>NW_024730668.1:4764086-4946586 GCF_018991925.1 Homarus americanus
AGTGTGGTGTCGCATGCTGGCCAGAGCTATGCTCGATATCTTTCCTATTTCGAATCTTATGCTGGAAGGTTTGGGATCATTATTTTCTGGTTAGGGACAAAGTCACCATTCTCCTGGTCAGCACTCGGATCAGCCATGGGGAAGTCATTAAACTCTGAATCAGCTTGACCCAATCATCGGCCTTTTTACCTCACCCTGGGCCTTCAAGTCTCTTTTCCTCGGCAACTCTTTCTCCTCTGTCTCTCTGTGGCAGCCTCCTGTCTCTTGGACTCCGGAATATCTGCTAGAAATCATGAGAGCCCCTATACTGCCAGTCTTCTCTCTGTGCTTTGACAAATGCCAGTTCGATCACAGGAATCTTCAGTTCACGCTTGCAATTACAGGAGATGTGGGCCTCGGATTTACAGTCACGATCGCATCCAAACTCAGGACAGAGAACAATTGGGCACTTGCAAGTAATTATGTCAAATAACTGGTCCAGTTGCTTGGCAAAGCTGTCCTTAACTGCAAGTTTTCCTCTCCCAAGAGAGATATCTCTGCCTTTTCCCCAACTGGCTAGCAGTCTCTCACTAATCTTCTTCTGACTTGTTATGACTGGAGGCTTGAACTGAGCGTTAGCCAGAGGTACTGTGCCAAGACAGCTTTGGTCATATCACTGGCAATGTCTTTGTTGTAAGTTCTTTGGTTCTTTTCACTGATTTGCCTGATTAAAACACCGTATCTCAAAGCATCTCTCAATGTAGGCAACCTGACTTCAGGAGCTCTCTCCCAGACCCAAGATAGTGACTGAGATGGCTGGATTTTGTTCCTCGTCCTGACACAAGCAGCCATCGCAAATATTATCAACTTATAAATGCATCAGAATGTGAAGGAAAAAATATTGTTAGTTGGGTTGTTAAAGAATGAAGTCAGAAAGCAATGTTCACTATTTAATTGTAATGCACTAATGCAGCTGTAATGTTAGATTTTCGATAAATTTCACGCTAAAATTTACCTAGCAAAAGGTTGCAAAATATTAAAACTGAAATTATTTGCTGTTTATATACACTAAAAATCTACCAAAAAAGTGATGGGCCATTAGTTTTAGCTCATCTTCCTCCTATGACACACCCTAATGGGAATAGCTGATTCATGTATTTTGCGTGCTGATTCCAAAATGCCATTCATCGGCCTAATCAGGTCAGATTTTTATGCCATGGGAATTAGGAAAATATCGAAATTCTAAATATGATGTCAAAATTTTTATGCAAAATATATCATAAGAAATGTAACCACAAATAATATAGGACCCAAAATATATTACCATATAGATGCCTTTACAGTTGGTGGACATGCACAATGGCTGCCCAGAGAATTGGTGGTTGTACTGGGGGTCCGTTTCTGGACATTAACCAACAGTAGTCGGCGAGAGCATGTTGATATCCCAGCGACCCTGGTACCGCCTCCTCCACACGATATCTTGATGGAAGTGTTCTCCTTGTTCCTCACCTGCCATCACCACAGTTCTCTGAAAGTAGTCCGCGGGCTGAGGAAGTGCATCTTGATGACATGCACCAAGAACTCTTTGTAGAAGCTCATAGAAGTAGGTTGTCCTCATCACCGTCCATACTCTGGATCAGAAGTTGCTACAAGAAAATTGAGACAATAAACTTGTAAAGGCATGCCAGGCTTTTCTCATTTACATCCATGCCGCAACCGCTAGACTTGAAAAGCTCTCTGATCTTGAGGGCCATCAAAAATCTCGCATTCAGTTTTTGCCTCACTGACTTTTTGGAAATTTTTCTTTTTCAGAAATTGAAAGCCTGGCTTTTTTGTCCAGTGCCTTTGCTAAAGCTTTTGAACAGACCGAGCTTGGGGCGCAGTGGCGGAAGAAGAATGCCCTGATTCACCAGAGCATGGGCAACAACATTGTGAGAGTCTCTGGAGTGTCGTCCACTTTATATTAAATACGTTGTACATGTAGTGCTGCTTGTCTGCTCGACTATCCCACAGACAGAGGAAACATGGAACTTAAAAATCACCCTGTGAAAATGCGACAACCGTGTTGACAAAATATGTTTATTGAATAGCTTTATTTATGCATAATACTTTATAATATGACAGTATGGCATAATTACCTATTAGAAAAACCACAACAAAATATCAATTTTGAAAGCAACTGTTTTGTGTATTAAATTACCTCTAAGTCTCCACAGATCTTCCGGGTCTTTATACTTCAGATAAAGCAATGATAATCTATGTTGTTGTAGTTCTCATCCATCTGCACCTGGGAATGCCCCACCGGAATGACGCGACCTGGTTTCCATTAAACAACACAGCTTGCTTCTTGATGAAATGAGCCACTGATATATTGGGGTATGATATTCCCATAGCTAAATGAGTCCACTGATATTGTTGCAATACACCAATGAAGCTTCCTTGTCAAACTGATAACTTATGAAATTCTTTTTTGTCACGGTTATGGCAATCACCAGGCAATGTTGTTCCTGGTGCTAAGACATTGTGTTCGCAGCTTATCCCAGAAGTGAGCTTGACTTTGTATGCTACGTCTCGTTAAATTATTCAAACTTACTTGGACTGAAGGTAAGGGCTCTTGCAGAAGCTTTCGTGGGCAATTGCAGCGCCTTTGTGGTGTCTTCATCGATATCATATCGAGCACGTCCTTATAGTTTTCTGGTGGAGTTGGAATTGGTATTCTGGTCCGTGAGGAACTGGTTTATATATTGAGGGTACATCTGGATATCAACATGATGTTTGTCTCTGTTTATACCTGAAATGTGAACTAAGTTTTATATCAAGATAGTATAACATATTAACTTACAGGATAGGCCACACCACACCATTTCCATATATGGTATTGATGTATTAGCAGTTAACTCACCCTGAAGGCAGCAACAGTCCGTGGGTATGATCTCTGTTTTCCCTCCATACCATAGGAATGCCAAATGGTAGACGTTGAATCTTCTTGCTGTTCAGCGCCGCAGATTTTCAAATACATGTCTGCGCGCGCGTAGGGTAAAAGCTTTATCTTGGCTCCAAGTTTCATTCCAGCATGCAGCATATGTTACTGGGGAGCAAAATGTCATTGCCACAATCCAACACATAGCAAAACCCGTTCGGGTCGTTCTTCATTTAATTTCTGAAGTCTCGAGAGACACCACTGAGGGTCTAGACTTAGGAGGCACATCTGGTGGCTACAGTATGCCATATGTACCACCAGATGAAAAATAAATTTAATTGTGAAAATATATAAAAACACGGACATATACTTCTTTTCTTTGCGTCATGGCGGACATTTAAATGGCCGGCGAGCACGGGTATTTAAACGCATCAAGGCATTAAAACGACCGAAATCTTTTGTGAGGCTTGCTAATGTCTCGGATGATTTTTTTAATGAATTTAATATGAGGACCCCATTTTGATGAAAAATGCCAATATTTTACCTGAATCTCTCAGCTTAAAATGCTATAGCACAAAAATTCATCTGATTGAGCAAAAGGATAACATTTTAGACTGCACAAAAAATACACCCAGAAAAGCTAATAATACACAAACTCCTCAAAAACTGGCAGGGCAAAGCACATTATTGTTAAAATTGCTTTGTCTAATTTCAAAGGCTGAAGTTACACGCATTTAACTAGTACGTGTTCACCAGACTAGTACGTGTTCAACAGACTAGTACGTGTTCAACAGACTAGTACGTGTTCACCAGGCTAGTACGTGTTCACCAGGCTAGTACGTGTTCACCAGGCAAGCATGTGTTCACCAGACTAGTACGTGTTCAACAGACTAGTACGTGTTCAACAGACTAGTACGTGTTCACCAGGCTAGTACGTGTTCACCAGGCTAGTACGTGTTCACCAGGCAAGTACGTGTTCACCAGGCTAGTACGTGTTCACCAGGCTAGTACGTGTTCACCAGACTAGTACGTGTTCACCAGGCTAGTACGTGTTCATCAGGCTAGTACGTGTTCACCAGGCTAGTACGTGCTCACCAGGCTAGTACGTGTTCACCAGGCTAGTACGTGTTCACCAGGCAAGTACGTGTTCACCAGGCTAGTATGTGTTCACCAGGCAAGTACGTGTTCACCAGGCAAGTACGTGTTCACCAGGCTAGTACGTGTTCACCAGACTAGTACGTGTTCACCAGGTTAGTACGTGTTCACCAGGCTATCTACGGTATCCATAACATTAAGTAAACATTGGCTTTGCATCTGTGGCATGAGGCGACTGTTGTTTACCTGTGAGTGTGATGTATGGTGCACACACACACACACACACCCACACACACACACACACACACACACACACACACACACACACACACACACACACACACACACACACACACACACACACACACACAACACTATACCCCCTTATACGGTCGATAAGCCAGTGTTTGACTATGCTAATATCATCCATCCAATATCTAGATCAAAGGAGTCATTGGAGAGAGGGGTGGTCGTTAGTGGTACTCAAGTACTCTGACGTCTTATTCATCTCCTCGGGGTCAGGTGGGGTCAGGTGAGGGTCAGGCGAGGGTCAGTTAAGGGGTCAGGTAGCAGGGACAGGTAGGGGTCAGGTAGGGGTCAGGTGGGGTTAGGTGGGGTTAGGTTAGGTAGGGGTAAGGTGAGGTTAGTAGGTAGGGGTCAGGTGGGGGTTAGGTGTGGGTCAGGTGGGGGTCAGGTAAGGTAATGTAGGGTCAGGTAGGTGGTAGGTGTGGGTCAGGTGAGGTTAGGTAGGGGTTAGATGAGGTTAGGTGAGGTCAGGTAGGGGTCAGGGGAGTAAGGAGTGTTTATATTGAGTCTCTCTCTCTCTCATTTTTCTGTCTCGCCTATCACTTTCACTAGTCTGTCTGTCTGTCTGTCTGTCTGTCTGTCTGTCTATCTATCTATCTATCTATCTATCTATCTATCTATCTATCTATCTATCTATCTTTCTATCTATCTCACCTCTCTCTCTCTCCCTCCCGTCGCCCCAGCCTGCAACACTGAACCTCACCCACAGGAGTAATTGACCCTCTCGTGCACCTTGTTACATCCATTACCAACCCCCAGTTTTGTGACCACCTGAGATGACTCCACGTGTTAGTGCAGTTAGGACGGGCTGAAGGAGAGAGACAGAGAGACAGGCACAAGGAGACACAAAGAGACAAACAGGAGAAGGCAAAGAGACAGACAGACAAATAGGTAGACAGATATATGGCAGGAAATGAATAGGGCAGCAAAATATAACAACCTGTGCATTATGGGGGATTTCAACTTCAGAAAGATTGACTGGGACAACATTGTAGGTGACTATGAATCTGAAGACTTCCTAGACGCAGTACAGGACAATGTTTTTTTAAACAAATAATTACTGAACATACTAGAGGTGACAATACATTAGACCTAGTATTAACAAATAAAGAAAATATTATCAGAGATATCACAGTAGGGGAAGAACTAGGGAACAGTGATCACAGAGAAATAGGGTTCACCCTAAATTGGGAAACGAAAAACAATGACAATATGGTCAGTCCCAGACTTTCGATTGGCGGATTATGAGGGGTTAAGAAGGTACCTAGGTGAGGTCACCTGGGAACAGTCAGATCAGTCCCAGGTAGGAACGGGTGAGGTCACAGGCGACACAACAATTGATCATGACTATAATATATTCACTCGTACACTACGTAAAGCACAAGAACAAAATATACCATACAGAAAAATTTAGTCAAATAAGAATGAGCCAAGGTGGATGACCAGAAAACTTAAACATGACATTGAAATAAAGAAAGGAATTTATAAGAAATTAAAGGGAGGGGAGGAGCATCTCAGATATAGGTATAATGAACTATCTAGGAATATTAAGAAAAATGTAAGGAAGGCAAAGAGGAACTACGAAATCAGGATAGCAAGAGAATCCAAGGCAGATCCAAGGGATTTTTCCAGGTATATAGGACAAAGGTCAAGGACAAAGTGGGACCTTTTAAGTCAGAGAGAGGAGAAGTGATCGATGGTAGTGAGGAAATAAGCAAAGCATTAAAAAGCTACTTCTTATCAGTTTTCACAGAAGAAATTCACAAGGAAATGCCAGACGTGGAACTGATATTTAGGGGAAATGAAGAAGAGAAATTAAAGAATATCACAATCAGAAAAGAGGATGTTCTTAAGAAGATAAATAAATTAAAGACGACAAAATTCCCAGGGCCGGATGAAATTTTACCTCGAGTTTTGAAAGAGTGTAAGGAACAGATTAGCGGACCCCTCGCAAATTTATTTATAAAATCATTTGACACGGGAGTTGTGCCAGACTTGTGGAAACAGGCAAATGTAGTACCCATATTTAAAAAGGGAGACAGAGCATCAGCGTCAAATTACCGGACGTTTAGTTTGACGTCAGTAGTGGGGAAATTTCTTGAATTAATTATAGCAAATAGCATACGATCGCAATTACAGAAAAACAAATTAATGTACGACTCTCAACATGGGTTTACAAAGGGAAAATCTTGTCTAACAAATCTGCTGACGCTCTTAGGAAAGTCTTCGAGGTAGTAGATAATGACGAAAATTACGATGTTATTTACTTAGACTTTAGCAAAGCGTTTGACAGAGTACCACACCAGAGGCTTCTGAGAAAAGTTAAGGCTCATGATAACGAGGGGAAAGTTTTAAATTAGACAAAATCATGGCTCACCGATAGAACACAGAGGGTCAGTGTGGGTGGTGTTAAATGTGAGTGGGGCTGTGTAACCATTGGGGTTCCCCAGGGGACAGTACTGGGCCCACTCTTGTTCATAATCTACATAAACGATCTAGATACTGGGATCAGCAGTGACATAAGCAAGTTTGCGGATGACACCAAAGTAGGGTGGCAGATTAATTCAGGGCAGGATGCAAATGCACAACAGGAGGATTTAAATAAACTGCAGGAGTGGTCAGAAAATGGCAAATTAAATTTAACATCAGCAAGTGCAGCGTACTGAATATTCAAAGAACAAATACTGTCAATACATACAGCCTTAATAACATCAACCTAGAGAAGTCGACTTATGAAAGAGAATTAGGGGTATTTGTAAGCCCGGACCTACGGCCTAGAAAACAGTGCATTAATGATTGAAATAAGGCAAACAGAGTATTAGGTTTTTTATCTAGAAGTGTAAGTAATAAGAGTGCAGAGGTCATATTGCAACTATATCTTGCGCTAGTCAGACCGCACCTTGATTGTGCTGTTCAGTTCTGGTGCCCTCATTATAGAATGGATATCAATTCACTGGAGTCGGTGCAGCGAGGAATGACGAAAATGATTCCGGGACTTAGAAACCTTCCATATAAAGATAGATTAAAGAAACTAAACTTGCATTCCCTAGAAAGACGAAGAGTGTGGGGAGATGTGATAGAAGTATTTGAGTGGGTGAAAGGAGATATAGATAAAGTTCTTATAATATCCAGGCAGGATAGAGGACTCGTAGCAACGGATTTAGGTTGGATAAGTTTAGGTTTAGGAGGGAGATAGGAAGGAACTGGCTCACAAATAGGGTGGTAGACGAGTGGAACAAGCTTAGCAACTTTGTAGTAAGTACTGGAACGCTGGAAAGTTTTAAAAGGAGGCTAGATAGAGTCATGGATGATAGAGAGTGGTAGTAACTCTAGACAGGAGCTGCCACGCACAGGCCAACCGGCCTATTGCAGACTCCTTATTTTCTTATGTTCTTATATATATAGAGACAATGGGATGAATGATTCTGATAGTTAGGGATAGAAGAGAAAGGCTTACATATACTCTCTCTCTCTCTCTCTCTCTCTCTCTCTCTCTCTCTCTCTCTCTCTCTCTCTCTCTCTCTCTCTCTCTCTCTCTCTCGCAGTCACTGTCAAGGGGAGGGACATGGTGATGTATTCTGGTCCTCCTCAGGTCTCTCGGGACCGTCGTTAGGAGGTCTGGTGCATTATGGTCTTGTGCTTGCTCTCTCTCTCTCTCTCTCTCTCTCTCTCTCTCTCTCTCTCTCTCTCTCTCTCCATTGTTCAACACCAAGAAGATAGACGACCTGAGGTATGACTGTTGAGGTGGCCAAGTTCTCCCAATCATCATAACATTACACATTTAAACACAAAAAATCTCTCGACTTACTGTGAGTAAGAGTAATGGTCTAGGACTTAATGTAAGAACATAAGAACATAAGAATGGAGGAAACTGCAGCGGGCCTATTGGCTCATACTGAGCAGTCCCGTTTACACCCAACCCCTATCACTCATATAAGCATCCAACCTATGTTTGAAGCTATCCAGCGTATTCGAGTTAATGATGATATTTGGTAACTTGTTCCACTCGTCCACTACTCTATTTCCAAACCAATGTTTACCTATTTCGTGCCTAAATCTAAATATGCCTAATTTAAAACCATTGTTACGAGTTCGCTCCTGGTTGGATAATTTGAGTACCTTGGTAATGTCCTCTTTGTTCAGCCCTGGCTTCCATTTATACACCTCTATCATATCGCCCCTCACTCTACGTCTCTCGAAGGAGTGCAAATTAGCAGCACACGTGTCAGGTCAAATCCTGCAATAACGCTTTGGTGTTATGTCGCATTCACGTGCTCTGTTATGAATCCTAAATACACATGTATATAAGAGTCCGTGCAAAAGTTGTAAACAAGATAACTCAAACAGTTTACAACAGATTGTAACCAAGCTTGCTGTATGGATATAACATAACAAAGCCTGACAAGAAAACGATAATCACTAGTCGTGGCGTGGAGGGGGAGGGGAAAGGGGGGACCTTGAACACCTCTACCACTAACCACGTCTAGGAAAGAGGTTGATTTAGTGAAGACAAGAATTTATTTGTGACAGCTAGCATCTTTCTACAGCTCCTCTGATACCACTAAACTTAACCAAATCTCTTCCCAATTTTCTCTGCAGCTGCGAGATTTTCCTGGAAAACTTAAAATGAGCCAAGTTGACGCAGTTTCCAGAATCCTATATATAACTAGACCTCATCATCGCTCGTCTCTGCATAGTAACTCCTGAGTATTATCATAATGGAGTGAGATGAACGAAGCCTCCTCACTCGAGACTTGTTATACACAACAGTTACTTCACCATTAGTCTCAACAGATCATCTCTCACGGCGTTGTTGTGAGGGATTTTTCCTGAGTGTGTTATAATGAATAGAATCGGCCGCCTCCTAGACATCCACCTGCCCTACCACCTACTCCCGTCGACAATAACAAGAGCGCTCGACCAGGGTAAGAAGTGCTCGACAGAGGTAATGGTTGTTCGACAAGAGCAAACACATATTCATAAGGGTAATATGTATACTCAACAAGGGCAAAATTGTTCGATACTGGCAATAAGTGTTCGGTAAGGACAATCATTCGACAAGGGCAATAATCGTTCCACAAGGGCAATTGTTCGACAAAGGCCATAATCGTTCGACAAGGGCAATAATCGCTCGACAAGGGCAAGAGATGCATAAACCAGACATATTCCTCCACTACCAAAAGGAGACCGCGACAGAGGAGAGCTTCTTGTCGGTAACAGCTGTAGACGACGATGGCTTGTAGCAACACCGTCTGGTAGTCTCCTTCAACTCCTCACCATTTCTCTGATGGAAAGCTAAGTCTGGCGAAACGAACCATAACACTAGCGACAGCACGAGCAATCAACCGAGCCTGGCGTTCTCTTACACTCCCAACAACTACGTCGTTATGCCGGATACACACCTGGTCCCTCACCTAGCAAGCTGCACCTGCCACGTCTTACAGGTAATGCTAGCAGAGGAAGGAACAGAGTTAAGCATCTTGTGTGAGGTTACTGTGGTATTCTCCTCACCTCCACCACCATGTAGTATGTTTACTAATAATTGTACTGTATAGAAAACATAGCTTTCAAAGGCGATGTGAATATCCATTGATGTATGTATGTATGTATGTATGTATGTATGTATGTATGTATGTATGTATGTATGTATGTATGTATGTATGTATGTATGTATGTATATATGTATGTATGTATGTATGTATGTACTGGATAAAGACCAATTAGATCGTACCTAGTCTTTCGTCCAAAGTCTTTCCTGTCCACTCAATACTGGAGTTAATTACGAGTCTTTTCCTATATCGTGGAATCCAGTCAAGGATCTACTTGGTTCAATGCCTCTAAGACTTTAATAGCATGTAATACAGGCTCAGGAGAGAGAGAGAGAGAGAGAGAGAGAGAGAGAGAGAGAGAGAGAGAGAGAGCCAGGGAAGTACTTGTGGTCGATGTATTGATTTGTCATTTGTCATTATCGCTTGTTGCTTAAAGCCCTAATCATGTGCCACTTGTAGAGCTAGTCCCTCTCTCTCTCTCTCTCTCTCTCTCTCTCTCTCTCTGCCCCTCACCTACATAAGATAGTCTTCTCACCTCCCTCCCCCCGCCGCCTATAATTTAATACCACACTCCATTACCGAGCTACTCAGTACCCCTCGCTATAACCATCACGGTATACAGTATATTATGTGTCAGGTATATTATATGGCCTTGTTCCTATATTCTAATATAATGTTATAGTATCTACATGCTAAGTAACATTGAGCTATATTTTATACGTGGAATATAATTTTGTTTATACATAATGTGTGGTGGAATATATTATTTTATGCCCCTTTGTTATACCTGAGTGTATAGCCTGATATATTGGTCTATAACTCAGTCTATCATTTACCGTTAGTTATATATCCCGTCTCGTACTATATTTTGAGTTAGGTATATATATTCTTCCTCCTTTGTTTCCTTTGTGGTTATGGGTAAACAGAGCCCAGAAATTCTTAGAGTAAGTGGGCTGTGGTCAACAACCCTCAGATTTAATAATAACAGAGACCACAGCATATCATCACCCCCCTCCCCCCTCCCCCCACCCTCCGGGAAAAACCCCCACACAATCACGAATGGTTTTACGGGATATGATAATCTCATACACATTATAATCCAAATATCGATTAAACCTTATACATACAAACACCATTACCCCTTTTTAAAACAAGTAAAAAAAACATTAAAACACAAAAAAAACTAATTATATAAAAACATACACCCCAAAAAATGGACTGGAAAAACATAAACATGAATACCTATTGACAAATGTAGAAAAAATAATCAAATATTTTTCTTATTATTATTATTATTATTATTATTATTATTTACAGTGCAATTAAATTCGTTCAATGTGTTCTATTAATCTTTGGCTTTTTAATTCAGGTTGAGTTTTACTTGTGATGAATGAGTTTTGTGTGTCACAGGTTAGGTTAGGTTAGGTGGAAAACAAAATGATGGGAGGTTCTACATGTGTTCAATATTGTAAATGGAAGAGTGAACGAGTAGCTGAGTCATGGTTGAATGTATGTATCTCTTGTGCTGACGATGTGGGATGAACAAGTGAACATACAAGGTGTTCTGACAGTGGAACGTGAACAAATGGGTGTTCTCCTTACTTTGATTGGAGAGTTGTAGTGTTTAAAGAACTTTGAATTTAAATACTAACAATGAACACAAGTGAACAAAATAACAAAAGCAATTCTTTTCGATATTCAGTTAAAACAAAGCAGATATGATGTTCAAATAATTCATGGTGAACGTATACAGTTTTCATAGGACATAGGTTGAACACACAAGATGAACAGTGAACGTAGGGAATATGTAGGTATGACGCTCTCTCCTCAGTGAACACATGTTGAACGGTAGCCACGTTGAATATTGCATTGTTGTGTGTAGGGCTGTGTGTGTGTGTGTGTGTGTGTGTGTGTGTGTGTGTGTGTGGGAGGGAGTGGAGTGTGAGTGTGGGTGTGTGGAAGTGTGTGTGTGTGTGTGTGTGTGTGTGTGTGTGGGAGGGAGTGGAGTGTGAGTGTGGGTGTGTGGAATGGAGTGTGTGTGTGTATAAGCAAGCACAATATGTAGTGTATATAACATCATACGCTCCTGTGTGTTGTGGCGAAGTGGTTATATCATGAGGCAAACAGTCCAATGTCGCCGGGTTCGAATCCCTATTGAGGAGGTCATATGAGATTTATATTCGTGTGAGTCAGCACCAGTATTATAACGGTATCCCATATTATTGACCTATAATTAAAAGTAATATACCTGTTGATTACCTGTAATTATATGTGATACCTGTAATTTACCTGTAATTATACGTAAATATACCTATATTTTACCTGTAATTATAAGTAAAATACCAGTAGTTTACCAGTAACTATAAGTAAATACACCTATAATTTACCTGTAATTATAAGTTAGGCACTTGTAGTTTGCCTGTAATTATAACTAATACACCTGTAGTTTATCTGTAATCAAGAGAAATGTACCTGTAGCCTACCTGTAATTAGTGTACTTTACCTACAATTAACAGTGGTCACCGAAAGGTTGACGGCTCAAGTCCTTACCTGTTGAGAGAGAGAAAAAACATGTTAGTTATACTGTGGGTGTGAGGTATAGTCTCGCATATGTGAATCAACAGAGAGAGAGAGAGAGAACCCGTTAAACTGATAAACGGACAATCTCCCCCTCCCCCCCCTAAAAAAAAACACGCCAATAAACCAGGTGCAACAAAACACACTGTCTTAATTACCTTTTAATTATAAATAACCCGGTAATGTGTCGTCAAGTAATATACACATACTGTAATTACCCCCATAGTATTATCCTGTCTAATTACTCACATCATTAAAGTTTATCCATATATTATTACATCGAACCTCACCTTTATTAATATGTAATAGATAACGCCAGGTACACATGGTAGTACTTATACAGGTAGAGTCGGCTGATTATATGACCTAATGTAGATTTACTCTTACCTGTGTGAAATATATTCTGTACAGACCTTTGTGAAATATCTAGTGATTTGGATTACCTGTGTGAAATGTATCATTGCCATATATTACCTGTTGTTAGCAGTTTGTTCAACTTTCCTTCTGTGTTCAATGTTTAAACTGTAGAGTCTAGACGTGTTATGGCACAAGGCTTCAATGTTATACAGTATCACACCTGAATGAGTTTAATTAATTAGCAGTCATCGGTACGCGCTCTCTCTCTCTCTCTCTCTCTCTCTCTCTCTCTCTCTCTCTCTCTCTCTCTCTCTCTCTCTCACACACATTGCTACTACTTTGCTGCCACTATGAATCGAGTATGACGATCATCCAGCTATGACACAGTGATATGAGTTATTAAGGATGTCACCTTTCTTTGGTGAGTTCTGAGTTGACTCGAGAAGCCATTACGGGATCGGCAGGGCCGTCCACATATGTAGCACGTTTTGAGGGTTACATCTAGTGCGGGAGGGGCGCTGGCAGCGTCTTTCTGGCGCAAGCGTTTGTCTGCCTCGGTGTGCAGTCGGGCTAACTCGAAAGTAGCGATACCTCGTGTGGTGCTCCTCTAAGTGTTATGGTGTGGAGTCTCCCAGGTGAGGGGGGTCTTTTTGGCACTTTTTCAGGTTTGTCTTAAGACTATCCTTATACATTTTCCGTTGTCCGCCACCGTTACGTTTACCATTCCTTATGAGACTGTAAAGTAGCTGCTTTGGTAGACTACTGTCGCTCATGCAGGTAACATGGCCCGTCCAACAGTTGGTGTCAGCGAGAATACTGGCATTTGTTCTCTTGTCTTCCCAACGAACTCGGAGGATGGAACGTAGACTACGTTGGTGAAAGTTTTCAAGAACCTTGATGTGCCTCCAGTATGTGACCCACGTCTCACTGCCGTACAGCGAGACATGGATGTCCACCCTGCCAGCTAAATTGGAAGAGAGACTTGGTGCCAGTACACATTTTTGTTTTAACCCCGTTTGAATGGTGAAGAACTCAGACTATGTACCAATTTGTAGGACACTGCCATTCATGCCATCGTGGAGTTGCTTCACAATGGCAATGAACTTTGATGGGCAGCCAAAACGACCTAGGGTCTGCCAGAGGGCTTCCCTGTTGACTGAGTCGAAGGCCATTTGTCAGCATCTCTGCCAACTCTGGCATTGAAATCACCTAGGAGCACAACCTTATCTTCTCTGGGGATAAAGGTTAACACTATGTGAAGGTCGGCATAAAAGGCTTCCTTGATGTCATCCTTTGCATCCAGTGTTGGGGCGTATGCACTGATGAAGAAGGCATGACGTGAGTGATTCAGTGGGACTCGGAGCATTATGAAGCGCTCATAGATCCCAACAGTTATTTCAGGTAGCCTGTGTAGAATGGACTAGTGAATGGAAAAGCCAACTCCTTTAAATGCGGGTTCATTCCAAGGAAAGCTTACCCTGTGTACTGACAGGGGAAAACTGACGCATGGTTGCTTCCCTGTTCACCACGAGGGCTAGCCAGCGGCGGTAGCTGAAAGCGAGAGGGAGAAAGCAATGCCTGCACCTTAACACTGACATAATGCTGCCACACTAGACGCATTAAATCACCCTGTGCGCACACACACACACACACACACACACACACACACACACACACACACTTTATATTTCTTTTTCCGTGTCTATTTCTCTTTGTCCTTCCTTCGTCTACTTCTCTCTCTCTCTCTCTCTCTCTCTCTCTCTCTCTCTCTCTCTCTCTCTCTCTCTCTCTGTATTCAAGGGAAGCTCAGTGCCTAATGCTCAAAGCAGAGGTAAGACCACATAATTGGTTCAGTCATCACGTTTACAAGCTGCATCCCTTGTAAAGTAGAGGAACGAGCGAAGACCCAGCCGCTCTCTCTCTCGGTACCTGTTTACACTGTTTACTCTGCACCTTTTTGTATGTAAATAACGACATAAAAGCCCCAAGACAGCCAAGGAAACAGCCACGTAAACAACCATGAATAACACCTCGTAAATACATGAAAATAACATTGTAAAAAAACACATACTTTGTCTTATAAGTTACTACCATGTAAACAATTAATTATCAAACAGGTAAACAAGCAATTAGCATGTTTACTGAACACAAACAAGTCAGCTGCCACTACTCACTTCTTTATCACTCGACAAAACAACTTCTTTTTATTTAATGAATGACGACCTCATTAAAAAAAACATTGACGTATAATTATGAAGAAAAAACATTATTAATTATTTCTGGAACAAATCTTTTTATTATATGATAGAGAATTAATTAACCTGTTTATATGTGATCACTACTCACACACACACACACACACACACACACACACACACACACACACACACACACACACACTTCAGTTTCCTTTGTGTGTTTAACTCATTGCGATATCTTAACTCCCTGAGTACAATTTAATCATACTCAAGGGCTAAATCGTCGTACTCAAGGTGTTAAATCATCTTACTCAAGAGGTTAAATCAGCTTATTCATGGGGTTAAATACTCGTATTCGAGGGGTTAAATCATTGTACTCAAGGGGTTAAGTCATTTTATTCAAGGGGCTAAATAATTGTACTCAAGAAGTTAAACCATCGTCCTCAAGAGGTTAAATCATCTTACTCAAGGGGTTAAACCAACGCATTCGAGAGGTTAAATCATCTTACTCAAGGGGTTAAACCAACGCATTCGAGAGGTTAAATCATCTTATTCAAGGGATTAAATACTCGTATTCGAGGGGTTAAATCACTGTACTTAAGGGGTTATATAATCTTACTGAGGGGTTAAGCCATCGTACTCAAGAGGCTAAATCATCGTACTCAAGGGGTTAAATCACCGTACTCGAGAGGTTAAATCATCGTACTCAAGGGTTGAATCATCGGTCTTGTTTTATTGACTATCTTTCCTCCTGAGTACTCTTCAGATCTTCTACCGTCTACCTTACGGCTACACCAGTCTACGAGAGCTCTGAGAACGTTATTTTCATGTCAAATCCTGACTTATCAGAACACGGTGGAATATCAGGGAAACAGACCCTAATTTGGGGATATTTTCCGTGACCTCTGACCTCTGTGGAATCAATAGGATAGCAGAAATTGTAAGGTCAGTTTTCATCAGTTTGTGGATGTCATCACAAGTATTTTTTTTCAAGCTCAGTTACAGTATGTCAAGGTAAAACAATATAAGAAATTTAGATAAAAACTCCAAAGTTTTCGGAATATTACAACATATAAACAAAGTTTTGTATTGAATTCCTTTCCTGTGTAAGATTTTTTTTTTGCATAAACGCGTGTGTTTGTCTCGCCTGAGTAGCTCATGAGAATAGGTTTTCTCTCTAACCTCGAAATTGTCCCCTTGTAACTGTTTCTACATTACCTACGTGTCTTTATTTTCGAACGAGAAACATTATTCTTTAGTCATGGCAAGGTTGACGACTGTATTGGCGCTGAGTTCAGAACTGGCAGCTATTTTGTGTGTTGGCTTTAAATCGACTTGAGGAACACTGCGTCTTAAACGCATATCTGTGTCTATAAATCTGTTTTCTTTCTCTATTTCTTGTTCTCTCTGCGTGCGCGCGCGTGAGCGTGTGTGTGAGTTTTCTGTAGTAATTGACTTTTGACTCCTTAAATTTGAATTAAAACGAAAACAAATTATATATGAGAAGAATATGCGAGACAGCAATAATAATAATAATAATAATAATAATAATAATAATAATAATAATAATAATAATAATAATAATAATAATAATAATAATAATAAAATAATAAAATAATAATAACAGCAACAAAAATAACAGCAACAATATTAACAAATTCCTCTAGCTAAAAATCCATCGCTGACTACCGGGTGAGCGAACACGGAAGTGAGAGAGCCACACACAGCTTAAGGTTACTCATAAATAACTTAACTCAGCCACAAGTGTAAAACTCCACAACCAAATATAAGGCTGATTACCTGTACTACCCCACCCCTGGCTTGCCCCCACCCCTGGCTCGCCCCCACCCATAGGCGTGTTATTGTGGAGAAAAAGGGAACGCCAGTTGGTCTTGAATGCTCAAACAAACGTTGCCACCCTACACATACAGTACACATACAACCATCATGTATAGTGGGGGAAGAAAAACGTCAGACGCAATTGTATCTGTATGTTCGAACTGGCGGGTTTTTTTATGGTGCCTCATTTCAATGGTTTCTGACGTAGAAATATAGCACACCAGTCCCCTCCTGCCGTGACGGTAATGGAGGAACATCAATAATTCACCATGACGCCTTCCCTCCCTCCCTCCTAGCTGATGTCTGCCCCCCCTATTCCACACCTACAGTAGTTCATAAACCTTTTGTAGGTAAGGGGGTTGTAGTCTTTCTTGTTTTTTGTAGTTTAGGTGTTGTAGTGTCTATTGTATGTTGTATTGGAGGCGTTGTAAACTTTCTTCGGTGTTGTGTACTGTAGGTGTTGTAGTTCCCAGTTCCATATCATAAATAATGTTGTGTCTGTAGTGTAAGTCTTGTATCTCTGTAGTCCCCGTTGTTTGTATCTCTTCCTGTGTAGTCTACATGATTTAATACGTAATATTCGTAATGTTTTGAAAGAATTTTATCATCAGTTTGTCTTGATGAACACAATGCATTACCATTTGTTTCAGGGGGATAGGAGTTAAGATGTAATGAACACCTGTAATATTATGGGACAATTGAGTAAATTCTACCTGAGAGAGACGCGCTGGAATGATAACAGACAGGTAGTTTAGATCAAATAATCTTATCTGTCTTTCTCATTTCCGTTTAAACGTGCTGAGAATTATTTGCATCCCATTGAAAAACATTAAAATCATCAGATGGAATAGATTTGTGTAAATGATTTTGGTCTCATGAAGTTATCGGAGCGACAGACGAGACGTTTTACTCAGATTAATCTGCCAGAGTGCCAGGTGAAGTGATGTAATGTAAATGGTTGAGTTAATTAAACAAACCCTTTCATGCACCCGTGTTGACTTTTAACCTTCGATATGTCTTACTAAAACAGTGAAAATAGTGGGAGGAATATATTCATGACGTGGCCATCATCTCTTACAATTATCAATAAGAGTGAACAAAATGTTTTATACACCTCAAGTTGCTCAGTGACGAAGTGAAATGAATAAGTGAACAAGTGTTTGGTTTGTGTCGTGTCGCGCCCTGTCTGCTGCTACAGAGAAGAGAATGTCACATGTAATGTGTGTGTGTGTGGTGGGAGGGGCTCCGACAAACTCTCTTTTGAAAACGTTAAATACTTTGTTGTCTTGCAGTGGAAACTAAGACTTAATGAGAGATGTCTCTTGACACTTGAAGACTCTCACAGACGTTTTTTATCATTATTACCATTAACTTCACCATTAATTTAAATTATTAGTATTATCATCATTGCCATTACAATCGTGTCAGCATCTTACAGCTGCTTCGGAGACTACAAACACACTTGGCCACAAAACACGACGACGTTAACCCAAACGCCTCTTGTCATGATACACAGCCATAGGTCACACCGGGAAGGGAGAAGGAGTTGATTTTCCACTTGACGGCAAACGATTCCGAGGTGAGGGAGCATAAAACTGCTGTATCCACTACACCTGTCTAACAGAGCACACACACACACACACACACACACACACACACACACACACACACACACACACACACACACCACCTACATCAGCATCTAATAAACTGTATATCAAAGTAAACTGTCCAACACAGCAACACACGACTGTCCACCACAGCAACACACAACTGTCCAACACAGCAACACACAACTGTCCACCACAGCAACACACAACTACCCACCACAGCAACACACAACTGTCTCCCCAAAACACACAACTGTCCATCACAGCAACACACAACTACCCACCACAGCAACACACAACTGTCCACCACAGCAACACACACAACTGTCCACCACAGCAACACACAACTGTCCACCACAGTAACACACAACTACCCACCACAGCAACCCACAACTGTCCACCACAGCAACACACAACTGTCCACCACAGCAATCAACAACTACCCACCACAGCAACACTGTCCACCACAGCAACACACAACTGTCCACCACAGCAACACACAACTACCCACCACAGCAACACTGTCCACCACAGCAACACACAACTGTCCACCACAGCAACACACAACTGCCCACCACAGCAACACACAACTGTCCACCACAGCAACACACAACTGTCCACCACAGGAACACACAACTACCCACCACAGCAACACAACTGTCCACCACAGCAACACAACTGTCCACCACAGCAACACACAACTACCCACCACAGCAACACTGTCCACAGCAACACACAACTGCCCACCACAGCAACACACAACTGTCCACCACAACAACACGCAACTGCCCACCACAACAACACACAACTGCCCACCACAACAACACACAACTGTCCACCACAACAACACACAACTGTCCACCACAGCAACACACAACTGTCCACCACAACAACACACAACTGCCCACCACAACAACACACAACTGTCCACCACAACAACACACAACTGTCCACCACAGCAACACGCAACTGCCCACCAACAACACACAACTACCCACCTTAGCAACACACAACTGTCCACCACAACAACACACAACTGTCCAACTCAGCAACACACAACTGTTCACCACAGCAACACACAACTGTCCACCACAGCAACACACAACTGTCCAACTCAGCAACACACAACTGTCCACCAGAGCAAATACACAACTGTCCACCACAACAACACACAACTGTCCAACTCAGCAAAACACAACTGTCCACCACAGCAACACACAACTGTCCACCACAGGAACACACAACTACCCACCACAGCAACACACAACTGTCCACCACAGCAACACACAACTGTCCACCACAGCAACACACAACTGTCCACCACGGCAACACACAACTGCCCACCACAACAACACACAACTGCCACCACGACAACATACAACCGCCCACCACAACAACACACAACTGTCCACCACAGCAACACACAACTGCCCACCACAGCAACACACAACTGTCCAACTCAGCAACACACAACTGTCCACCACGGCAACACACAACTGTCCACCACAGCAACACAACTGTCCACCACAGCAACACACAACTGCCCAACACAGCAACACACAACTGTCCAACACAGCAACACACAACTGTCCACCACAGCAACACACGACTGTCCACCACAGCAACACACAACTGCCCACCACAAAACACACAACTGTCCACCACAGCAACACACAACTGCCCACCACAGCAACACAACTGTCCAACTCAGCAACACACAACTGTCCACCACAGCAACACACAACTGTCCACCACAGCAACACACAACTGTCCACCACAGCTACACACAACTGCCCAACACAGCAACACACAACTGTCCAACACAGCAACACACAACTGCCCACCACAGCAACACACAACTGTCCAACTCAGCAACACACAACTGTCCACCACAGCAACACACAACTGTCCAACACAGCAACACACAACTGCCCACCACAGCAACACACAACTGTCCAACACAGCAACACACAACTGTCCAACACAGCAACACACAACTGTCCACCACAGCAACACACAACTGTCCACCACAGCAACACACAACTGTCCACCACAGCAACACACAACTGTCCACCACAGCAACACACAACTGTCCACCACAGCAACACACAACTGCCCAACACAGCAACACAACTGTCCAACACAGCAACACACAACTGCCCACCACAGCAACACAACTGTCCACCCAGCAACACACAACTGTCCACCAGCAACACACAACTGTCCAACACAGCAACACACAACTGCCCACCACAGCAACACACAACTGTCCAACACAGCAACACACAACTGTCCAACACAGCAACACACACACTGTCCAACACAGCAACACACAACTGTCCACCACAGCAACACACAACTGTCCACCACAGCAACACACAACTGTCCACCACAGCAACACACAACTGTCCACCACAGCAACACACAACTGTCCAACACAGCAAGACACAACTGTCCAACACAGCAACACACAACTGTCCACCACAGCAACACACAACTGTCCACCACAGCAACACACAACTGTCCACCACAGCAACACACAACTGTCCAACACAGCAACACACAACTGTCACCACAGCAACACACAACTGTCCACCACAGCAACACACGACTGTCCACCACAGCAACACACAAGTGTCTACCAGCAACACACAACTGACTAACACAACAACACACAACTGCCCACCACAACAACACACAGCTGCCCACCACAACAACACACAACTGCCCACCACAACAACAACTACCCACCACAGCAACACACAACTGCCCACCACAACAACAACTACCCACCACAGCAACACACAACTGTCCACCGCAACAACAACTACCCACCACAACAACACACAACTGCCCACCACAACAACAACTACCCACCACAACAACAACTACCCACCACAGCAACACACAACTGCCCACCACAACAACAACTACCCACCACAGCAACACACAACTGCCCACCACAACAACTACCCACTAACAGCACACACAACTGTCCACCGCAACAACAACTACCCACCACAACAACACACAACTGCCCACCACAACAACAACTGTCCACCACAACAACACAACTGTCCACCACAGCAACACACAACTACCCACCACAACAACAACAACTGCCCACCACAACAACAACTACCCACCACAACAACAACTACCACCCACCACAGCAACACACAACTGCCCACCACAACAACAACTACCCACCACAACAACACACAACTGTCCACCACAACAACACACAACTGTCCACCACAGCAACACACAACTACCCACCACAACAACACACAACTGTCCACCACAGCAACACACAACTGTCCACCACAGCAACACACACACTGCCCACCACAGCAACACAACTGCCTACCACAGCAACACACAACTGCCCACCATGGCAACACACAACTGTCCACCACAGCAACACAACTGCCCACCACAACAACACACAACTGCCCACCACAACACACAACTGTCCACCACAGCAACACATAACTGCCCACCACAACAACAACTACCCACCACAGCAACACACAACTGCCCACCACAACAACAACTACCCACCACAGCAACACACAACTGCCCACCACAACAACAACTACCCACCACAGCAACACAACTGCCCACCACAACTACCCACCACAGCAACACACAACTGCCCACCACAACAACAACTACCCACCACAGCAACACACAACTGCCCACCACAACAACAACTACCCACCACAGCAACACACAACTGCCCACAACAACAACAACTACCCACCACAGCAACATACAACTGCCCACCACAATAACGTATACCAAGTGCTAATGAATATCTCTCTCTCTCTCTCTCTCTCTCTCTCTCTCTCTTCCCTTTATTCCCTTTTTCTCCTCCATTCCCTTCCTTGTTAAATAATTCCTTCAGCTTCTCCTTACCTGTTTCCCTCCTCTTTCTCCCTTAATCCTTCTCACCCCTTCCTACCTGTTATCATATTATTTTCTTTTATTTCCCCTCTTCCCCTAGTTACCCTTCGTTCTCATCTTTTCCCTTGTTTATCTTCGTTTATTTACTCTCTCTCTCTCTCTCTCTCTCTGCTCATTATATCTCTCCTTCCTTATCTATTTATCTATCTATCTATCTATCTTTCTTTCTCTTTGTTCAATCATTTATCAGTCTACCTCACTACCTATCCGTTCCATCTCTAGCCTTTCACCTCTCCCTCCCTCTCACCTGTCCCTTCCTCCCTTTCACCTCTCCCTCCTCCCTCTCAATTTTCCTTCCTTTCCTCTCACCTCTTCCTCCTTCCCTCTCACTTGTCCCTCCTTCCCTCCCTCTCACCTCTCCCTCCCTTCCTCAGTCCGTCACTTCTTGAGGAAAAATCGATAACTTACAGCCTCCAGCCATCACTGACGTATTGACTCCCTTTTTTTCTCCCTTTTTTTCTCCCTCTTTTTCCTCTTTTTCCTCCCTGTTTTTTCTCTTAATCTCCAACTTTATCCTTGCCTTTTTATTCGACTCTATCAATTTCTTTCATTTAATTGGCATTTTTTTCTTTCTTTCTTTCTTTCTTTCTTTCTTTCTTTCTTTTACTGTCTTCATTTTCTTGTTATCTATTTTTTCCTTTATTCCTCTCTCTATTTCCACCTTATTTTCTCTCTTTTTCCTCCCATTCTCATTCTCTTCTCCTCCCTCCTTTCCTTTTATCTTTCTTCCTCTTCCTCGTCTTCCTCTTCAATAATATGTTCCTTCTTTTTCTTCCCTCCTCCTCTTCCTCTATTCCTTCTTCCTTTCTCTTAAACATTTTTCTTCTTCTTTGTATTCCTCCTCTTCCCTCTCTTATCCTTCCTTCTCTCCCTCTACCTTCTACTCTAGTCCTTCCTCCTTCCCTTCTTCCCCCTCTCCATCCTCCTGTTCCTCTTCCCCCTTTCTTATCCTCCCTCCTCTTCCTCTTCCCTTTCATATCCTTCCTCCTCCCCCTCCTTCCACCCCCCTCTCTAGTCCTTCCTCTTCTTCCTCTTACCCCTTTCTCTAGTCCTTTTTCCTCTCCCCCTCTCTAATCTTTCTTCTCTCCCTCTTCCCTTTTTATCCTTCCTTCCTTCTCCTCTTCCCTCTCTAGTCCTTCCTCTTCCCTCTCCTCTCTTTTTAGTCCTTCCTCCTTCCTTCCCTCTCATATCCTTCCTCTTCCCCTCTATCCTTCTTCATCTTCCTCCTATCCTTCCTCCTCTTCCTCTTCCCTTTCCATATCCTTCCTCCTCTCCTCTTTCCCCTTTCTATCCTTCCTCCTCTTCCTCTTCCTCTCTCATCCTTCCTCCTCTTCCTCTTCCCCTCTCATATCCTTCCTCCTTTCCTCTTTCCCTCTCTAGTCCTTCCTCCTCTCCCCTCTATCCATCCTCCTATTCCTCTCCCTTTCTTATCCTTCCTCCTCTCCCTCTACCCCCTTCTCTAGTCCTTCCCTTTCCCTCTTCCCTCTCTAATCCTTCCTTCTTCCTCTCCCCTCTTATCCTTCCTCCTCTCCCTCTCCCTCTCTAATCCTCCCCTCCCTCCCTCTCTATCCTACCTCCTCTCTCCTCTCTCTCCATCTCCTTTCTCTAGTTCTCTCCTCTTCCCCTTTGTATTCCTCTTTTATTTTTGCATCACAATTTTATATTATTTTATTTTTTGTGGTTTTGTCAAAATTGTGAATGACAACAACATCGCTCGGCTTATATAAACACCTAAGAGACGACAGACAGACAGACAGATAAAGACAGACAGACAGACAGAAAGACAGATAAAGACAGACAGACAGACAGACAGACAGACAGATAAAGACAGACAGACAGACAGACAGACAGATAAAGACAGACAGACAGACAGACAGACAGACAGACAGACAGACAGACAGACAGACAGACAGACAGATAAAGACAGACAGACAGACAGAAAGGCGATAAAGACAGACAGACAGACAGAAAGACAGATAAAGACAGACAGACAGACAAACAGACAGACAGACAGACACAGACAGACAGACAGACAGACAGATAAAGACAAGACAGACAGACAGACAGACAGACAGACAGACAGAGACAAACAGACAGACAGACAGACAGACAGATAGCAGACAGACAAACAGACAGAGACAGGCAGACAGACAGACAGACAAACGAGGACAGACAGACAAAGACAGACAGACAGACAGGCAGATAAAGACAGACAGACAGACATCGATTGACAGATAGACAGATAAAGAGAAACGGATAGACATACACAGACAAATAAAGGGAGACATATGGACAGACAAAGATATACTGATAGACACAGACAGATTGATAGAGAGAAATATAAAGAGAGGTGACAGACAGACAGGCTGACAGATATAGGGATAGAGGGACTGATAATGAGAGACAGATAGACAGAGTGACAGACTACCAGATAAAGAAAGAGACAGACAAAAGTATTGACTGACAGATAAGTAGACAGGCAAACTGACGGATAAAGACACACACGGAATGAAACAGTATTACAATTATCTATATTTTGTGGTTCTTTTTACCGAAGAGAGAGAGAGAGGAGATGGGAAAACAATGGGACTAAAGACGAGAGAAGGAGAAACAAAGAGAGAAATAAAAGAAATGGACAAAGAAAACGAACAAGAGAGGAGGAATAACTTATTTAGATCGAGGAGTCATGGACATTTCATCAATAATACATTGGATGGAGGTCTCCTAGCATATTTTAGTTCCCCTCCCCTCCACCTCCTTCCCTTTTCCCTCCCCTTTTTCATTACCTTCCCTTCCCCTCTTCTCCACCTCCTATTCCCCCTTCCCCCTACCACTCTTCTCCACCTTCCCTCCCCCTCAACTCCACCTTCCCTTCCTCTCCTATTGACCTCCCCTTCCCCTCGTATCCACCTTTCCTTCCCTTCTTATCGACCTTCCCCTTCCTTCTTGTCCTCCTCCCCTTCTCCTATTATCGACCTCTCCTTCCCCCTTCCCACTACCTCCTCTTCCCCTCTTCTCCACCTCCCCTTTCCTTCTTCTCCACCCCCTTCCCCTCTTCTCCACCTCCCCTTCCCTCTTCTCCACCCCCTTCCCCTCTCTTCTCCACCTCCCCCCTTTTCTCCACCCCTTCCCTCTTCTCCACCTCCCCCTTTTCTTGCACTTCCCTCTTCTCCACCCCCTTCCCCTGTTCTTCACCTCTCCTTCCCTCTTCTACCTCCCCTTCCCTAAGGATGTTATTTGCTGGAGCTTTAGCAAAGCTTGTTGACAGAGTACCGCATCAGAGGCTTCTGAGAAAGAATGGGCTCATGGTATCGGGGGAAAGTTTTAGTGGACAAAAATCATGGCTCACCGATAGAACGCAGAGGGTCAGCGTAGATGGTGTTAAATCTGAGTGGGGCCGTGTAACCAGTGGGGTTCCCCAGGGGTCAGTACTAGGCCCACTCTTGTTCATAATCTACATAAACGATCTAGATACTGGGATCAGCAGTGACATAAGCAAGTTTGCGGACGACACCAAAATAGGGCGACAAATTAATTCAGGGCAGGATGCAAATGCATTACAGGAGGATCTAAATAAACTGCAGGGGTGGTCTGAAAAATGGCAAATGAAATTCAACACCAGCAAGTGCAGCGTACTTAATATTGGAAGAACAAATACTTATAATGTATACAGCCTTAACAACATAAACCTAGAGAAGTCGACTTGCGAAAGAGACCTAGGGGTACTTGTAAGCCCGGACCTACGGCCTAGAAAACAGTGCGTTAATGTTCGAAATAAGGCAAACAGAGTATTGGGTTTTATATCTAGAAGTGTAAGTAACAAGAGTGCAGAGGTCTTATTGCAACTATATCTTGCGCTAGTCAAGCCGCACCTCGATTATGCGGTTCAGTTCTGGTGCCCCTATTATAGAATGGATATAAATTGGGTCATTTGGCAAGAAAGAATGACAAAAAAATGATTCCGGGACTTAGAAACACCTTCCATATCAAAATAGTTAAAAGAAACTTTAACTTGCATTCCCTAGAAAGACGAAGAGTGCGGGGAGATATGATTGAAGTATTTAAGTGGGTGAAAGGAATCAATAAAGGGGATATAGATAAAGTTCTTATAATATCCGAGCAGGATAGGACTTGGAGCAACGGATTCAAGTTGGATAAGTTTAGGTTTAGGAGGGAGATAGGAAGAAACTGGTTCACAAATAGGGTGGTGGACGAGTGGAACAAGCTTAGCAACTTTGTAGTAAGTGCGGGAACTCTGGAAAGTTTCAAAAGGAGGCTAGATAGATTCATGGATGATAGAGAGTGGTAGTAACTCTCGACAGGAGTTGCCATGCATAGGCCAACCGGCCTATTGCAGACTCCTTATTTTCTTATGTTCTTATGTACTCCACCTCCCCTTCCCCTCTTCTCCACCTCCTATTCCCCCTTCCCCCTACCACTCTTCTCCACCTTCCCTCCCCCTCTACTCCACCTCCCCTTCCCCTCTTCTACAGCTTCCTTTAGATCCTATACCCCCCTCCCTATACCCCACTCAATAGGTACCTGTTGCCTGGAGACCTTCCCATCCCCCCAATGTAAGACCCCATCCCAGCCTCTCAGACCACGCTTCATCTCTCAGTACCTTGTGGCTCACAGCATCTTTCTTACGAGGTTAAGATACAATTTCGCTACTTCTCCCAGCTCAGTGTGTTTTCCACAGCTCACAGACGATCCCACTGCTTCTCAAGAGCTCCTAGGGTCTTTCTCACAGCTCACTGACTCTAAAAGCTTATAGATTTCGGATTATAGGCTTAAATAAATCTGCTTTCTACAGCATACAAACAATCTTACCTCTCTAAGACGCTCACAGAAAATCTCACAGCTCGCAGACGCCCTCATCCCTTTCCCACAGCTCACAGACGACCACATCCTTCTCTCACAGCTCACAGACGCCCTCATCCCTTTCTCACAGCTCACAGACGACCTCATCCTTCTCTCACAGCTCACAGACGATCTCATCCTTCTTTCACAGCTCACAGACGACTTCATCCTTCTCTCACAGCTCACAGACGACTTCATCCCTCTCTCACAGCTCACAAACGACTTCTTCTCCCTCTCACAGCTCACAGACGACTTCATCCTTCTCTCACAGCTCACAGACGACTTCATCCCTCTCTCACAGCTCACAAACGACTTCTTCTCCCTCTCACAGCTCACAGACGACCTCATCCTTCTCTCACATCTCACAGACGACTTCATCCCTCTCTCACAGCTCACAAACGACTTCTTCTCCCTCTCACAGCTCACAGACGACTTCATCCCTCTCTCACAGCTCACAAACGTCCTCATCTGAATCTCTTGATTACTCTTTTTGTCCTTCTCCCTCTTTCTCATTTCCTATTTTATGTTACTTTGTCTCTTATCTCCACATTCGTTTATTCACTCTCTTTTCTCTTGTATTTATCATTCTTTCATTTTCTTCTATGTTATTTTCTCCTAATTCATAATATTAATATTTGTTATCTCTTTAATCACCTATTTTATTGTTGTCTTCTCCTTCCACTTTCTTGTCAACATCTCGATCTATCTATCTATCACTCTCTGTTTCTTATTCTGCTCTCTTTTCTTACGGTTCATCGTCTTCTTCCTATTTTCTCCCTTTTCTTCTTTTCTGTATTACCACAATTATTATACCCATCTCCTCTTTCACCCCCCCTCCCACCTCCACCTTCCCTACCATAGTCATTCTCTTCTCCTTATTCCACTTTCTTGTCTGTTATCTCACTATAATCATTCTTCTTCTTCGTACCTCTACTCTCTTGTCTCTTACCTCATCATACTTGTTATTCTCTCTCTTCCTTCTTGCACCGATCACGATCACTTCCTAAAGGTCGCCCAAGGAAGGAAAAGTTCGTAAAACTGCATAATTGGCATCACGATCAGGTCGACTGAGATGGAGTTCAAGGTCGCTTTTTTCGCCTCCTTAGTTTGTTCTTCAATTCTTTATTCTGGCAGTCATTTGTTTTCAGCTCAACACCTCATCATATCATCTATAGTTCGAGAGGGAGGATTTACACGCCTAGTAAAACCATTTCTAAAGCAAGGGAAACTTACAAGGTAAATAGATATTAACTCCAACAACACAAATATTTACTTATTACAAACATGCAAGAAGTTATGCCAAATTCATTACTACGTTATCCTAATTAAACTTTCGGCTTAATAATTCTTTAAGATTGTTGAATTACTCAAACAATATTAACCCTTTGAGTCCTGAAAGGTTAAATAATCGTCATTGAAGAGTTAAACCATCATCCTCAAAGGGTTATATACTCGTCGTCAAGGGGTTAAACCATCCCCAAAGGGTTGCATACTCGTCGTCAAAGGGTTAAACCATCATTCTCAAAGGGTTGCGTACTCGTCGTCAAAGGGTTAAACTATTCTGGTTCACTTTTAATTCAATCCATTCCAACTTCAGTGCAGTAGTCAATCACCCATTCCTCCTCTCACCGCAGCAGATAGTTCAGTGATCTCATATTACCAGGAGAAAGACAAACTTTTTTCGCGTATCCTTGCCTCAAACTCCATCTACAGGAGTGGAGTCATACCACCTGGACAAGGAGGTGCCCAAATTTTTGGACTTCAGAATTAAGGCAAAAGAAGAGTAAAAGTTATGGACGCTCTGGAAACTAGCAGAGTTCACGCCCAGATGAAATTCCCTCTGTTGTCAAAATGAACTCAACAAGGCGTTTAATTTGTTGACATTGTACCTTCATACTTCAGGCTTCCTCGCCTTATAAATACATATTGACATTCAACTGACTCCTGAGAAAAGTGAAGAACCCAACCTTCAAATCGTCACTCTAGTTCCCTCGCCTCAAGTATGGCAACGATGTTTAAGCCAGTAAACAAGAATCGACTTTTCATTCGCTTTGATCCAGCCCTCCATAAGGCGATACATCCCTTCATAAGACGATCCAACCCTCCCTAAGACAATCCAACCCTCCCTAAGACGATCCAACCCTCCCTAAGACGACCCAACCCTCCATAAGACGATACAACCCTCCATATGATGATCAAACCCTCCCTAAGACAATCCAACCCTCCTTAAGAAGATCCAATCCTCCTTAAGACGATCCAATCCTCCCTAAGACGACCCAATCCTCCATAAGACGACCCAACCCTCCATAAAACGACCCAACCCTCCGTAAGATGATCAAACCCTCCATCAGATGATCCAGCTCTCCATAAGACGATCCAGCTCTCCATAAATCCTTCACAGTGGCTGTCCAGGGGTCATTCAAAACAAAATTTACGGTGCTGGACTAGAGACATCCTATTGGGTTTGTCATCCTGGGGGCAATAAATAGACATCCTCGTCTCGACAGGAAGACATCACATGAATGGATGATCGGGGCGCATCCAACTTGGTTATCTTCACCGTCACTAATATGAACTGCACAAGATTTAGTAACAGGTTTGATAGTGCACAATTCAACATAAGTTTGCACAGCATCATCATCCCATCATCACAACACTGAGATTTTAGACATCAATCTTACACAGATATTATTGAGTTTGTCAGAACGTGAACCAAAAGTGCTTCATTGAAAACTTGTTACTCATGTTCAGAGCCAGGCCTTACTTAAATGATGAACAATTGACAAATTAAGTAGGTCATGTGTTCTCTTAGAGTGAATGCTGCTGCTGCCACCTATGAGGTTGATCAGATGTTAGGGCATCTTTGCCTCCTCAATTCAATGCTGACAATAGCCATCAAAACAAATCAACAAGAATGACCTTTACCTCGAGCTAACATTTCATCAAACTTCCAACCGTTGAGTGTTTTACCTATATCACAATATAACCTGAAACAGTATAATATATCCGGTTTCAAATATCGTCAGTCGTTGATCTCACTCTTTGTATTCATTCGTAATAAAAACAACTTCATATCTATGTCTCCACGTTTTTTTTATTTTCTCCTTTTGCCTTCATTCTTCCCGTCTTTTATTTGTGTATACTATATCAGCATATTTATTATTCCCTCTTCCTTCATCCATTTTCATTTTGCCACGCCATCCAATCATTTTATTCAGATATTCCCTTTCATCTCCTCCATTCCTTTCTTTCACTTTCCTATCTTCCCCTTTCTTCTTCACCACTTACGTCATTACTCAGTCTATTCAATCGATTCTCTACCCTCTACTTTCTTTCATTTTTATTCGATTTTCTTGTCACCCCTCCCTCCCCCCCCTCTCCCCCTCTCTCTCCCTCCTATTCCTATAATATCTCTCTCCAGTTTGTATCCTTCCCCGTTTATTTGCTTTTCGTCTTTATCTTCCTCCTTCTACGTCTTCTTCTTCTCCCCTTTCTCCTCTTTTTCTGTTTTTATTACTCCCCCCTTCTTCCATCTGTTGTTCCTTCCTTCTTCTGTCTTTCCTTCGCCATCCTCTTATTTACCTTCTTAATTTTCTCCTCTTCGTTTTTCTAATTATTTTCATCCACCGTTTCCTCCTCCTCTTCCCCCCCTCCTCCTCCTTCCTCATTGATACAATATACTTTCTCCCTTCTCCTCCTCCTCCTCTTCCATTTTCATCAAGTACACCTCTTCCCCTATCCTTCTCATCAGCTTCTCATTCGCCTGTTAAAGATTTAATAGCTAAAGTGAATTTAATGGAGCCAGTTGAGCTTGTCACTGTTGCCTGGGATATTCTCTCTCTCTCTCTCTCTCTCTCATTTTTCTCTATCCATCTACACATCCATGTATAAATCAATAATACATCAAACTATATTGAGATGCGGTATTTATACATACAATAATACATACATATATATATTCATAATAAGTAATGAATCTGGCCATGACTGTACATTCATTACCTGTACAGTCAACTACTAAAGTCCGTTCGCCTCTTCCCCTGAACCACGAACCCCAAGATTCAGACTCGTGAACCCGAAGCATTTATGGACAGAATAATATATCAGTCTACTGCTACGGGTTCACTAGTCTGAATCTCGGGGTTCGTGGTTCAGGGGAAGAGGCGAGCATACTTTAGTAGTTTAGTAGTAGAAGAACAAGATTGAGAGGATAAATTATATTATGTCTTAGTTCCCATCAGCGAATTACGTCATTAATAAGTTACGTCATCACTGAGTACAACCATCACTGAGTTATACCATCCCACAGTTACAACATCAATGAGTTATACCATCACTGAGTTATACCATCCCACAGTTACAACATCAATGAGTTATACCATCACTGAGTTATACCATCCCACAGTTACAACATCAATGACTCTCATCTCAAGACCAAACAAAAACATTACGTTATGTTTCGTGTAAAAGTTTAATGGTTGGGACAAATATTTATCTTTTGGTTATGAGGAACTTGAAGATGAGGCCAGAGAATGGTGGCGTCTTGCCTCAAACACGCAGTACATGAGATCTCAAGAAGCTGACGTAACAATTGGTGAAGATCTGCAGCGTGAGACAGTAAGAAACATTGGCGATGATCTAGGGGTCTCTGGACACAATTCATACCATTAATCATGATAAAATGGTTTACCGAGGTCTTCTAGATCATTGTCTTCTTTGGTTGTTATGTGACGAATAAAAATCAAGTCACAAGCATAATATTTCAATAATAGAATCAGACTTTCTGGACCGTGTTGGACTAGTGACGGGCCAGGGTATCACGAACGACGACCCAGAAAGAAAATCTTTAAGTTCTTGATGAAAACACACAGAAGTCACGGCCCAGAACAGCAAAAGTTGTCGTCAGTGCTGGGAGGGTGATGTTTTTTCCTCCTTTTCGATAAAGAAGGAATAACTTATGACACGATGTGTGTGCCCAGAGGCCACCCCCTCGTTAAAACTTACTATTCCCAGCTGCTGACATATCAACTGACGCGAAAACTCCGAGAAAAACGCTGACATTCCACCAGAAGTAGGTGGGTCCTGTAGCAAGACAATGTATCTGGCTGTACCAGTAGTGTTTGCCGAGAAACTATCACGACTTACACGTGGGAGTGACGACCCACCCCTGTGCTCACCTCACTTGACTCCCTCTCACTTTTATCTATTTTCCGAAATTACAAACATTGTCTCCAGGTCGCCGCTTTGAATCCAACAATGAACTTTATATAAAACAATGATGTGAGGGATGAACAAACTATTAAGAGACAGATTATCAATGAGTTTTAATGCTGTATCAGGAGATGGTGGGCGGCGCACCCAGAAGGAAGGACCGCACTTAGTAGAACAGTAAATCCCGCAGCTTTTACTTGTCTTTTTCTACTATAAGTCTCCTTGCCTATTATCTCCCTCCACCCAGTATTATTTGACGACCATGAGGTTCATCAATTAGCGGAGAGTATTCCAGGATAATAATTAGTGTATATACAAGAAGTTCACTAACTTTGCCCCCTTACTAGCGCCTCCGAGATGGTGTTTTGCTTCAAGCACTAAATGATCAGTCTCTTGGGCACCATGAGAAAGTCGTGTGATCCTCAAACACTTGTTGGATTTTCTTTCAAATCAGTGACGATGGTTATGAGGCTCCTGAGGGTATCATGTCGGGCGGAGAGTTTCCTATAATGCAATTCATTTTGGGGGAGAGAGAGAGAGAGGGGAAAGAAGTAATTGTGAAAAGAAAGAAAGAATGGAAACCTTCCCACAAAACCTTCCCACAACACCTTCCCACAACACCTTCCCACCTGCTAGTAAGATCACGGTCACCTCCATCTTGGATCTTGCCTTGGTGACTCTACTTATCGAGGCGAATCTAATTTAATATTTTTTTACTCCGTTCTAATCAGCCTACCCGCCAGTCCTTACCAAATAAATTGATGTTTTTTTTTATACGTGATGTCATGTCCTTACTTAACCGATGGATGTGTTCTACGTGGGGGGGGGATGTTTTTAGCTGTTAGTCAACCTAATATCCTGTCCTTATCGTCCTTACCTAACAGATAGATGTACTGTACGTGGAGGGATGTTTGTTTTTCGTTGAGGAAAGTACAATAATAATAATAAAACGAAACACGACAGGAAACAAAGACTTGATAAAGAGATGAAAAGTGACAAGAGAATCACAGACAAGGACCGGATTACACTGCTGCCTAGATCCCAGTGCATAAACGGCCATCTTATCTGTGCCGCCCAGGTGCAGAGTTGTGACTAGAGACTCCCGGCAGTCATCTCTGCCTGTCCCCGTCGCCACTCGTCCGTCGCCATAGGGCTTTTGGGGGTATAGGGGTTTTGATGATGAAAAGTATGATGAGCTGGATGATGGCAGGCTGCAACCACACAACTTGGCTCTCTCTTTTCTTGATTCAGTGGTGCAAGTGTTGCAACGACTGAGGAGAGGGAGAGTTTCAATGGACTGCCGAAAGCCCAGTTTTTTGGGTTTCTCCTTAGTAGCCTGTCCATCAGGCATTGACTTCGTCCGCCGGTGTAGTCGTTGGGTTTCCACGGTGGTCACCTCTTCTGCATATACCGCCGTTGGGGTCTTGTTGGAGCTCTGTAAGCATGTCTGCCTGATGCGGGGCTCCACCGCAGATTTGTCGTTCGGGGTTTACTCCCATAGCCTTATACCTCCCAAGGTTAATACGCAAGGCAGCAGAGCAATGGCTGGTAGGCGCCAGAACACGTCCACATGGCAGTGGGTCTATGCGCCGTCCCTCTGGGGCCCACTGCTACCCCGAGATCCCCCGCTGGTCTAGCCTGGGCGCACAAGGAGGCACAGCAGGAGTCTTGATGGTGAAGAAGCTGTGTACAGGCAGGGGAAGACTTATGCAAATTGCTTCCTTGTTCGCCACGACGGCTAGCCAGCGGTGGTAGCTGAAAGCGAGAGGGAACAAGTATGGCTTGCACCTTAACACTAACATAATGCTGCCACATTAGACGCATTTCAGCACCTTGTGTGCTGATCACTCACACACACACACACACACACACACAGACATAAATAGAGAAATTACTTGATAGAACAGTAAAAGAAAGAGAAAGTGAGGGGACTGAAGGAAGAAACACAGAAATCATTGTACAACGAGAGAAATATCCCCATAGTGTGTGTACCTGGCCAAGATAATTTATAGCATCGTTGTGGAGAGAACTTGTCCAGCTGGTGTAAGGGAGGGGTAAAGGGGCTAATATAACAGTGAGCTTCTTCTTCTTCTTCTTCTTCTTCGCTTATTTTAATTTACCTAAAGACTAATCACCTCAACGGTAACCTAACCTTATCTAACCTAAGACAGACAGACAGGTAATGGATAAACAGACAAACAAACAGACAGAATAAAAAGAGACAGACGAGGAGATAACGGTTAAGTGCTGCGGTTTATGTGACGAGGAGATAACGGTTAAGTGCTGCGGTTTATGTGACGAGGAGATAACGGTTAAGTGCTGCGGTTTATGTGACGAGGAGATAACGGTTAAGTGCTGCGGTTTATGTGACGAGGAGATAACGGTTAAGTGCTGCGGTTTATGTGACGAGGAGATAACGGTTAAGTGCTGAGGTTGCGATGAGAGATAACGGGTTAAGTGCTGCGTTTTGCGGACGAGGAGATAACGGTTAAGCGCTGCGGTTTATGAATGAGGAGATAACGGTTAATGCTGCAGTTTATAGACGAGGAGATAACGGTTAAGTGCTGCGGTTTATGTGACGAGGAGATAACGGTTAAGTGCTGCGGTTTATGTGACGAGGAGATAACGGTTAAGTGCTGCGGTTTATGTGACGAGGAGATAACGGTTAAGTGCTGCGGTTTATGTGACGAGGAGATAACGGTTAAGTGCTGCGGTTTATGTGACGAGGTTTGAGACGCTTTGAGAAGTTTTGAGACATAATATGGTGATATTATCTCATTATCTCTTAATTACGTCAAGGCTCTCCAGGCTCTCCAAAAGTTGAGGGAACAACGTCTCCAAAAATTGAGCCAAGAACGTTTCCAAAATCTGTGCTAACTACGTCTCCAAAAGATGTGCCAACGACGTCTCCTCCAGACGCTGAAGCAACCTCTGTTATAGGTAAAATATTATCAAATCTTCTTAGCCAGGTATTGAACTTTGCCAGTTGTTATTGACGTGGCAGTGAGTGTGTGTGTGTGTGTGTGTGTGTGTGTGTGATGAGAGAGAGAGAGAGTGATAGATAAATAGGATAGAGAGATAAGAGAGATAGATAGACTGATAGGATAGAGAGAGATAGATACAGTAGATAAGTAGAGAGATAAAAACATATATAGAGCGAGAGAGGAGAAAGAACATTATCGAAAAATGAAAGAAATAATCTATCTATTTTCCTAATCAGCGAAATTCTGTTGGTCTGGCAATGTTTTCATTTATTTAGTTTTCAGATTTAAGATATCGTGTCGCTCTGGTAATACTTATGAACTCTGAGGCTTGTAACTGATATTTTAAATTTATAGAGATCGGAAACATCTCGATAAGCTGAAGGAAGATGTTTTAATTTAGAGTTAAGATGTGCGGAAGACCCTATCGCTCTAGTTATTTAAAGTCATTCTGGAGAAATTATAGTCATTCAAGTGAGTTACTTCGGTACTTTTCTTATATCACTATTAAAGGGGAATATTTTAATGTATGACCTACAGGGAATTCAAGTTAATATTGTGGTTTAAATGAGGTAAAATGAGTTCTCATATTACAAGTTCGAAGAAAATATTGACATGAAAATTTCTTAGAATCTGTCTTTCTGTCGTAACATAAGCGAATTAAATCGTAGAGAAAATAACATAAGACTCTTGGAGAATCCATATTTGTGCCACAGCATACGACAACCAGGTATTGTAGGCTCTCACATCACCAGTTCTTGGAAAACTATGGTAAGAGTCAGTAAGGATCTGTCCTTGTTCAAGGTCGAAAGGAAATTAGTTAGATGTACTCTCACGTTTCTAGTTAAGCGGGAAATATTCAACGTAAGCTATTCTGAGAATCCAACTTCTTGTTGTGACTTAAGTGAGGCTGTCAGACACGTTCTCACTTCACCAGTTCGAGGAAAAGTTTAACGCATGAACCTTTGATAATCCAGGATATGAAATACGGTCGCTGGGCACCTGATGAGGAGCTGGGGATGACAGACAGACACGGGTGTAAACATCGGTGATGTGAAAGAGAGAATAAAAAAAGAAACACCAAAGAGACTGATGTATATACTGTACAGTGTGTATATATATATATATATATATATATATATATATATATATATATATATATATATATATATATATATATATATATATATAGTGGCGTACGGTGGTTGCACTAATGAGTCATGCAGAACATCACCTACATCATTTATCAAACCAAATATCAAGTAGGATATGGCCTTTATCTAAATAAGGGTTGTCAAGCGTTTATAAACACCTAAATTCAGTGGCTTCTGACAAAGTATCTATTATAAATCATTAAATAATGGGTGCAAAAATTCTTACGTTAAAAGAATATTAAGTTTTCAGTGTGATCTACAGTAATTTAAAATAAAGTGTTAAAAAATGACTAGGCATCATGCACAACGCTGGCCCTCTGTAAAGTTGCCAATGACGGCGTGGCCCCCCCCCCCCTCCGCTCATCCGACGCGGTAACTCGATAATTAAAGACGAAGAAGGTATCCTTCAGAGCTGGAAAGAGCACTGCTATTTGCTGTTCAACCGAAACACCGATGTGGATGTCCTGACTACCCAGCAGGTCCCTCAACACCCAGAGCTGACCCACCTCAGTTATCCTCCAACACGGGATGAGGTAGTTACTGCCATCAAGCAGATGAAAAATAACAAAGCTTCGGGGCCTGATGGAATCCCAGTCCAGGTTTATAAAGCATGATGATCTATGCTTACCAGCCGTCTCTAGTCTCTCCTGGGGAATATAATATGGGAGAAGGAGAAAATCCCCCAAGATCTTAAAGACACTTTCATCTTCAATATCTATAAGAACAAGGGAGACCGGTCAGACTGTGGCAACTACCGTGGGATCTCGCTGCTATCCGTAGCTAGCAAGATTATCGCCCGAGTCCTCCTAAACAGACTTCTTCCTGAGGCAGAAAACTTCCTTACAGAATCTTAATGTGGCTTTCGACCATCACGTGGCACCACTGACATGATCTTTGCTACCCGTCAGATAAAGGAAAAGTGCAGAGAACAGAGTCGTGACCTGTACATGGCCGTGATCGACCTTACCAAGGCCATCGGCTTGGTCAACAGGGAAGCCGTTTCGGCTGCCTACCAAAATTCATAACCATTTTGAGGCAACTTCACTATGGCATGAATGACAGTGTCCTGTGCAATAGCACCCAGTCTGAGATTTTCCCCTTCCAAACGGGGTAAAACAAGGATGTGTACTGGCACCAACTCTCTTTTTCCATTTTCTTGACTGCATTCCTTTCTCGTGCCCGTGCCAATTTAGCCGGCGGGACGAACATCCAGTACCAGTTGAAGGATTTTTTCAACATAAGACGACTCCAGGCATGAACAAAGGTGTCGGCAGCTTCCATATCCGAACTTCCGTAAACAGACGACCTCACCCTTGTCGCTCACGCTTCGGTCTTGAGGTGAATGTACATAAATCTCAGATTCTCTTCCAGCCTACTCCTGGTTCAGACACACCTCCACCATCCACCCAAGTTAACGGTACTACCCTCTCTAATGTTACCCACTTTCAGTATTATGGCTACCACCTGTCCACCACCGCGGACATCAGTGAAGAGATTTAACATCGGATCAGATGTGCATCTGAAGTATATGGCAGATTCATTACCCGTGTCTTCAGCTGTATGGCAGCGAGTCATGGGTCGCATACTGGAGACACCTTAGGGCACTTGAAAAATTTCACCAACATAGTCTACGTTCCATCCTTCGATTTCGCTGAGAAGACAAGAGGACAAATGCCAGTATTCTTGCTGACACCAACTGTAGGAGCATCGAGGCTGCCATTATCCATGAACAATTCCGTTGGACTGGCTATGTTCCCCACATGGACGACAGTAGATTGCCCAAGCAGCTACTTTACAGTCACTTAACGAATGGTAAATGTAATGCTTGCAGGCAATAGAAAAAGTATAAGGATAGTCTTCAGACAAATCTGAAGAAGTGCAAAATCGACCCCCTCACCTGGGAGACGATCACTCTACATCGTAACGCTTGGAGGAGCACAACACGAGGTGTCAATACTTACGAATTTGCCTGACTGCATATCGAGGTAGACAAGCGCCAGCGCTGGAAAGACGTTGCTGCCGCCCCTCCCGCACTAGATGTAACCCTCCACACGTACAACAGGTGTCAGCTTTAATAACTCATATCATTGCATCATAGGTGGATGATTGTCAAACACGATTACGAAAGACAGCAAAGTAGTAGTAGTCAGCTACACTGCCTTCTTGTGAACGGAAGGCAAAGCTCTATACACGTACATATTGCCCCTAACGGGTCGTCAGGTGTGTGAGGCACACTTTCACCTTGAATCAATGACTCCCAAGAGAGAACCAGACATCTATATCATCCATACCTTTGTTGTTTATCCTCGGAGGCTCTGAGCACGACAGCTCGGGGTGACAGCTCTCGACTGTCTACTGTCTCTAACTTGAAGCTTCTTTCTTATTTCTCTTTCTCCTCCTCGCCTCTTCTCTCTCTCTCTCTCTCTCTCTCTCTCTCTCTCTCTCTCTCTCTCTCTCTCTCTCTCTCTCTCACTCTTTATCTCTCTCTCTCTCTCTCAGCCAGGCCTTTTCACTTTCCTCATCACAACACTACTTTAATTTTGGACTTGGTGTAATGGTGAGGGATGAAGAGAGGAGAATAATGGTGGAGAAATGAGAGGGAGAAATAATTGATAGATAAGTGAGGAAAAGGGAGATAGTAAGGGCAAGGAGAAGGAAGAAAGTGATTGAGAGTAAGGAGCAAGGAAAACAAAGGAGAGGAAGGATGGGAGAAGGAATGAAGGAGGAGGCAGAGAGGAGGATGAAAGAGAAGAGAAAGGAAGAAAGGGGAAAAGAGAGAAGAGGAGCGGTGAAATAAAATATGTGGAGGAGGAGACCAGGGAAATAAAAGGGGGATAATGAGGAATAAAAGGAAGAGCGGGAGAAAGATAAGGGAAGAAGAGATAAGAGAGTGAGTAAAAAGAGGTAGAAAGAAGGAGAAGGAGGAGGAAGAAAAAAGAAAGATGAATGAGTAGGAGGAAAAGGAAGAAGGAGGAATAAGTTGGAGGAGAAATATAAGGAGGGGGGAAAGAAGGATAAATAAAGAAGGAGGAGAAGGAGGAAGAAGAATGAATGAGTAGGAGAAGGAAGAGGAGAAGGAGGAGGTTCTAGTTTATTGTCGCGTTTCTTATCATTCCTTTATCATCCGCCATTATTCCTTCTTCTCCTCCTACGCCTGTTTATTGTCTTCATTTTCCCAATTCCTTATTTTGTGTTTTTCGTCCTTTCCAATCTATTTTCTCCTCTCTCTCTCTCTCTCTCTCTCTCTCTCTCTCTCTCTCTCTCTCTCTCTCTCTCTCTCTCTCTCTCTCTCTCTCTCTCTTTCTCTTCCTTCAGCTTCTCCCTTTCCTCCCTCTCTCCCTCCTTTGCTCTCCCTCTCCCTTTATATTTTTACTATCCCCCCCTTCCTTCTCTCCTACCCTCCATATCTTTCTCCTTTCCTCCCTATCTACCATCTTTCTCTCCCTTTCCCTCCTCTCTCACTCTCTCATAAAGATGAAAGCCAATCCAGGGAACCTTAAGAATATAAACAAACATGACGTCATAGGTAAACAATGAACCCCCAGCTGACTCTACGACACTCCTCAATCGATCATCATAATGCAAAGCCACAAATGTCCTTAAGTCACGTTCTGTGTGTTTTAACAATGCCTTTATCGCCTTTAATGAAGATAAAGACATAGAATCTTCATCATTTGTCTGTATTATTAAGCCAAATATTACACAACCAACTTTTACATATTATTATTATTACTATTATTATTATTGTTTCCAGATATACATACTCTAGGGATGTGTGTGTGTGTGTGTGTGTGTGTGTGTGTGTGTGTGTGTGTGTGTGTGTGTGTGTGTGTGTTATCCTGCATAAATTTGTCACTTAAAACCTTACATAAATTATAACAACAAGGTTAACATTAACATGGCAATCAGTGTAACTATTTTCTTAATGGTCGAGTGATACGTATGTGTGGGGCGGACTCTCTCTCTCTCTCTCTCTCTCTCTCTCTCTCTCTCTCTCTCTCTCTCTCTACTTCTCACAGCAAAAAAAGAATGAAATCTATAAATAATAAAGAAAAAGAGAAAGGGAAAGTAAACGAAAAAAAAAGAAAATTACGTAATATAGAATGTAAGAAAAACAGTTCAGGGAAAAAAGCAAAATCAAAAACAAAAAGAAAGAAAGAAAGAAAGAAAGAAAGAAAGAAAGAAAGAAAGAATTTAGCTACGTGTTGATATGACACACACTGACAGAACTTTTAGCCACACAAAAGACAACTCTTGTTGCGAGCATTAATGAAGCCCGCGAGCTACACAATGATCTCGTTATCTGACGGAATAACAATGTTGTGTGTGTGTGTGTGTGTGTGTGTGTCTCTGTGTGTGTGTGTGTGTGTGTGTGTGTGTGTGTGTGTGTGTGTGTCTGTGTGTGTCTGTGTGTGTGTGTGTGTCTGTGTGTGTGTGTGTGTGTGTGTGTGTGTGTTTGTGTGATGGAGATGTTCTACAACGTGTGTGTTTATTTAAACATACATACATACATACATACATACATACATACATACATACTTACATACATACATACATACATACATACATACATACATACATACATACAGTACATACATACATTAAAGTCAGAACAATCCCTGCTGCCTGCAGCTCAATAAAACAAAACTAGATCACAATGAAATATCCAAGAAGCAAGTCAACTCAGCTACTCCTTCACCGGTCTCCTTCAAACTCCAATTCCTATTAAAGATGCTTCAACCATGCTTCATGCATAATCATATCAACGCCAACACGAGCAATGGACATCGCCTGGCGTTTTCCTCCACCTCATAACGACTCTCCTATATGGTAATTACACTAGATGAGTGGACCGCAGCCTTCCTTCCACACTCAAGCGTATGTTCGCCAGGCTCCTTCTCACCTGCACTGGCGTTCTTTTGAAGACTTCGTCAAATAACAAGAGAGGGAAGGATGGTGTCAAGGGAGGAAAGGTTGGTGTCAAGGGAGGGAAGGTTGGTGTCAAGGGAGGAAAGGTTGGTGTCAAGGAAGGAAGGAATATAGTGTCAAGAGGGAGAGAGAGAGAGAGAGAGTTGGGCAGATATATAGATGGATCAATAAATTAAATAGACGGACATAACAAAAATTAGTCTCCCAGGACACGTCGGCTATTACACTATTTATCCATTAGTAACTAGAAAAAGGTCAGGTTAGATCAGGTCACAGTGTACAATAATTGGGGTCCGTCTGGGATAATCCTTCGCTTTCAGAGTCATTAGTGAGTGACCGCGGGTGGCTTTGATGTTCTGCCTCTCATTTGTACGGAATTATGAGAGGAAAATATCTCTTTAGTCGATTGAGTGAAATCCGGATAAACGACACGTCGGTGGAGTTAAGTCCAGATAAATGATGTGTCCGGATGAGTGAAGTCCAGATAAACAGGAGGTCTTCTTTATATTGATTCGGTTATGACGATAATTTAGATGCTTAAAGACAGGTTAAAGGCATAATCTAAACAACTGAAGGTCTGGAAAACCGGGACCTATAATCTTGATAATCCAAGTCCAGTTAAACAGATAATCTTGATAATTCGAAGTCTGGATTAACGTTAGATATTTATATAGGAGTGAGATCCGGTTGATAATTAATCCGAATGAGTGAAAATTGGTACATAAGTGGGTCATGAAACCCGGATGAATTTTTGTTATAGAAATCCGGATATTATTTTTCAATTCATATAAATTTCTTACCAGTAAAATTCGGATAAGTAAAATATTATAACCTTCACAGTTTGGATAAAAGGATTCCACGTAAGACAAGTTGGTCCTCATGGCCGAATTCTGGATAACGGAGAGATACGGATGAGTGAAGTCCGGCTAGACGAGGGATCAGGGTGATTGAGGGCTGGGTAAACCCCTTCTTCTTGAGGGAGATTTACTGCACGGTACACGTCTCTGAATAATCGAGGGTATGGCAACACGATAATAAATAATATTAATTAAATAATAATAATAACAACAATTTCAATAATATTGGCAACAATAATTATATAAAAATTAATAACAAAAACAATAATAACTTTAGTGGTAATAATAATAATAATAACAATAATAATAATAACAATAATAATAACACTAATAATAATAACACTAATAATAATAACAACAATGGTAACCTGAAAAAATTATAATAAATTAAAAATGATAAAAAATATAATTGTTAAGAATAGTATTACGCTTAGTTCATTCCACTTATCCTTTCAAAGCTCACCGGGTAAAATTAATTTTTAGAATATATTAATAAAAAGCCAGTAACTACTGTAAATTATGAACAGTGTAACCAAATGTAATGGTAAATGCAAGAATTAAATAAAGTTACAGTAACATTAAACAAACATATTAAAAATGGTAAATATTAAAATTACTTTAACACACACACACACACACACACACACACACACACACACAAACACACAGGAACTTTCTCAGCAAAACATTCAAGTCATCAGTGCAATAAGTGATTATCATACAGTGCTCCGATAGTGCATCCCAAGGAAAAGTCAGACAGTGGGCACTTTATCGGTCACCTTCAAAGTGCCAGTGACAAGGACCACCGCGGTGTTTACATATATCGTGAACACTGTGTCGCCGACCCCAAGCACCAGGGACAAGGACCCACGGTCTTTACGACTGATAAATATTAACAGATGTCTACCAGTGTCAGTGGCCCTCAAAGTGCCGTTAGTGAGTTTATGGCCACCGGAGACAAACACTTCCGTCTGCCCACAACAGATATCAACAGATGGCCACCAATCACTTACTCCCGACGCACTCTGTACCATCTAAAGCGTGGGAACGGTTATCCTGGTGGCAGTGTTATCGCGCGACTCAAGTCACTGAACATATTCCACGCGCGCAGCCGTAGACAGGGCCGTCATACACATAAGCCCATTAGGACCGTAACCTCCACTAGGAAACCGGAGAAACCCACCCCTGACAGACAGTACCATTACACTGAAGTTCCACGGATATGGTATGATCTCCCGTCTCTACTGCTATCCAACGTCACTTCCCTAGCTAACAAGTTTGACGAGCTGGCAACCACAGTCAGGTCAGCCGCCGCGAGCGTCGTTGCCATATGTGAGGCTGGGCAAATTGTGCCTGAAACGTGTCATATTGAGGGATATCAACTCTTTCATCACCTTCGTTCACATAGACGCGGAGGGGGCGTTGCCCTCTTCTGTCAAGATGACCTACGCCTGTCACGCCTGGATGTTCAAGTCCCAGCAGATGTGGAAGCATTATGGGTACGTGTTGTGCCACGGGCCCACCCGCGCCACACTGCTTCCATCATAATCTGTGTGGCATACCATCCGCCTCGCTCACCCACCAGAGACACTCTTGTCAATCATCTTATTACCACCTCAGACCACCTCAGAGTTAGATACCCATGTGCCAAATTAGTATTATGCGGGGATTATAATGAAATTGATACCACTGATATCCAGGACCAGCTGTCACTATCACAAGTTGTGAACTTCCCCACACACGGTCAAAATACCCTTGACCTTATCTTAACTGACTTAGCGGACCAGTACCAACCACCTCAACCAATGCCTCCTATCGGGTGTAGCACACACTTATCAGTGCTCTGGTCCCCAGCTGCCACTCCCACTCAAGTACAGAGACCCTACATCAAGACCTACAGGCCGATTACTGACTCTGCAGTGCGCCTCTTCGGCCAGTGGATAGTTCACCATCCCTGGACTGAAGTACTTAGCGTGGATGACGTGGAAACCAAATGGAAAAATTATACCAACACCACCACGGAAGCTCACCACCACTTCTTCCCCGAGAAGTCCGTCAGATCTCACCCAACTGACTTGCCCTGGATCACACCTCGGATCAAAAGACTTATGCAACAGAGAGACAGAGCCTTTCATCTCATGACCACATCCGCTACAGGTCCCTTCGCAACCGGGTCATCCGCGAAATATGCACTGCAAAGAAGTCTCACTACCCAACCAAATTACAACACCTGAAGCAGACCAACATCAGTCAATGGTATGGTAAGCTTAAAGAACTCTGTGAACTAAAAAATAAGACACACCCCCTCCCCTTCCTTAGCCATCTCACTAATGTTGACGCAGCTGAGCAATCAAATAACCATTTCGCTACTATATGCCAGACGCTCCCCCGGCTTGACACAACCACTCTCCCTGCTTACCTACCAGCCCCCCTTCCCACTGACTTAGTCGAAGAATTTGAAGTAGCAAAACGTCTGGACAAACTAAAATTAAAATGCTCTACCACCCCCATTGACTTACCAATGAAACTCTTCAAGGAGTTCTCCCCGGAGCTTACTAAACCCCTATGCTCCATCATCAATGCTTCTCTCAGTCAAGCCAGATGCCCAGCTGACTGGAAGACATCTTATGTATCACCAGTGCCCAAGTCAACCAGCCCACAATCCTTAAATCAGCTACGACCTATTGCAATCACCCCAATACCCAGCCTAATCAGTGAAAGTTTTGTGTTCGACTGGGCTTATGCTGATATTGCAGGAGTCGTAGACCCTCAGCAATTTGGCAATATGAAAACTTCCTCCACCACTCACTGTCTTGTCAGCTTTCTCGATTACATATACCGCCATCTCGAGAAACGAAAAACGTCTGCAGCTGTCGCCTTCAGTGATTTCACTAAAGCATTCGACCTAGTCGATCACAATATAATCATCAACAAAGCTATTGACCTCGGGCTTCGGAAAAGTCTTATACCATGGCTTACAGACTTCCTCAGTGACCGACGCCAAGCTGTACGCTTCCGAGGGGCTGTCTCCACCTTTCAGTCAATCACCTGTGGCGTCCCCCAAGGCACCAAGATGGGACCACTCTGCTTCCTTATGCTTATCAATGATGCCCTACGAGAAACCCCTGCTCGCTGGAAATATGTCGACGACTCCACCATTGGGATCAGCGTCAACAATTCTGCTCCCGACTATACCGCCCTTCAGGATTTATTGAACAGTCTCCAAAACTGGGCCACCAACAACCACGTCACCATCAACCATACCAAGACCATGGTTATGCACAAGAACCTCTCCTCCGACATTGCCCCACCCCCTTCCATTAATTAGTTCCGAACACACTCCGGGTTGTAGATTCCACGAAGCTCCTCGGCGTCACCATAGACAACAAACTAAATTGGAAACCACACGTCAGTGAAGTTGTCAAATCCTCCAGTTTCCGTCTCTACCTCCTCCGCCGACTAAAGTCCCTCGGAGTTCCTGCACCCGAGCTCCTCAGTGTTTATTCAACATTCATACTTCCCAAGCTCACCTATGCCTCCCCTACCTGGTCTTCCTCCCTAAATGCCACACAACGTAAACACCTAGAAAAAGTGCAAAAGAGGGCATGCAAGATTATTCTCTCCCCTTCCTACTCCACATATCAAGAAGCGCTCAACACACTGACCCTTTCGACTCTCACTGACCATCACCACGACCTCATCTGCAAATTTGGTAAGAAGCTTCTGCACCATCCTCGACACCGGCTCCTACTACCACCTGAGATCCCTCGCCCGAGAATTGCTGTTCGACACCACAACCGCATCCAGCCCATACGTGCACGAACTGATCGCTATAAGAACAGCCCAGTCCCAACCATTGTAAAAATTATCAATAACTTGTAATAAACCAGTGTATTCACTCCCAGTAAATACTACTTCTTGCATTGTCACTATGTTGAAATGCCCTGTAGTCTGAGCTTTTCCCCATCTAGTTATTATATATCTTATTTATATCACTTATGTTATTTGTATATTATTTGTAATTCGAAACCCATTCCCCAATTATGTAACTGTATATTTTCAGCCTTCTGGCTGCCAAGCTCTTTCAATAAACCGTTAATTATTATTTATTATTATTATTATTACACACACACACACACACACTCACACTACTACTACTTCTACTTTTTTTTAACTTGGCTTCCAACCTCCTCTAATAGCCACGCCTTCGCCGCCATTTTATTACCTTAAAATTAAATATCCTAATACAAAAGTAACTACCCTAGCTGTGTTGAGTTAGTTGAGCCAAAGATCTATGAGGCATTAGTGACTGTTGCCTCATAGTCAATATCTGCGACCGTTCCCCTGAGGCAAAGCAATGCAGACCTAAGTAGAGAGAAGGACAGTCGACATCTCAACCAGGCTGTAACGTAACTTCTGGGCCGCTGTTTCCGTTCAGATAATACCTCTACGAGTCTGGCATAGAAACATCTTGCACTTGGTCACATCCCACCTGAAGTTGTAAACACCAGAGTAGTGAAGCTGCCCTGATCAACATTCAGAATTCTCTCCCCATATGCCCTGATCTTGTCATTCTCGTTCCTCCTGTGTGCAGCATCGAGAGCTAGGTTACGGTGACATGCGGCCATGGGATGGAAAATCCTTATGTCAAAGAAGGCTTGCTGTCCCCACATCCAGAATCCTCGGACACTGACGTCCACACGGGCTTCGTTGGAAGTGTTTGAAGTCCTGTGACGGAGGTTCTCACCGTCCAATGGAAGGAGGGGCGGTTCCACCGTGACGTCGTGGCAGATTTCCTTCAGTAATTTTGCTGTGAGATCACTTACTTCGTCATACTTCATGCATACGAAGCCCCTTTTCTTACACACCATGGCGTGGTGAATGTCATAAGATGAGCCTCACACGCATTGGGAGGGCAAACCGCCTACTGGCCGACCGTACCTTGGAGCAATGGCATCTGTGAATTCCTGCTTGTTAAGGCTGAAACCATTTGCCCTTATCGGTAACGTTGTTAGCCAGTTCGAGGCGCCCACCTCCTGGCAATTGCTGCAACCGTTGTTGCAGTTTATCACTATGGGTGTGCTGCCGTTCTGTCGTAATAGACCGTCGAATCTTGTTTAATTCGTTGGTATCCACCTGACTTACTACATTCTGAGTTATTATGTGCTCAGTGAGGGCTGCCGCGTGAGCTTGACAGAGTTCTGATGTTCTGTGGCGGCAAACTCCACTGGATTAGTCAATCCCATTCCTCCCAGTCTCAGTGGTAGCGCAAGGAGTGACCTGTTGTTTCTGCTGGGGTTAAATAAGCGTTATTCACTAGTGTTGGGATAAAAGCGACCTTGATGGCTTCGTCCAGAGGGTGGAGGAAGGGTCCGATATCAGAGATAGTGCGCATCAAGTAATTCCAGCGATGCTTGACTCCATGGGTGAATGCCGCATGACCCGCGTGTTTTAGCAATATCAGACAGAGCTTCGATTTCCTTCACCCACTCATTTACCTTCCCCGTTACGTACTCGGTCTTGAAGTCATTCGTGCCAATTACCATACCTAGATGTCTTTGGCCGTCCTTTGTTATTTCCACCGAACACCTCCATTGCCCGTCCATAGTGTTCTGGCTTTATAATGAGGAAGGACTTGCTGATATTTGGGTGGTACCCTATTTGTGGACCTCGTGATGTTATCAGGTCCCACCATTTTTTGATGCTAGGTCATCAGCGTAAACCACTTGCTTGACCTCAGTTGTTTCATATTTTATTGTATGTTGGAGCACGGATAGTGCTAGTGTGTACATTGCCATGGCGACAGGGTCTCCCTGCGCTATTCCCTTAGTTGACTGTATGGTGGTATCTCCTCTTAGGGCCTTGAAGCTTGTTATATAGAGGTGTGATGGGTTCCTATAGGTGTTTTCAACATGCATTGCAAAGCATGGACACTTGATTTTGATGTTGTGCAGTGTAGCCTTACGGTTGATTATGTACGTTGGAAGCGTCAACCAGGAGTACTGCCTCACACACTCACGCTGCTCAGATATCTTTCTCATGGCGAGAATGGCAGCTTCACCCCCAGCCTGGTGGGCAGCACATACTTGCAGGTTTCCTGCAGTTGCCCTGACATCATCATTTACCACCTCCATTATGCATTTTCCAGTGATCCGTCTCAGCACTTCCCTCACCCCTATTGGCCTACATCCTGATTTTTATCCAGGGGAATGAAGCGGCAGGCCGTCAGAGCATGAAGGTGGTGGCAGCACGAGGTTGCTAACTTTCTTGCAACGGCGGCGGTGGCATTGCAGAGATCACTTGCTGCGGCACCAAACTTGTTAGTGCTTAGGATGACTCTCCAACCGCCTGCATCCAGACCTGAAGGGCCAGCTCCTCCCTGTGTCTTCAGTGCTTTTTTTCCACACCATCCCTCCTGTTATTTTATCGAATATGACAGCATTTGGAGGGATATAGGCTCCCTGGAACCTGATGCCTTCTTCTTCAAATGCAGGGGGATGTTTTTCCTTCAGTTGTTGTAATGTCTCTCTGTTTATTAGCAGAACACCACCGGAAGATTTCTCTGTGAGAGATCTTACCACCAAGGACATTTTTCCCTCACGCATCTTGTTACCAAACTTTCTGACAACATCCTCGGTATTTTCCTTTCCGTCTCCTATGAATTTTAGTCTCCCCTGCAGTGTTCTTGCTTCGAGTAGATCATCAAGGGCCCCTTTCTGCCACATTGTCAATCTTCTATTCATTGCTGCCACATTTTCTTTGCACTTAGACTTTGCGTGTGTTCTCTGACAGAATAGATGTGGTGTTATTGCCAGTATTTGAAGAGCTAAAGGGGCAAGGAAGAAGTCCTGAGTGTACTCGGTTATGAGGCGAGTCATCTCCCGGATCATTTTTGTGGTGGCCGCACACTTGGGTGGTTCAAACAGATTAGCTGACGACCACCTGACCACTTCTCAGTAGACTTCTTTGACCCACTCCTCAGCATGGTCCTCCGACAAGCCTTTCCAATTTGTTGACTGTATGTCATTCACCTCATGAACAGAATTTTCCGACTACTACTACTTTGCTGTCGCTCGGAAATGAATACAACGATCATCCAACTATGATGAAATGATATGAGTTAGCGAAGATGTTACCTACGTTGGTGAGCTCTGAGGTAAATCGAGAGGCCGTTACGGGACCGGCAGGGTCGTCCACAGATGTTGCACGTGTGGAGGGCTACATCTAGTGCGGGAGGGGCGGCGGCAGCGTCTTTCTGGGTATGGCGCTTGTCCGTCTCGGTATGCAGTCGGGCTAACTCTAGAGCATCGAAACCTTCTCGTGTGGTGCTCCTCCAAGCGTTAAGGGTGATCGTCTTCCAGGTGAGGGGGTCGAATCGATTTTGCACTTTTGCAGGTTTGTCTTAAGACTATCCTTATACCGTTTCGTTGCCAGCCAGCGTTACGTTTACTATTCGCTAGGTGACTATAAAGTAGCTGCTTTAGTAATCAACTGTCGTCCATGCGGGTGAGATGCCCAGTCCAACATAGTTGTTCATGAATAATGGTAGCCTGAATGATACTACAGCTGGTGTCAGCAAGAATACTGGCATTAGTTCTCTTGTCTTCCCAGCGAAGTCGGAGGATGGAACGTAGACTAGGTTGGTAGAAATTTTTAAGTACCTTGATGTGCCTCCTGTATGTGACCCATATTTCGTTGCCATATAACAGGGTGGTGAGGACCACTGATCCATATACGTGCAGCTTTGTAAATAATTTCAGCTCCCTACAGCTGAATACACGGATATGGAGTCTGCCAAAGACTTAAGGTGCACATCTAATACGATGTTGAATCTCTTCATCGACGTCCGCGGTGGTGGACAGGTGGGAGCCAAGATACTTAAAGAAGGGCAGGCCTAAATAGAATCTGAGTCTTACGGACATTCATCTCAAGGCTGAAGTATATAAAAGCTTCTGCGTAGGTGTTCAGGATCTCTTCTAGGTCACGTTCAGTGTGAGTTACAAGAGTGAGGCAGTCTGCAAGCTGAAGATCAGTGATAGAAGCGGCCGACACCTTTGTTCCTGCCTGGAGTCGTCTTATGTTGAGAGGTCCCTTCATCCGGGATTCGATGTCCACCCCGCCGACTAAATTGGCACTGGCACGAGTAGGGAAGGCAGCCAAGAAAATGGAAAAAATGTTGGTGCCAGTACACATCCTAGTTTTACCCCTGTTTGGATGGGCAAGAACTCAGACTGGGTGCCATTGTGTAGGACACTGCCGTTCATGCCATCGTGGAGTTGCCATCGTGGGTAACCAAAACGACTGGGGATCAGCCGGAGGGCATCCCTGTTGACATATTCGAAAAGGTCTTCGTAAGGTCGATGAAGGCCATGTACAAAACACTACGCTGTTCTCTGCACTTTTCCTGTATTTGGCGGGCAGCAAAGATCATGTCAGTGGTGCCACATGATGGTCTAAAGCCACATTGAGATTCTGGGAGTAAGTTTTCCGCCTCAGGAAGAAGACTGTATAGGAGGCCAGCTGCGGACAGCAGCGAGATCCCGCAATAGTCTCCACAGCATGACCGGTCTCCTTTGTTCTTATAAATATTGACGATGGAGGCGTTTCTAAGAGCTTGGGGGATTTCCTCCTCCTCCCATATATTCTCCAGAAGCAAATGGGGACGGCTGGTAAGCAGAGGTCCTCATGCTTTATCCATCTCAACTGGCATTCCATCTGGCCCTGTGGCTTTGTTATTTTTTATCTGCTTGATGGCAGTACCTATCTCATCATGGGATGGGGGAATGATAAGCAGGTCAGCTGTGGGTGCTGAGGGACCTGCAGGGTAGTCAGGTTTTTCGGTTGAACAGGGAATGGTAGTGCTCTTTCCAGCGCTGGCGGATGCATTCTTTGTCTTTAATTAGGGATTTAACATCGTAATTAACAGAGGGGAGCCGCGCCATGAGTAATTGGGCCATATATTGTTTTAGTGGAATTGAAAAATTCACGCATCTTGTGTTGGTCTGCAATTTTTTTGCGTTTCACACACTTTATTTATCCACCATTCCTTCTTTAGACCTTCCACCGCTTTCTTCTGGCGGAAGGTATTAGCTTTGGTCCGAGACTTACGGTTAATCTGCCAGTCAGTGAGAGCAACACGTTCACCATTGACGAGCACATCGATTTCCTGGTTATTTTCATCAAGCCAATCCTGGTGTTTTCTCTTGATCTGGCCGAGGGTCTCGCTGCAGGTTGTTTGATGTTGATTTGTTTATCAGCGCATCATCGAGCTACTCATGTCGCTTGGTGTTAAAACCTCTTCTGGAGGCTTGTTTCCTTCGCCATTTTGGGGCGACGTGAAGAGAGAGTTTAGCTCTGACGAGCCGATGATCAGTGTCACAGTGGTCTGAGCCAAGCATAGCTCGGGTGATGAGGTCATCTCGGCGATCTCTTTCTTTGACAATGGTGTTACTTAATGAGATGCCAATATTTGGATAGTGGGTGTTGACAAAAACCCTTGAACTTGTCAGCCGGACTAAACAAGGTATCGTTGATAGTGAGGTTGTGTTCAGTACACTTGCTGCGGAGAAGTAAGGCGTTGGGATTACACTTGCCTAGTCCATTTCTCCCTAAGGTTCCCTGACATAAGTCAGCATCTCTGCCAACTCTGGCATTGAAGTCAACTAGGAGCACGACCTTATCTTCTTTAGGGATAGAGGTTAGTACTCTGTCAAGGTCGGTATAAAAGACCTTGATGTTATCCTCTGCATCCAGTGTTGGGGCATATGCACTGGTGAAGAAGACATGACGAATGAGCCAAGGTGAATGACCAAAAAACTTAAACATGACATAGGAATACAGAAAGGAATTTATAAGAAATTAAAGGGAAGAGAGGAGCGTCTTAGAAATAGGTTTAATGAACTATCTAGGAATGTTAAGAAAAATTTAAGGAAGGCAAAGAGGGACTACGAAATCAGGATAGCAAGAGAATCCAAGGCGAATCCCAAGGGATTTTTCCAGGTATATAGGACAAAGGTCAAGTACAAAGCGGGGCCTTTAAGGTCAGAGAGAGGGGAAGTGATGGATGATAGTGAGAAAATAACCAAAGCATTAAACAGCTACTTCTTATCAGTTTTCACAGAAGAAATTCACGAGGAAATTCCAGAGGTGGAACTGACATTTAGGGGAAAAGAAGAAGAGAAATTAAAGAATATCACTATCAGAAAAGAAGATGTTCTTAAGAAGATATATAAATTAAAGAAGACAAAATCCCCAGGGCCGGATGAAATTTTTCTCTCGGGTTTTGAAAGTGTAAGGAACAGATTAGCGGACCCCTCGTAAATTTATTTACAAAATTATTAGACACGGGAGTTGTGCCAGACTTGTGGAAACAGGCAAATGTAGTACCCATTATTAAAAAAGGGAGACAGAGCATCAGCGTCAAATTACCGGCTGATTAGTTTGATGTCAGTAGTGGGGAAATTTCTTGAATCAATTATAGCAAATAGCATTCGATCGCATTTAGAGAATAACAAATTAATCTACGACTCTCAACATGGGTTTACAAGAGGAAAATCTTGTCTAACAAATCTGCTGACGTTTTTCAGGAAATTGCTTTGTTATTTACTTGGACTTTAGCAAAGCATTTGACAAAGTACAGCATCAGAGGCTTCTGAGAAAAGTTAAGGCTCATGGTATCGAGGAGAAAGTTTTAAATTGGATAAAATCATGGCTCACCGATAAAACACAGACGGTGCAGCGTAGATAGTGTTAAATCTGAGTGGGGCTGTGTAACCAGTGGGGTTCCCCAGGGGTCAGTATTAGGCCCACTCTTGTTCATAATGTACATAAGCGATCTAGATACTAGGATCAGCAGTGACATCAGCAAGTTTGCGGATGACACCAAAGTAGGGTGGCAGATTAATTCAGGGCAGGATGCAAATGCACAACAGGAGGATTTAAATAAACTGTAGGATTGGTCAGAAAAATGGCAAATGAAATTCAACACCAGCAAATGCAGCGTACTTAATATTGGAAGAACAAATACTGTCAACCTAGAGAAGTCGACTAGTGAAAGGTACTTGTAAGCTCGGACCTACGGCCTAGACAACAGTGCGTTCATGTTCGAAATAAGGCGAAGAAAGTATTAGGTTTTTTATCTAGAAGTGTAAGTAATAAGAGTGTGGAGGTCATACTGCAACTATATCTTGCGCTAGTCAGGCCGCACCTCGATTATGCTATTCAGTTCCGGTGCCCTTATTATAGAATGGATATCAATTCACTGGAGTCGGTGCAACGAAGAATGACGAAAATGATTCCGGGACTTAGAAACCTTTCATATCAAGATAGATTAAAGAAGTTAAACTTGCATTTCCTAGAAAGACGAAGAGTGCGGGGAGATATGATAGAAATATTTAAGTGGGTGAAAGGAATCAATAAAGGAGATATAGATAAAGTTCTTATAATATCCGAGCAGGATAGGACTCGTAGCAACGGATTTAAATTGGATAAGTTTAGGTTTAGGAGGGAGATAGGAAGGAACTGGTTCACAAATAGGGTGGTAGATGAGTGGAACAAGATTAACAACTTTGTAGCAAGTGCTGGAACGCTGGAAAGTTTTAAAAGGAGGCTAGATAGATTCATGGATGATAGAGAGTGGTAGTAACTCTCGACAGGAGTTGCCATGCACAGGCCAAGTGGCCTATTGCAGACTCCTTATTTTCTTATGTTCTTATGTGATTCAGTGGGACTCGGGGCGTCATGACGCGCTCGTTGACCCCAACAAGCATTTCAGTTAGCCTATGTAGGATGGATTGGCAAATGGCAAAGCCAAGTCCATAAATGTAGTTTCTCTTCACAACAGGCTTACCCTTACTGAAGAAGGTATAGCCGGACCCCTATTCTGGGTATCGACCCTCGTCTGGGAGCCGGCACTCTCTATTCTAATGGCTGCTATGTTAATGTTATACCTAGCCAGCTCCTTTGCCACAAAGACGATTCTTCTTTCTGGACCCTCATTTGTGCCAGTATCCAAAAGAGTTCTGATATTCCATGCAGCGACCATAAAAGTTTGTATAGTTTGTTTTTTGCTTTGATCTGTGATTATGTATTCGACCGCATTAGGATGACCTTATTGGACGCGGATGTCTCGTGAAATTTTTTTTTTTTTAGGCAGGCTATGTTTAGGGCACCTTCTCTAGCCCCTTCCCCGTGTGGGGTGAGTAGAGTGGCTCTTAGAAAGGGCTGCTCAGTCACACAGACAGGACCGGATTGTGCTGCTGTCTAGATCCCATTGTGCCGCCATTGTGCAGAGTTGTGACTAGAGACTCCCGGGAGTCATCTCTGCCCTGTTCCTGTCGCCACTCGGCTGTCGTCATAGAACTTTGGGGGGTTTAACGGTTCTGATGACGCTGGAAAGTATGATGAGCTGGATGATGGTTGTGCGTGAGTTGATATATGTGTTGAGGCAGGAGCGCAGGCTGCAACCAAACATCTTGGATATCCCCTTTCCTAATGCAGTGGTGCAGGAAGCTGCAACATCTGGGGAGAAAAAGAGTTGGAATGGACTGCCGTTAACCCAGTTAGTAGCGGGTCCACCTTGCTTTGCCTTCGTCCGCCGGTGTAGTCGTTGGGTTCCCATGTTGGTCACCTCTTCCGCCTATTCCGCCGTTGGGGTCTTGTTGGAGCACAGTAAGCATGTCTGTCTGATGCGAGGCTCCACCGCAGATTTGTCGTTCGGGGTTTACTCCCGTACCCTTATACCTACCAAGGTTAATCCGCAAGGTAGCAGGGCAGGGAGTGTCTACATGCCGGTGGGTCTATGCGCCGCACCTCTGGGGCCCACTGTTGCTCCAAAATTCCCTGCTGGTCTAGCCTGGGGTCGCGAGGCACAGTAGAAGTTTTGATGGTGAAGAGGCTATGTACTGGCAGGGGAAGACTTGTGCAAGGTTGCTTCCCTGTTCACCACGAGAGCTAGCCAGTGGCGGCAGCTGAAAGCGAGAGGAAGCAAGCAGTGCTTGCACCTTAACACTAACATAATGCTTCCACACTAGACGTATTACACTACTCTGTGCACACACACACACACACACACACACACACACACACACACACACACACACATACACACACACACGCATGTGCGTACACATGCAAGTACGCACACACACACACAAACACAAAAATATTGCCAGTGGTAAAATACGTAAATACGTTAAGTCTAGCATTGTTTTTAAGCAAGTAACAAAAATACATTCCCAAGTAACCAACAGAAGAGAGAGACGGAGAATACTAACAGTAACCAAGCTGGAAATGACGGTCCTGGCAGCTCACATATCTCGGGCCTACTCAAGTGGCCTATCATGGTGGTTAAAACATGACGTACCCTTGGGCAAAAGTCACGTGGTCGAGCTACTTTACATTACACATTACTCCGGAACAGACGTGACCCAATAACAGACTAACACACAAACTATACATGAAGGAAATACCGATAATAATAATAATAATAATAATAATAATAATAATAATAATAATAATAATAATAATAATAATAATAATAATAATAATAATAATAATAATAATAATACCTGTACTTTCATTGAACTATGTAATAAGATCAACGGATTAAATTAATAGGTAGGAATGGACCAAATAGTTCTGGCTTTACCTACAACAACGATTCCGTTTCAGCTTACCTGGGAAAGAAGAGAATATCGTGTTAGTCCCGAGTGAGAGAGATAGATAAAGACACAGAGTTAGAAATAAAGAGAGATGGAGAGAAATGGACAAGTCAGTAGGTACAGTAAGAGAGAAGAAAATGTGTATAAAAAAAGATGACTGTCCTATGTATACAATGACAGAAAGAAAGAAGGAAAGAAGGAAAGAAGGAAGGAAGGAAGGAAAGAAAGAAAGAAGGTGAATAAATAAGAATTATTTAGCAAAAGCTATGAGAGAGAGAGAGAGAGAGATACCAGATGAAAAGCGGCCACTGGCGCATTAGAATAAAATTGCAAATTATCCACCAAAGGAACTCCTGCATCTCACACCACCAAGATCGTGTCCTAAGCTATCACACACACACACACACACACACACACACACACACACACACACACACTCTCTCTCTCTCTCTCTCTCTCTCTCTCTCTCTCTCTCTCTCTCAGAATCATCAGCATGAGGATGGTCCCAAAAGGGGTCCTCACAATGCCTTCACTCCTCCATTAATAGTTTGCATATCATTAAGTCTGACGAGGAAATCTTCTTTTCCGTTTCCTCTTCTCTTCTCTATTCTAATTTTAACCAAGAATTTTTATTATTAATACTGATGTTATTTTTGCGTATTTTTGTTATTCTGTTCATTACGTATTTTCTGTGATCATCTTCATCTTATTTATGTCTACGTATTTTATGTGTTTCTTTTTCTTATATTGTCTTTGGTTTTTTTTCATATTTCCTGTGATTCTTTTTTATCTTATTGTTGTTATTTCTATGTAGGCTATTTCATTCTTGCTATCTTTTTATCCTTCATTTCTGTTTTTTTGGATCTAATCCCTTGTAAATCTTCTTCCTACGTAAAACATACTGTAAGTTTACCTGTCCCTGTATCTGTATCTGTACTTGTTTCCTGTACCTGTATCTGTATCTGTACTTGTTTCCTGTACCTGCACTTGTTTCCTGTACCTGTATCTGTACTTGTTTCCTGTACCTGTACTTGTTTCTGTACCTGTACTTATACCTGTGTTACATGGTTCTGAATAAATAACCTGGATTTGCATTTCAATTTATATGCTGAGGTGGGTGGTAGAGAGAGAGAGAGAGAGACCCCCACAACTCAAGTAATTTGGATAAAGGTTCTTGGTGTTGACTTCTAGACCGTCAACTATGGTCAAAGTTTGCCTCAAGAGAGAGATATATACAGAGGCGCCATCCTGATGACCTCTCCCTTACCCCCAGGACAAAGTTTTTACGTCTACAGCGCCGCCAGCAGGGCGCGTCATCAGTGATTCCTTCGTCAGGTTAAAATGTAAATTCTGATGGATTTTAAGTCTAAGACGTTCCTGATTTACCTGTGTGGTTTATCCAGATGTTTCCTGTATCTATACCTGTACCTGTAGCTGTATCTATAACTGTACCTGTAGCTGTATCTATACCTGTAGCTGTATCTATACCCGTAGCTGTATCTATACCTGTACCTGTAGCTGTATCTATAACTGTAGCTGTAGCTGTATCTATACCTGTACCTGTAGCTGTATCTATACCTCTACCTGTAGCTGTATCTATACCCCTACCTGTAGCTGTATCTATACCTGTACCTGTAGCTGTATCTATACCTCTACCTGTAGCTGTATTTATACCTCTACCTGTAGCTGTATCTATACCTCTACCTGTAGCTGTAACTATACCTGTACCTATAATCTCAGCTATAACTGGTCCAACACCTACCTGTATGTTCCTCGAAATAACTGGACAGAAGCGATTTTAACAGATTATGTGAACCTGAATTTTTTGACCATTTGAGAAGTGCACCAAATATCATGTTTTTCGTGGGTGTGTTTTGTGTACAATCGTAATTTATTTGACTTTACTAACAAATAAAATCCCTCAACAGAAAAAATATAATGCATAAGAATAAACATCCATACAACAGAAAAAATCCATATAACAGAAAAACATCCAATCAACAGAAAAAACATCCATATAACAGAAAAAACATCCATACAACAGAAAAACATCCATACAACAGAAAAACATCCATACAACAGAAAAAAAACATATAACAGAAAAACATCCATACAACAGAAAAAACATCTATACAACAGAAAAAAACATCCATACGACAGAAAAACATCCATACGACAGACAAACATCCATACAACAGAAAAAAAACATATAACAGAAAAACATCCATACAACAGAAACAAAATCCATATAACAGAAAAAACATCCATACAACAGAAAAACATCCATACAACAGAAAAAAACATATAACAGAAAAACATCCATACAACAGAAAAAACATCTATACAACAGAAAAAAACATCCATACGACAGAAAAACATCCATACAACAGAAACAAAATCCATAAAACAGAAAAAACATCCATACAACAGAAAAAACATCTATACAACAGAAAAAACATCCATACAACAGAAAAAACATCTATACAACAGAAAAAAACATCCATACGACAGAAAAACATCCATACGACAGACAAACATTCATACAACAGACAAACATCCATACAACAGACAAACATCCATACAACAGAAAAACATCCATACAACAACAAAAAATCCATATAACAGAAAAAACATCTATACAACAGAAAAAAACATCCATACGACAGAAAAACATCCATACGACAAACATTCATACAACAGACAAACATCCATACAACAAAAAAAACATCCATACAACAGACAAACATCCATACAACAGACAAACATCCATACAACAGAAAAACATCCATACAACAACAACAAAATCCATACAACAGAAAAAACATCTATACAACAGAAAAAAGCATCCATACGACAGAAAAACATCCATACGACAGAAAAACATCCATACGACAGACAAACATTCATACGACAGACAAACATTCATACAACAGACAAACATCCATACAACAAAAAAAACATCCATACAACAGACAAACATCCATACAACAGACAAACATTCATACAACAGAAAAAACATCCATACAACAGACAAATAAAGCAGACAAAACATCCATACAACAGACAAACATCCATACAGACAGACAGATACAACAGAACAAACATATATACAACAGACAAGCACAGAATATCCAGACAAACATCCATACAACAAACATCGCAACAGACAAATATTCATACAACAGAAAAAACATTCATACAACAGACAAACATCCATACAACAGACAAACATCCATACAACAGAAAAACATCCATATAACAGACATACATATATACAACAGACAAACATCCATACAACAGACAAACATCCATACAACAGAAAAACATCCATACAACAGACAAACATCCATACAACAGAAAAACATCCATACAACAGACAAACATATATACAACAGACAAACATCCATACAACAGACAAACATCCATACAACAAACATCCATACAACAGACAAATATTCATACAACAGAAAAAACATTCATACAACAGACAAACATCCATACAACAGACAAACATCCATACAACAGAAAAACATCCATATAACAGACATACATATATACAACAGACAAACATCCATACAACAGACAAACATCCATACAACAGAAAAACATCCATACAACAGACAAACATCCATACAACAGAAAAACATCCATACAACAGACAAACATATATACAACAGACAAACATCCATACAACAGACAAATATTCATACAACAGAAAAACATCCATACAACAGACAAACATCCATACAACAGAAAAACATCCATACAACAGACAAACATATATACAACAGACAAACATCCATACAACAGACAAACATCCATACAACAAACATCCATACAACAGACAAATATTCATACAACAGAAAAAACATTCATACAACAGACAAAACATCCACAACAGACAAACATCCATACAACAGAAAAACATCCATACAACAGACAAACATCCATACAAAAGAAAGAACATCCATACAACAGAAAAAACATCCATACAACAGACAAACATATATACAACAGACAAACATCCATACAACAGAAAAACATCCATACAACAGACAAAACATATATACAACAGACAAACATCCATACAACAGACAAACATCCATACAACAACAAATATTCATACAACAGAAAAACATCCATACAAAAGAAAACATCCATACACAGAAAAAAACATCCATACAACAGACAAACATCCATAACAGACAAACATCCGACAACAGACAAATATTCATACAACAGACAAACATCCATACAAAAGAAAGAACATCCATACAACAGAAAAAACATCCATACAACAGACAAACATATATACAACAACAAAAATTCCATATAACAGAAAAAACATCCATACAACAGACAAATATTCATACAACAGAAAAAACATCCATACAAAAGAAAGAACACCCATACAACAGAAAAACATCCATACAACAGACAAACATCCATACAACAGACAAACATCCATACAACAGACAAATATTCATACAACAGAAAAAACATCCATACAACAGACAAACATATATACAACAGACAAACATCCATACAACAGACAAATATTCATACAACAGAAAAAACATCCATACAACAGACAAACATCCATACAACAGACAAACATCCATACAACAGACAAATATTCATACAACAGAAAAAACATCCATACAACAGACAAACATCCATACAACAGAAAAACATCCATACAACAGACAAACATATATACAACAGACAAACATCCATACAACAGACAAACATCCATACAACAGACAAATATTCATACAACAGAAAAAACATCCATACAACAGACAAATATTCATACAACAGACAAACATCCATACAAAAGAAAGAACATCCATACAACAGAAAAAACATCCATACAACAGACAAACATATATACAACAGACAAACATCCATACAACAGAAAAAACATCCATACAACAGACAAACATCCATACAACAGAAAAAACATCCATACAACAGACAAATATTCATACAACAGACAAACATCCATACAAAAGAAAGAACATCCATACAACAGAAAAAACATCCATACAACAGACAAACATCCATACAACAGACAAATATTCATACAACAGAAAAAACATCCATACAACAGACAAATATTCATACAACAGAAAAAACATCCATACAACAGACAAACATCCATACAACAGACAAATATTCATACAACAGACAAATATTCATACAACAAGCGAATCAAATACCAAGTACTTCGAATAAATGTTTTTGTATAAAGTCATAATTTTAGTTGCGCCTCTGGTATATATAAATAATTAAATCAACAGCATGTATTCAGCACTGAGAGACCCATTATGTCGTGTTATTTACTGACAACGGCCGCCGTGCTGAGGACATTAGGGGCCAGGGTTATGTACCAGATGCGACCACTCCTACAGCCTAGTGTGCGTGGAGAAAGTACTTAACCAGAGGGAGGAAAGTAGATGTTATCTCTCTCTCTCTCTCTCTCTCTCTCAACTTCCATGAAAGTCGACCTCAAAATGACTATCTTCTTATTATTATTATTATTATTATTATTATTATTATTATTATTATTATTATTATTATTATTATTATTACTCCACCCTATTCTTTTTCGTCTTCCTTCTTCATCTTATCTTTAGTTCGTTTGGTAGTTTGTATTTCCTCCTATTCCTTGTTCTTTATTTTTCCTTCCTCTCGCTCAGCATCTTCTTCTTTTATTATTATTATCATTATTATTAATTTTATGATATTTTATGCTTCCTTTTTTTACACCTTTTCTGGTTTACTGTTTTTTTTTTTTATTTCGTGTATGTTATCTTCTCTTGCGTTCTCTTCTCCATCTATTTTACTTTGTTCTTTTTTATTCTCTCTCCTCTTCCTCTTCTCAGTTTTCTCCATTCTTTTTATTCTTCTCTTTCTTTTCTTTCATTTTCTCTCGCTCACTCATTTTTCCTCTTTTTTCCTCTCTACTTTTCCACTTTCTTTTCCTGTCTTCTTCTTCTTCTTCTTCTTCTTCTTCTTCTTCTTCTTCTTCTTTCTGATTCACCTTTCACATTCCTTCACCGTCTCCCTCCTCGTGTATAAGCGTCGCTAAGTTATGTAAACACAACAAGATGAATACCCCACAGTGACAGCAGCCAACCCTGTGGAAGAACACTCCTTGTATCCACATTTATTCACTCTATTATCTCCATTTGCAGTTCCTCCATGCTCTTTGCAACGGTACACACACCACTGTCAATATTGGCGCAACTCAACTCACTCGGGGAAATGATCTGGTGGTGGTGGTGGCGGTGGAGGCGGTGGTAACAATGGTGGTGGTAGTGATGCTAGGAGTGGTGGTGGTAACGCAGGGTGAAACTATGGGCAAGTTTCTTTACGTCATTTGCCTCTGTCTACCCAGTAGTAATTGGGAACCTAAATGTTAATCGATTTGCGGATCGTGTTCCTGGGTAATGGTTAGCCAGTGCAGTTGGCGAGTTGTCCGGTCTTCTCGGACCAGGCCTTAACACTGGGTCATGCAACTCGTTTATTTATGGTGTGGTTGCTGTGTTGGCGACAGCGTCTACACCTTAAACAAATTCAGGCCTAGGTGGCCCTTGGGCCGGCCATCCTCTTACACGAGGGGCAGCCATTATCTAGTTATGGAAGTAGTGGAAGTGGTGGTGGTGACAGTGGTGGTGGTGACAGTGGTAGTGGTGACAGTGGTGGTGGTGGAGACAGTGGTAGTGGTGACAGTGGTAGTGGTGACAGTGGTGGTGGTGGTGACAGTGGTGGTGGTGGTGACAGTGGTGGTGGTGGTGACAGTGGTAGTGGTGGTGACAGTGGTGGTGGTGGTGACAGTGGCGGTGGTGGTGACGGTAGTGGTGGTGGTGACAGTGGTAGTGGTGGTGACAGTGGTAGTGGTGGTGACAGTGGTGGTGGTGGAGACAGTGGTAGTGGTGACAGTGGTAGTGGTGACAGTGGTGGTGGTGGTGACAGTGGTGGTGGTGGTGACAGTGGCGGTGGTGGTGACAGTAGTGGTGGTTTTACCAACACCTGCATCAGTTATTGTTGTATTGAGAAATGTGTCGATCGTTAACTTCGTCTTGGGTCGAGGATGAAGGTGGGTCAGGTCACCTTAAGGTCAACTAGACGTGGTGAGGTCGAGACGAGGTTGAAGGTGTGGTGGGTTGGGTCACTTTGAGGCCGAGCAGTGCGATAAGGTATAGGTCCTGGACATAATAGTAAACTGGGATACTCCATAGCAACAGCGCCAGCACGAGCAGAAAACAACGCTTGGCATTCCCCTTCCACCTCACAAAACCTCGCTCATAGAAGTTTACGACAATAGAAAGTTCGCTAGCTTTCTGCCCACTACTGCATGTACAAGACGGGTGAAATTTCGTCTGACGTAGCCACCTTATACATATACAGCCAAAGAAAAAAGTCGCGTTACACTTACCTTATGTTCTGAAACCCATGACGGAGAATTTAGGTAAAGTTCCCCTTTCAAATTCGAACCTCGATGCTTCGTTGTCACTTATACCCAAATTCTTCGTTGTCACTTACTGAACATAAAGCTAGGGGGCTGTACTTATCACCACTACATGAAGGGAAACACCTGATGGTGGTGACTACTCATGATGGGGTTGTCAGAGTTGAGAGGAGTTGCTGTAAGCCAGAGCTGAGGGGATTGCTTTAAGTCAGAAGTGAGAGGGGCTGAAGGGGTATGAACTGAATCCACCACAATATCACTCTGTCAGGTGCCCCTTGGTGGAGCAGCAATGTCTCTCTCTCTCTCTCTCTCTCTCTCTGGACAATCATCATCTTCACTATACAAGTATGTCTGGCTGAAGATCGAAAGTCAACTTGACATCTTAGAGAGAGGAACTGATGAATAGGAAGGTGGAATGAGAAATTAGTACCGTATATTGTTAGACAGAGAAGCGGGGGGCATGGGGGGCATGCGGGGCGGCATGCACTGTGCGTGGATGTGCTAGCGAAAAAAGAGAAAGAGAGACAATGTACTCTCTATGAGTGTGTACAAGAGATAGATAAATAGACAGAAAAAGAGAGAAATAGACTTAGCCACTTCTCAAGGAGGAGAACGAGGAGAGAACAAGGCGTTTATAATATGACTGGCTGAAGGGTTGGGCTGGAGTCTCCACACCCCCTGATACGCTGGTTCGATGCCATGGTTTTTGTTTACCGATATATGTGGTTCATTTTATAGCCTGTTGTTTCTTTTATTTAATACTTCTCTTCCTCTCCCTATTCTTTCTTCTCTTCTCCCCATTTAATCTATTTCGTTCTCGTCCTCTTTCTCTTCCTATCCCTTCGTCTACTTTTTCCTCTCCTATTATTCATTTTCCATTCACTTGCATTATCACTTCTTTTCTTATTCCATATCTTCCCTTTCCATTTTTTCATCCTACTCCTTATCTTTCCTCCTCTTCTTCTTACCTTTCATCTTTCTCCTTCGTTTCTTATCGTTACCCCCCTCTCACTCTCCCTCCCTTCTTCCTTCCCCCTTCCTATCTCATCTTCCTCCTCTCCCTTAACTTCCAACGCAATATAACCTCCCCAACACTCTTTTCTCCTCGTCCTCTCACCCTTCTCTCCCCATCCCTCCGTTCTCCTCCTCCTCACCCCTTTCCTCCACTCTCTTCCTTTCCCTCCTCTTCTCCCCTCTCCCCTCTCCCCACCTCCCCTTTCCCTTTGATGTCTGCCCGAGAGTTTAGGACTACTCACGAATCCTAATTCCAAATTCTCAAAGGGTGATAAGTTCCATTTCACCTCTTCCTACAGTAACTGGAGATCACGTCTAGTTAAGGTCAGTTCCCAGGGGTAATATTAACTTTTTTACATCGGCATCTTTGTGTCGGAGGTTTTATGAGACAGTTAAATACGGTCTCGCATCACCAGTTAGGGAGATGCTTTAACTAACGAACAATTCAGAATTCAATTTTCGTTTTATTGCTTAAGTGGGAGAGTTAAAGACGTTCTCACATCACCAGTCAGAGGGGGGTGAGTTAAGGCAGGAACATCTGGGGACGATGACTCTGTTTCCTCTTACATTTCAGCTAATAATTTACATTAACATTAACTGTTGAACTGGTGATGTACCGTAAGTCCCCCCCCCCCTCTCTCTCTCTCCATGCACCCCTCAGAGGATCATTTTAGACACGTTCCCATCAATTTTTTTTGTTTGCATTAACCCTTGAGCGGGTGATTACACGAGGAGGCACCTATATTTTCAGTGCACTCCACTTGTGCGCTACTTGCTAAAAGAAAAAAAGTTTCAATATTACAAATAAATGACAATCAAAACACAAATACACATGAAACATTGTTTATTTTTCTCTATGGTTTGACAAATATGTTTTCATGGCAAAATTTTGACACATAATAACCACAGTTTGGTTCATCTTCATCGCTGTCCATTCTCAAAATCTCTTCATTGGTGCCATCGTTTTCTTCCTCTTCTTCTTCCTTGCCATTATTCACCTTTTCCAAGATGCCAATCACATTTCTTGGTAGGAGGTGATCATTTGAACACCAGACGGGCGTGAGACAAACCATGACCCTCCAAGGGGTGAGGAGTTTCAGACAGGAACATGGGCCAACCTCCAGAGTCTTGCTTAATAGTTAGATTGCTTTACATGCTCAGTAATAGTCCTGGGTCTGCACTACACTTTCGTATATACTTTTTGGTGCCCGAAGTTTGACACGTGATTTAATTAATATGACCCTTAAGATTCAATAAAAACACTATTATATTTTCTAGATAGGAGACATTCACCCGCTTGAGGCTAAATCTAAAATGACCGCCATTATGCATAGAAAAACAGAGTCAGCCATAACTTTGGATCTAGAATGCGTAGAATGACAAACATGGCATCAATTTCGGCTAAAGTTGAGATGCCTGATGCGTTGTACATGTCTCGTTTACGGCCTGAGGTCATCTGCTCCCAAACATACCATAGGGGTAATTTCGCTGAACACCAACATTCTCACAATAATGAAATGAGCATAACGTGGGAACTAGAAGGGGTACAGTGGCAAACTTGGTACCATTTCAGACTGAGAGTCTGTCTTAGACTCACTTATCTAATAATAAAAAAAATAAACATTTCAGGTAAACCTCTAAATAAATCCACACGTGTTCTCAAGGCAATGCTTCCGTGTCAAGGCCTCCCTGCACAGGTGAGTAGAGGACACAAGACCCAGTCTGACTCAGGAGTCCCAAAAGCTAACAAAATAGGTCTTCAGAGAAATAAATTAACTGTTAACCAGAACAGAACTAACCTAACCTAACTAAGCCTAACCAGAACAGAACTAACCTAACCTAACCAAGCCTAACCAGAACAGAACTAACCTAACCTAACTAAGCCTAACCAGAGGAGAACTAACTTAAACTAACTTAGCCTAACCAGAGCAGAACTAACATAACTTAACTTAACCTAATCTAACTTAACCAGAGCAGAACTAACCTAATCTAAGCAAGCCTAACCAGAGCAGAACTGACCTAACTTAACCATAACAGAACTAACCTAATCTAACCTAACCAAACATAACCTAACCAGAGCAGAACTAACATAACCTAACCTAACCTGACCAAGCCTAACCAGAGCAGAACTAATCTAACTTAACCATAACCTAACCTAATCTAACCTAATTTTTCCATCGCAAAACTTGCCTAACCATCAAACCAGTGCAACAGAGGAGAGTTCCCGGCGATACAAACCATATGATCAAATCTTAAATTATTGGATCACTTCTTAGTGCAACATTGAAAACTGTGTTGCAGTGACTCAAAACAACGTGCAACCTACCCCCATAATCGGCCACTAGTCCCGATAACTACTTTTGGGAACTATCGGATGAACCGTGAAAGCAAATTTTGGAACTAATATCGAAGTCATGAAAGTTAGTTTAAAAAACGTCTGATAAGTTGTCAGGGGAACTTGAGGGTCTCTTATCACTGAGGAACAATACTGGGCAATGTCTTATCAAATGTCGATAGATAATTGAATGAAATTGATCATCATCTTTAAGACAACATCCACGTCATTTTTTCAAGACATTTCATAATACTTGGATCATTTTTTTTTAACAGACAGTTGAGTTTGTTTGGTGAACTGCTGTTATTATGACACCTGTGGAAGCGGCCTTCAGACTGGTATAAAATAATCATTATTTTTGGATTGACTGTAAATAATATATCGTATCAAAGGTTGAAGCAACTTTAAAGGGAAATCTCTAAGTTAGCTTTTGAAGGTGATTTTCAAAATGTATCATTATTTCACAAAACAATGCCATTAAAACGACGTAAATCTTGACCCATCTTTATAATCATTTAGATAATTACAGAAATTTAATTTCAAGCAACTTTTTAATGAACTTTCAAAATATTTGGATGATTGACATGAACGACATTATCACTTTTATATATCAAACTTTAATTTAAAAGTTTTATGATTTTATTGTGACTTTTATTTCCCCAAACTTCAAACTTTCATCATTATGTCAAAACTATTCTCAATAAATGTTGACTCCTCTGAGGGAACAACATTGAAACTGTCATTTCAGTCAATAATTAAAACTCCCCCAAAAATAAGTCAGATCAACCGTGAAATCAATCTTCACAAAGTTCCAACATTATCATATAAACTCTTTATAAAAGCAGCAGTACCAAATCTGAGTTAAATGTGCAGTTAGACTATTAGTCATTAAAATAACTTACAACATGTGTGCAGTTATTTTACCCCCCGTCAAAATAAATTCTAAAAAATTAAGCTATTTTATCCCTCGTCAAAATAAATTCTAAAAAATTAAGCTATTTTATCCCTCGTCAAAGTATCCCTGATTTGTAACTCGCCTAAATAACTTGAAAAGAAAATTCTTAATCAGCTGTTATAACAACACGCACATTGTTTCCTTGTTCACTTGTAAGCAACAGACAACTTTAAGGTGGATGGATTTTGCAGGTGGGAGGAGACAGCCAGCAGCTTGACTGGTGGAGGACCGCTTGAGAAACTCGACAAGAGAAAGTGAGTGAGAGGCATACAAGATCCTCCGGTTATAACAAACGAGGATTGAGCATCCGGATGATTATGTGTGTTTGAAGCTGAGGATCCGGAAGATTATGTGTGTTTGAAGCTGAGGATCCGGAAGATTATGTTTGAAGCTGAGGATCCGGAAGATTATGTGTGTTTGAAGCTGAGGATCCGGAAGATTATGTTTGAAGCTGAGGATCCGGAAGATTATGTGTGTTTGAAGCTGAGGATCCGGAAGATTATGTTTGAAGCTGAGGATCCGGAGGATTATGTTTGAAGCTGAGGATCCGGAAGATTATGTGTGTTTGAAGCTGAGGATCCGGATGATTATGTGTGTTTGAAGCTGAGGATCCGGAAGATTATGTGTGTTTGAAGCTGAGGATCCGGAAGATTAAGTTTGAAGCTGAGGATCCGGAAGATTATGTGTGTTTGAAGCTGAGGATCCGGAAGATTATGTTTGAAGCTGAGGATCCGGAAGATTATTTTTGAAGCTGAGGATCCGGAAGATTATATTTGTTTGAAGCTGAAGATCATCAGTTCAACACTTTAGTTCGACTATGCTGAAACAGCCCAACTTTAGTACTATTTCTTTATTTCGACACTGTAATTCGACACTCTAGTTGGACACTTTATTTTAAAACTCTGACACAACAGATAATTCAGTGCATCACCTCAGGTCCTGGTCTGTGCTCACCCACAAGGTCGCCGCCCGTCACACACTGTACAGTAAGCCCCACACAGCACTGAGATAATCTCCCTTTGCCAGATGTTCCCCAAGGCCTGCCTGCTGCTCTGTGTTGGTGAGGTGAGTTGAACTCTTCGTCTGCTAGTGAGTCAGTAGCTTCTGTCTGCTAAGTCGAATGCTACCATCTCTCTAATCTGTCTGCTTCCTGTTTTCTGTTGACGATTGAGCTATATCTGCTGTATGGTCGAATAATCAACAAGTCTGCTTCATCTGCCTACTGTCTGCTCTCTGTTGGTGAGTCGGTTCTATCTGTTGACTCGTTAATCAATAACTGCCTAAGCCCTCTCATAGTTGTGAAGGGGAGGGGTGAAAACCATTTCAGAGTTGAAAAATATGATTCCGGGGAGAGAAGCAAAGCGAAAGGAGGGAGACAGAAGATTAAAACTTGAATAAGAAGGGGGAGAGATACAGGCACACACAATAATGAGAGAGAGAGAGAGAGACAGAGACAGAAATAGTGTGAAGGAGAAAGACAGAGAGGAAGAAAAATAGAATAAGAGACGAGAGAGAGAGAGAGAGAGAGAGAGAGTCGTTCTACCTGACTAATGGAGAAAAACCTTTTGTCACCTTTGTCCAGGACAGTACACAGACAAGGCCCAGCAAAACTCAAGAACCATATATTTCATTAGTTGATGTCCCACAGGAAAAGTTTCGAGGTGTGAGAAAAAATGTTTTAGTATGTCCCAGAGGAAGTGTTATACATCCAACAGACAGAAACGTTTTCCATTACCTTAATAAACGATTTAGCTTCACCAAAACAAAACATTTAACGTCCACGAGACAAAAACGTTTACCGTTACCTGTTGCTCATGTCTCAGTGGCAGGACTGTGTGACCTGTCATAGCTGGTTCACGCTTCAGATGTCAACAAATTAACACCTCGGATCTTCTCCATTTATCTCACGTCAAGCAAAAGTGGAGAGCCAGTGAGTGCCTTTGTCGTAAAAAAAAAAGTGGTCGCAACTGTAAAGCGAGCGAACGTTCGCCTGGCATTAATTTCCATAAGTGTTTCATTCGTTGTCAGGAAGAGTCGGAGTCCTATGGATTAATGTGTATTGTTGTTGAAGTTTTTGTTGTTGTACAGGAGTGAAGGTTTGCCTGAGTACTGTGTGAAGATGATTCTCTCTCTCTCTCTCTCTCTCTCTCTCTCTCTCTCTCTCTCTCTCGGCAGACCGGACATTACCTCAGTGAATCCATTACGTATGACCACCCGTGATAGACCCAGGGTACACTAAATGACGAGGTGGGTGTGGGTGTTGACGTGGTGTGTGGGTGTTGACGTGGGTTTGGTGTGGGTGTTGACGTGGGTTTGGTGTGGGTGTTGACGTGGGTTTGGTGTGGGTGTTGACGTGGGTTTGGTGTGGGTGTTGACGTGGTGTGTGGGTGTTGACGTGGGTGATGGTGTTGACGTGGGTGATGGTGTTGACGTCGTGTGTGGGTGTTGACGTGGGTTTGGTGTGGGTGTTGATGGGTGATAGTGTTGACGTGGGTGTGGTGTGGAGGTTGATGTGGCGTGTTGGTGTGAGTGTTGACATGGGTGTGGGTGATGGTGTGGGTGTTCACGTGGGTGTGGGTGATGGTGTGGGTGTTCACGTGGGTGTGGGTGATGGTCTGTGTGTTCACGTGGGTGTGGGTGATGGTGTGGGTGTTCACGTGGGTGTGGGTGATGGTCTGTGTGTTCACGTGGGTGTGGGTGATGGTCTGTGTGTGTTCACGTGGGTGTGGGTGATGGTGTGGGTGTTCACGTGGGTGTGGGTGATTGTGTGGGTGTACTTTAGTCTATTATTTTGATTGTACGTGTGAGAATAGGTGTAGTTTATGTGTGGGGGGTCGAGGGTATTCGGGGGTGGGTGTAATTGAGGCCGTGGGTGTGGATATAGGGGGTCAAGGGAAGTGGGTGTTGGGGTGGGTATAATTGAGGATGTGGGTGTATTTTTGGATGAAGGGGTTCGAGAGGTGCAGGCGTGGGTGTAATTTTGGATGACGAGAAGGTGTGGCAGTGGCTGTGGGTGTGGCTGTAGTTTTGGGTGTGGGGGACGAGGAAGGTGTGGCAGTGGCTGTGGGTGTGGCTGTAGTTTTGGGTGTGGGGACAGGGAAGATGTGGCAGTGGCTGTGGGTGTGGCTGTGGGGGGACGAGGGGTGTGGCAGTGGCTGTGGGTGTGGTTGTAGTTTTGGGTGTGGGGGACAGGGAAGATGTGGCAGTGGCTGTGGGTGTGGCTGTGGGGGGACGAGGAAGGTGTGGCAGTGGCTGTGGGTGTGGCTGTAGTTTTGGGTGTGGGGGGACAGGGAAGGTGTGGCAGTGGCTGTGGGTGTGGCTGTAGTTTGGGTGTGGGGGGACGAGGAAGGTGTGGCAGCTGTGGGTGTGGCTGTGTTTGGGTGTGGGGGACTGTGGTGGCTGTGGGTGTGGCTGTGGTTTTGGGTGTGGGGGAGGAAGATGTGGCAGTGGCTGTGGGTGTGGCTGTGGGGGACAGGGAAGGTGTGGCAGTGGCTGTGGGTGTGGCTGTGGTTTTGGGTGTGGGGGGACGAGGAAGGTGTGGCAGTGGCTGAGGGTATGGCTGTAGTTTTGGGTGTGGGGGGGAAGATGTGGTGGCTGTGGGTGTGGCTGTGGGGACAGGGAAGGTGTGGCAGTGGCTGAGGGTATGGCTGTAGTTTTGGGTGTGGGGGACAGAAGATGTGGCAGTGGCTGTGGGTGTGGCTGTGGGGACAGGGAAGATGTGGCAGTGGCTGTGGGTGTGGCTGTAGGGGGACGAGGAAGGTGTGGCAGTGGCTGTGGGTGTGGCTGTAGGGGGACGAGGAAGATGTGGGTGTTGAGGATACTGAATGTTTCTCAGTTGATGTTTTTATCGACTGTAAACACGGAGGGGAGTTTCGTGGCCTCTCTCATTAACATGGATGATATCAAACACTACATTTAACAATATAATAATGCAACAAAAACAGAAATACCTTTATGACTCTCTCTCTCTCTCTCTCTCTCTCTCTCTCTCTCTCTCTCTATATATATATATATATATATATATATATATATATATATATATATATATATATATATATATATATATATATATATATATATTTCTCTCCTCCACTATCTCTCTTCCTTCTTCCTCTCTTTCTCTCATTCACTTTGTCTTTTTTCTTTCCCCCTTCGCCCTCCAGCACTCGCCCACATCACGGATTCAGATTTCAGATTTGCCCCGCGGAGGGACTAGTAGTTTATTGGCCACCCCTCTGCATCTTGTGTAAGACGAAGCGCAAAAGCGTTTACAGCGTCCAGCAGGGAAGCATGCGGAGTTCATGCTTGCCTTCCTGACTCATGCATTAAGGACGCAAGTGCCTTAAGGGCCATGGGTTTTGTCAGCATGGACTCCTCACTGCATACCCACCCCATGAACCCGCGCACGCCACGCACTCCTCACTAACGCAGCTCCTGGTCACTTCTAGGCCACCCACTCTCACAACTGAATTATAAGTTGTGTCAGGAGATTGTCCCTCGACACTAATTGGCACGTTATTGTTGTTTCCATCAAAATGTAGGTCAAGAGAATAGTGATGCCGAAAATCTAAAATTGACAGACAGATATACATCCTCCTTAACCCTCCCCCCACACCCTCTAATCCTCCTCCCTCAACTTGACGTAACCTGCAATTAAAGTTTCTAATACCAACTTGTACACTTAAGGCTCTAGGACCTCTCTGGTCGCCTCACTCAGCAAAACTTCACAAACAAAGCGGATTTTAATTCAAATTGGGATTTTTTTATTTGTAGAAATTTTTTGTACCTAAGGATTAATAGGGCTGGTGTGTGTGTGTGTGTGTGTGTGTGTGTGTGTGTGTGTGTGTGTGTGTGTGTGTGTGTGTGTGTGTGTGTGTGTGAGTGTGTGTGTGTGTGTGTGTGTGTGTGTGATCATAAAAAGCTATTTGTACCTGATGAAGTTAAGGACTTGCAGCTGTGTTATGTGTACGTGTGTTTTGTTTGTGAATACATAACAGATTCTTTTTATGAATACCAATGTATGTGCAATCCATACCACCACCACCATCAACACCACCATTGTACCACCACCACCAATAACACCACCACCATTATCACCACCATTATCACCACCACCACAATACCACCACCACCATTATCACCACCGTATTACCACCAATACCTACCACCACCAATACCACCACCACCACCTACCGACAACACCATTACCATCACCATTATCGCCACCATATCACCACCACCACCAATACCACCACCACCACCAATACCACACCACCACCACCACCACCAACACCACCATCTACCAATGCCACCACCTGCCAATACCACCACCACCGCGACAACACCATTACCACCACCATTATCACTATTATCACCCGCCACCACCAATGCCACCACCACCGCCAATACCACCACCACCACCACCAGCACCACCGTTACCACCGCCATTATCACCACCATTATCACCACCACCACCAATACCACCACCACCACCACCACCACCGACAACACCATTACCACCACCATTATCACCACCATTATCACCACCACCACCAACACCACCATTACCACCACAACACCACCATTATCACTATTACCACCACCATCACCATCACCACCATCAACATCACCACCATTATCACCATCACCACCATCAACATCACCACCACCCTCCACCATTGACGTCGTCGTGTAGCTTCCTGCCATGCACAAAGGGAAAGATAATTAAATATTTATAGATGGTGTTTTCTCACGTTATTTGGTCTTTAGCCTTCCCTGGGTGTTACCCCGACCATCCTTCCTCCATCCTGGCTGTTACTCCAACCATCCACCCTACCCTGGCTGTTACCCCGACCATCCTTCCTCCATCCTGGCTGTTACTCTAACCATCCACCCTACCCTGGCTGTTACTCTAACCATCCACCCTACCCTGGCTGTTACTCCGAGTATAAGAACATAAGAAAATAAGGAGTCTGCAATAGGCCAGTTGGCCTGTACATGGCAGCTCCTGTCAAGAGTTACTACCACTTTCTATCATCCATGAATCTATCTAGCCTCCTTTTAAAACTTTCCAGCGTTCCAGCACTTACTACAAAGTTGCTAAGCATGTTCCACTCGTCCACCACCCTATTTGTGAACCAGTTTCTTCCTATCTCCCTCCTAAACCTAAACTTATCCAACTTAAATCCGTTGCTACGAGTCCTATCCTGCTCGGATATTATAAGAACTTGATCTATATCCCCTTTATTGATTCCTTTCACCCACTTAAATACTTCTATCATATCTCCCCGCACTCTTCGTCTTTCTAGGGAATGCAAGTATATACCCTACCCTACCCTGGCTGTTACTGCAAATATCCACCCTCCCCTGGCTGTTACCACGAATATCCATCCTCCCCTGGTTGTCACTACGAGTATCTTGAAGTGGATTCCTCCCCTACAAGCACTGAACCTTCTCGAATTCCCCAACCTCCAGCCTCCCGCCGCGCCCGGAGGGGAAGGGGAGTATTGTAGTGGATTCCTCCCCTACAAGCACCGAACCTTCTCGAATTCCCCAGCCTACGCCTCCAGCGCCGCCCAAGGAGAGGGGTCAACTATCTACCCACGCCTAACCCCGCCTTATAAGACCTGACACCGCTGTGACCAGCCTCTTTCTACCCAGTGCCACCAGCAAGCAACACCTCCTCCTCCGCGCCAGCCTGGCGGCTCCCGCTCCCGCCGGCGACCTAGGTGTCCCTCAAGCCGCGTGCCCTCACTCTGGGTACCCTCACCACCCAGCTCTCTCTACTCAACGCTTATTACCATGTTACCTACCCAGCAACAAGCTGCATTGTACATCCAATACAATATGTATACAGAGAGCACATTGTGAGTTTCCTTTCTCCATCCCATCCTGAGTGTGAACCAATATCTCATAACCCTACAAATGGTGACCCCGGAGTGACCACTCACACAGGATGGAGGAGAAACTGATCACTCTCCCAGTCTTCAAGCAACATGGAAGATTGGCTTACCCAAGCAGAGGCAGCTCTCATCGGTTCTACATCTACTGTCTCTACACCGCAGATTAGACAACCTAGGGCAGCTCTGCTACTCTAAGCAGAAGGCCGCTCCTCTTCCTGCCCCAAGCACCACGTCCTACCGACCCCAACACACCCGTCCTGCCTCAGACGCCGCCCCTGCCCCAGCAGTACCCCCTGCCGCTCCTCCTGACGCGGACCCACACACCCCTCTTTTCTCCCTCAGGTACCCCCTGCGACTGTCCTGCACCCTGCTGCTGTCGTGGACCCTGCTGCTGTCATGCAACCTGCTGCTGTCATGGACACTCTTCCTAACGCAGCCCCTGCTCCTGACACAGACTCACACACCCCAGCAGGCGCATCTGAGGACTCTGTACCTGTCGCGAGGGAAGCACAACATTCATCGCCTCCACAACCCTCCTTCTCCCTCTTTTCTCCCACAGATCTCGTGTATCTGGACAGAGTTGCCCCTCCCTAGCGGCCGGCTCATCCACGCCCTCGCCGTTCTGCCTCACATGTGGCACGCAACTCTGCCGACCTCCAGCCTCCTGCCACGCCCGGAGGGGAAGGAGAGTATTGTAGTGGATTCCTCCCCTACAAGCACCGAACCTTCTCGAATGCCCCAGCCTACGCCTCCAGCGCCGCCTACGGAGCGGGGGTCAACTATCAACCCACGCCTACCCCCGCCTTATAAGGCCTGACACCGCTGTGACCACCCTCTTTCTACCCAATGCCACCAGCAAGCAACATCCCCTCCTCCGCGCCAGCCTGGCGGCTGCCGTTCCCGCCAGCGACCTTGGCGTCCCTCAAGCCGCGTGCCCTCACTCTGGGCACCCTCACCACCCAGCTCTCTCTACTCAACGCTTATTACCATGCTACCTACCCAGCAACAAGCTGCATTGTACATCCAATACAATATGTATACAGTGAGCACATTGTGAGTTACCTTTCTCCATCCCATCCTGAGTGTGAACAAATATCTCATAACCCTACAATCTACCCTCCCCTGGCTGTTACTACGAGCATTTACCCACCCTGACTGTTACAGCATGGTATTTACCCCCTAGCTGTTACTTTAGGTATATACCCACCCCGTTGCTGTTACTTCGAATATCTACCTCCCTGACTGTTGCAGTGTGGTATCTACCCCATGGATGTTACTGCATGTATCTACCCTCCCCTGGTAGTTACTATGAGTATCTAACCCCCCTGGCTGTCACTGCAAGTGTCTACCCCCTGGCTGTTACTACGAATATCTACCCTCCCCCTGGTTGTTACTATATATATCTACCCTCCCCCTGGCAGTTACTACATGTATCTACCCTCTCCTGACTGTTTCTATGACCATGCACCCTCCCCCTGGCTATTTCTATGACTATGCACCCTCCCCCTGGCGATTTTTATGACCATACACCCTCCCCCTGGCTGTTTCTACGTCCATGCACCCTCCCCCTGGCTGTTTATACGAACATGCATCCTCCCCTGGTTCATAACACTGACTAACACCTGATCAGCCAGTGAGCGTCACAAGAGGTTCATTGTGTGGTCTCCAGCACACAATAGCGGGATCTTTTCATCAGTTGCTCCACTGTACAACACTGGCATTGTTTTACCAACTATCGTGTGTGTGTGTGTGTGTGTGTGTGTGTGTGTGTGTGTGTGTGTGTGTGTGTGTATTCCGTAGATAACTGATGTTGTATAATTATTCTGTATTGTTAATGTATTCACTTTTTTCTCATTACATAAATAATTTTGTAATTTGTCTATAAATAGTACCACAGTCGGGAAGAACTGTATACAGTGTACAGAACTGAAAGACAGATAAATAAATAAGACTTAAATTGAGAAAAATAGAAAAGTGACTTTCGCCAAAGAAAAAGAAACAAACTACGTTATGGCTTTTGACGTGAAATCAGTGTTTATGAATATCCCTCTTGATTAAACTATTGATATGTATGCGGAGGAACCTTTCAGTAATAATGACTTGGTCAGTGGGTTCAGCAAAACACAATTCCATAATTTACTATCTCTGGCTGCTAAGGACTGCTTATTTCTGTTTAATGGTGTAGCAATGGGAAGTCCACTTGGACCAACCTTTGCCAATGCTTTTCTCTCTTTCCACGAAACACAATGACTCAATTATTGTCCCCTTGAGTTTAAACCCATTATGTACAGACGATATGCTGATGACACTCTTTTTCTATTCAAATCTGTTCACCACATTCTCCTCTTTTTAGAATACATCAACTCTAAACATATCAGTATAAAGTTCACTTCAGAACAAGAGAACGAGAACAAATTACTCTTCTTAGACATACCAGACACGTTGAGAAGTCTAGTGTTATAATTTTTCACAACTCTGGCACAGTTAACTTTTCCTTGTCACCTTCACACGATAACATGTAGGATTCATAAATATTCAAAATTCACTTATATGCTCTATTAATGATAATTAAAAACAATAACACAGAGAAGGCCGACAATCTTATACAGGGAAAAAAAACTTATCTGATTTGCATATATGTGTATAATTCGCCATTACTCTCAATATCGTGAGGCGAGAGCGAGTATAGGGTATACAGTCCTTAGTCCACTTCGCCACTAACGTTTTCCTCTCTCTGATCTTTCACCAATCACAAGATAGTCTATCATGGCAGGGAACTTATATACACAGTTCTCAAATACAATATCAAATACGATAATCAGTGAAAACCTGTAGTAGAACAGAGGGTCTTGGGACGTATACAGGTCACAGATGGAGTTGTGTTTCATGACTGATTTCCTGACGTAAACTCTTCATAGCAGTTTGGGAACACCTTTTATACGTCAATTTATAGAAAACCTACGTATACAGGTCTAACTTCCAGTCCTTCACACCTATTCAATACAGAAATAATCTAACATCCACCTTAGTCATCAGGGTTTACAACATTTGCTCAGATTACTGTAAATTACATCTTAAATTACAGTCCTTTAGGAAAACATTGACTCAATGGCTTTCCGCTAAACCTCATTGATACTTATATACGGCAACAACATTTTAAACTTCTCAAACCACACACCCACTCAACCACTGCCAGCAACGCCATGGATTATTTTCCATTACAATACCAAGGTTCTTATAGCTATGCCCTCAGAAATAAACCGGCCATGTTGTTTCGAGAATTTTATCCGTATGTCGTTGAGAGTGGTGTTGAGATCAAAGAACACACTGCAGAGGTGGTTTGAAAATTAAGATCGAGCCCTGATGAACTGAAATCCTCAGCTGTTTATTAATTCACGTGTAGTCACTGCAATGCGACTTGATCAAACCAAGCGACAGCTGAGAGTTAGAACTGCGGAACAACAACGCTGCTCGCTCAGAAACAAATATATATATATATATATATATTGCCTAAACCATCTTATTCAGCCATCACAGACCATAGCCACACCTACGATCATCCTATAAATAAGACAAACTCCACCATCCTCACTACTTGCCCCGACGACACGACACGGGTCACAGCAGAGTCGCTCCTCACCCACCCAATACAGCTAGATACTGAGCACTCACGACTCTTCCACTTCATTACTTTGCTTTTAACGGGTATGTTTTGTTCTTCCTTGTTGTAACATATGTGCCTACCTTTGTATATTCACTTGTAAGATCCAAGTGTTTTTACTCTATGTGGTTAAATTGAAGTATAGGTAAATAATTAATAACTCAATGGTTTGTTAACATGAGAACATAAGAATGGAGGAAACTGGCTATACAGGGCAGTCCCGTTTACACCCAACACCTATCACTCATATATCCATCTAACCTATGTTTGAAGCTATCCAGCGTGTTCAAGTCAATGATGATGTTTGGTAACTTCTTCCACCCATCCACTACTCTGTTTCCAAACCAATGTTTACCTATCTCGCGCCTAAATCTAAATTTGTCTAAATTAAAACCATTTCTATGAGTTCGCTCTTGGTTGGATAGTTTGAGTACCTTTGTTATATCACCTTTGTTTAGCCCTGACTTTCATTTATACACCTCGATCATAACGCCCCTCACTCTACGTCTCTCTAGGGAGTGCAAATTAAGATGCTTTAACCTGTCTCTGTACTCAAGGTTCCTAATGCCCGGAATTACTCTCGTCATTCTCCTCTGAATTCTTTCTAGGGATTCTACATCCATTCTGTAATACATTGACCAGAACTGAACTGCATAATCCAAGTGAGGTCTCACAACGCAAGATATAGTTTTCGGATGACCTCGCTAGTCTTGTAACTAACACTCCTTTGTATAAACCCAAGTACTTTGTTAGCCTTGTTTCAAGCACATACACATTGTTGACTTGGTTTAAGAGTCATATTTATCATTACTCCTAAATCTTTCTCACAGTCGGATTTCTCTATAACAACGGTGTTCATCTGATATCTAGTTTCTCTTTTTACATCTCCTAGACTAAGTACTTTACATTGTTGTTCAATGTAATTATTTTTTTATGCTATTGTATTTCATTTTATGTTTTAGGTCTGATGACGACACGAGATTTGTCGAAACGTTACCAAATAAATGTTGCTGTTTATCCATACGTTGGTGCTGTTATATCGATAAAGAGACGCGTCGATTGATGACTAGAGAGATAAACAGGTTGTCTTAAGATGGATAAATCGATATTAGGGAATCTGACATATCTTTTATGTCATATGATCCACCATAGAAGATAATAACTTGTTAAAAAGGAGTGTACAGGACACTTTGGAGGCGGGGGTCAAGTGGGTAGTGTACTCGACTCCTCTCCCTTGAGTCGTTGGTTCGTTTCCAGGACATCTCTTAACAATCTAGATAGGGAAGTCAAACAGATCGAGTGCAGTGCCGGTATATGGTCTCATATTATACCTTCCCTTAAGCTATACGCAGGATAATTCTGGGAGATCATAGAATCTACCCTAACCTCCCAGAATCTACCCACACCTTTCAGAATCTACCCTAACCTCACAGAATCTACCCACACCTCCCAGAATCTACCCTCACCTTTCAGAATCTACACTAACCTCACACAGAATCTACCCTCACCTCTCTCAATCTACCCCCACCTCCCAGAAACTACCCCCACCTCCCAGAATCTACCCTCACCTTTCAGAATCAACACTAACCTCACAGAATCTACCCTCACCTCTCTCAATATACCCCCACCTCCCAGAAACTACCCTCACCTCCTAGAATCTACCCTCACCTCTCAGAATCTACCCTCACCTCCTAGAATCTACCCTCACCTCTCCAGAATCTACACTCACCTCTCAGAATCTACCTCACCTCCCAGAATCTACCCCCTCCCAAAATCTACCCTCACCTCCCAGAATCTACCCTCACCTCTCCAGAATATGCCCTCACCTCCCAGAATCTGCCCTCACCTCCCAGAATCTACCCTCACCTCCCAGGATCTACCCCCACCTCTCAGAATCTACCCTCACCTCCCAGAATATACCCTCACCTCACCCCTCACCAATCTCCCCTCACCTCCCAGAATCTACCCTCACCTCCAGAATCTACCCTCACCTCCCAGAATCTACCCTCACCTCCCAGACTCTACCCTCACCTCTCAAAAAACTACCCTCAGCTCCCAGAATATACCCCTAACCTCCCAGAATATACCCTCATCTCCAGATTTACCCTCACCTCTCAGAATCTACCCTCACCTCTCAAAAAAGTACCCTCACCTCCCAGAATCTACCCTCACCTCCCAGAATCTACCCTCACCTCCCAGAATCTACACTCACCTTCCAGAATCTACCCTCACCTCTCCAGAATCTACACTCACCTTCCAGAATCTACCCTCACCTCTCAGAATCTACCCTCACCTTCCAGAATCTACCCTCACCTCCTAGAATCTACCCTCACCTCTCAGAATCTACCCTCACCTCCTAGAATCTACCCTCACCTTCCAGAATCTACCCTCACCTAACAGAATCTACCCTCACCTCCTAGAATCTACCCTCACCTCCTAGAATCTACCCTCACCTCCCAGAATCTATCCTCACCTCCCAGAAGCTACCCTCACCTCCTAGAATCTACCCTCACCTCTCAGAATCTACTCCCAGACAATATGTCACTGACAAATGTCTTGTCTCGGAGTATATTCTAGGAAACGGAGTGATAATACGGTACTTGTAGACGTAAGCTCCCCCACCCCCCAAGCATTTTCTTGGTGACTAAGGCAAGTTCAGTGTTAGAATGATCAGCGGTGTTGGCAAGATAAAGAGTGTGATCAGGCGCTTTCTGCAGAGGAAATGATGCCGGGTACACAAGTCACTTAAAGGACTGGCCAGATTTGACATATACAACAATGTCACTAGCCATAATTTTTGCATCTGTATCGTACGTGCCACTAGCTCTCATACTGCTGCTGTTAAGATAGACAGTGGTGTCTTAAGACAGATAGTCCTTTAATTTCTCACTGATGGCACCACTCATGTGTTGGACGACCTTGTAACGGAGAGCTAAGTGGGAGTTTTCTGATCCTGTCAGAAAGTGGCTTATTGCACGAAAGCAGCGGTTGCCATCACCCAGGGAGCATCGAGTTTCCTGATATACAAAAGTAATCCCAATCCCTGGAATACATTGGTCTATACCACAGAAATGGTCCCTAACGCCTAGCGACTATAAGAGTCATTGCGTTGTTCTTGTAATATTGTTCCATCCGACAATTTAAGACAAACTGCTCTGGACAACCATTCGTGACCCGGCGCCCTCCTAGAAAAAAAATAATACCATACACAACAAATAAAGAATCTAAGGTAAAATCGGGTTCTTTTCCCTAGATGTACCAAACGAAGGTAAGGGAAAAGGTTGGGTCCATCAAAGCACCAACTGGTCACCTCACTGATAATGATCATGAACTGAGCACTTTTTAAAGGAATATCACGTATCAGTGTTTACAGATGAAAACCTTAACAGTAAATAACTCGGACAAATGAAGTTAAGGCCTATATATAACGCTTCCAAAAGTAAATAGATAGACATTGGTAACAGAGTAGTGGATGACAGGGAGAAGATTCCTATCCTAGAGTGTGTCAATAGGTCATATTGCAGAATTCTCTTTTCTTATGCTCTTATTAAGGAATTGAGACGAAGTCAAATGGGGTCACTTTTACTCACACTGATTGTATTACCTAGGGGGCAGATTCTGATGTATAATCCGGTAACTACCCCGGGGTAGATTCTGGAGGCCTGATAATCTCCCCGGGTATTTTCTGGGAAGAGGATACATTTTGAGACCTTACACCGGCCATTTTTCCTTTCTGTGTACCAAAGGCTTAGTATATAGTGCACTGTATTCACACTGTTCCTATTGGCTCGCGAGGCCTGTATGACCTACTTTCACTTTTAAAAGGACGGTGTCACGAGGAGGCGTTAACGTGTGGGACGAGGAACACAGAGACGAATAACGAGAGGATGCAAATGACGCCAAGTGGATGAGTGGCAATGAAGTGGACGAGGGCGAGAAGAAGGAGAGGGTTCAATATAGAAGAGAAAATGCAAAAGATTAAAAAACAAAAAAAGGATTGCTGGAATATAAGGAGGAATCAAGGAGAAGGTAAAGGAGGGAAAGAAAGAATGAGGTGAGGAAAAACAAATAAGGAATGAAGACACAGAGAAAACTCGAGAATATAGAAGACAAGACAAATGAAAACTTGCAATAAATAAGAAGAGAGGGGAAATTAAACAGTAGAATAAAAAAAAGGGGAGTAGATGAAGGCACAGAGAGGTAAGAATAATTACGAAGAGACAGAGAAAACCAAAAATGAAAAGGTAAAATTGAAAATGAAGAAACAACGGGGAACCAAAAATAAAGAAGAGACAGAAGAGAACCGGCAATAACGTAAAAGGGGGGGACGAGGGAATATATTCATACAATAACGATAAATCGGGAAATAAATACATTTAAAGAAATCACACACACACACACACACACATATATATATATATATATATATATATATATATATATATATATATATATATATATATATATATATATATATATATATATATATATATATATATATATATATATATATATATATATATACACACACACACACACACACACACACACACACACACACACACAGAATTGAGTCACTTCATTCGGGTGATCATTTGCATGTTTCACAAAGACGTTTAGATTAACGCCTCGAGGCCTCCTCGAGACGATTTTAATGCCCTTTTCAGAACAGTTTTAAAGTAGTTCCGAGGCAACTTCGAGGAGTGTAGGAAAAGTCTTTGAGACACGATCGGTACAATTCCGAGACAGTTTCAAGGCAGCTTCGGGACAATATCGAGTCCTCTCCGATGTAATTTAAAAACAGCTTAGAAGCAGTTTCGAGGCAGCTGGTTCGAAGGCTGCCACAAATTGTAATATACGAGGTAGAGTCTTTTAAATTCCTTTAACAGATGAAACATCAGAGGGATGCCAGCCCTTTTATGCTCGGTTCTGATGCGCCACAGAGAGCGGAGCTGATTCACTACGGAGCTCATTTGCATAGGTTTTGTACCCAAAAGAATTTTGGATTAACACGTCATGATAGACACGAGATAGAATAGAGAGAACTTGAAGATACTTACGCCCGTATTATTAAACATCTTTCCTTGAAGAGGGTCGTCGTGTTTCAACCCGAGTTTTGAACTAAATGAGTCCCGAGGGACACCGCAGTACAGTACTTAACGGGGTGGTGTGACGGTAAAATGAACTGATTCCAATATTATAAATTAATTTTATTGGAATTAGTTAATCTTACCGTCACACCACCCCGTTAAGTACTGTACTGCGGTGTCCCTCGGGACTCATTTAGTTCAAAACTCGGGTTGAAACACGACGACCCTCTTCAAGGGAAGATGTTTAATAATACGGGCGTTACCCTCTTCATCCCCGCCACTGACACCACTTATCCTGATACCTTTATCATTACTTCACATCTCCCCTCCACCCATACCATCTCCACCCACACTACATCCACCCGCATCACCTCCACCAACACACCCTTCATTCACACCACCTCCTCCTCCTCCTCCTAAGCCACCTCCACCCATACAAGCTTCACCCACATCGCCTCCACTCAACCACCACCACCCATCCCATTTTTAACCCTCACTGGACCTTCTACCTCCACTTTCCACCCCCCCTGTCACCCGCCCTTACCAGACAGTCCACCTGTGCCTTCCGCCCACACTACCTTCACTCTCCACCCACACCACCTCTACTCATATCCCCACTATCCACACCGCCTCGGCCAAAACTACCTCCATCCTCCACCCACATTCCCTCTACCTCCTACATATCCATCACCTCTCCTTCCCATCCATGTATCTACTCACCCACCGCATGAATAAGTAATCCTTCACTAAAAAAATTCCGTCTGGTGCACACACAGAGAGAGAGAGAGGACGCTGTATGTACCTTAGAGGGGTGGTGAGGTGATGGCGTGGAATGGGGAGGAGGAGTAGGATGGAGGGATGGTGGGGTGAAGTGGTGGTGTGGAAAGGTGTAGGGGTAGGATGGAGGGATGAGGTGGTGTGGAGGGATGGAGGAGTGAAGGGCTAGTGGAAGGGTAAAAAAAAAGAGCGAAGGGCCTAGTAAGGGGATTAAAATGCTTGGTGGAAGGGTGGGGTGTGGAGAGCTCGATGGAAGAGTGGAACAAACTGGATGGCCTGGTGGAGAGGCAGAGTGGTTTGGAAGGCCGAGGGTGAAGTGGGTGGGTGGAAATGGAGTGGAATGCCTGATGAAAGGGGTGTAGAGAGTCTGATGGAAGGGTGGAAGGAGAAATTGAGGGAGGGAGGGGGAAGAGAACCTAAATATCAACATTCTATCTCACCAAATATCTCTCGGAAAGACAATTTTTCACTGTTTCTCAACGTCAACTTAACTTGTAAACTAAAATAAGTCACCACCATTACCATAACCTAACCTAACCAAACCTAATCTATTCTAATCTAACCTAACTTATAGCTAACCTAGCCTAACATGTAGCTAACCTAGCCTAACATAACCTAACTTCACCAAATCTAGCCTCACCTATCCAATACCTATTTGGTCTAGTATATTTCATGTTTTTACTCGTAATTTCTCTAACACATCTCAAAAGCAAAGATAAATTATCTATCTTACTTTACCTTGGCCAATCATCTCCACACACACTTTCGCATTACATCACAGTTGTCGCGTCATATTTTTTAAAGTCATCTTTATCGTTATATCCTGTCCAGCGAACGTCGGAAGCTGAGACAATTATGTATTTACCTTCGGTCTCGCCTCTTATCTAGACTATCGTCGTGACCTTTGTAACTGTATCTTAACTACATATTATCTCTCTCTCTCTCTCTCTCAAGAACATAGGAAGGGAGGAAACGGCAGCGGGCCTACTGGTCCATACTAGGCAACCCCGTTTACACCCAACCCCTATCGCCCATATATCCATCCAACCTATATTTGAAGCTACCCAGCGTATTCGAGTTAATGATGATGTTTGGTAACTTGTTCCACTCATCCACAACTCTATTTCCAAACCAATGTTTACCTATCTCGCGCCTAAATCTAAATTTGATTAATTTAAAACTGTTGTTACGAGTTCCCTCCTGGTTGGATAGTTTGAGTGCCTTTGTTATATCACCTTTGTTTAGCCCTGACTTCCATTTATACACCTCGACCATATCGCCCCTCACTCTACGTCTCCTGAAGGAGTTCAGAGTGAGACGCTTTAACCTGCCTCTCTACTCAAGGTTCCTAATGCCCAGGATTAGTCTTGTCATCCTCCTGTGAATGCTTTCTAGGGATTCTATATCCATTCTGTAATACAGTAACCAGAAATGAACCGCGTAATCCAGGTGCGGTTCTCACAAGCGCAAGATATAGTTTTAGGATGACCTCGCTAGTCTTGTAACACTCCTTTGTATGAACTCCGGTACTTTATTAGCCTTGTTTCGAGCACATACATATTGTTGACTTGGTTTAAGATTCCTACTTATCATGACTCCTAAATCTTTCTTACAGTCGGATTTCTCTATACAACTTGGTTCATCTGATATCTGGTTTCATTGTTTACATTTCCTAGACTAATTACTTTACAGCTGTCTACATTAATTTTCATCTCCCTTTTTTCAGACCATGCGATTTATTTTTTAGATCTTCCTGTAGTTTTGCGGAGTCCTTGTCAGATTTAATTACACGCCCTATTTTAGTGTCATCAGCAAATTTACTTATGTTGCTGTCTATGTTTATATCTATATAATAAATGGTAATGGTCCAAGGACTGAGTCTTGGGGTAATCCGCTAATGACGTTACCCCAATCGGATTTAATGCCGTTAATTCTTACTCGCTGTTTCCTGTCCTGTAACCACTCCCTATTTCATTTTAGCATATCTCCTCCAATTACATGAGCCTCCACTTTTCGCATTAGACTTTCGTGGGGGACTCTGTCGAAGGCTTTGGTAATGTCGAGTTATACCAAATAATAGTCGTGCCCCTCGTCCACTGATTCGAAAAAAGTTGAAAAGAATGTTAATAGATTTGTCAGACATGAATGCCCACTTGTGAAGCCATGTTGGGAATCATTGGTCAACTTGTACTTCTCAAGGTGATTTCTAATAGTTTGAAATTATTGCTTCCAGCAATTTGCCTACAATTGATGTTAAACTGATTGGACGACAGTTAGATGATAGTGATCTATCTCCCTTAATGAAAATCGGATCCTCCAGGATTCTGGTACTACACCCGTTTTTAATGACATGTTAAACATATTTGCTAAGTTCTTCCTTACATTCCTTAAATACTCTGGTAAATATCTCATCGGGACCTGGTGACTTATTCGGCTTTAGCTTGTCTATTTGTTTACTAACATTGTTACTAGTTACTACTATCTCACTTAATCTATTTTATTCACTATCTCAGTATATAGTCGGTGCCTAGGGTATCATGTTTAAATTCTCGGTGGTGAAAACTGTTGAAAAATATCTGTTCAGATTATTGCTCACTTCTCCGTCGTTATCAGTTAGCTCTCTGACTGTATTGGTCCAATCTTGGCTCGTGTTTTAGTTTGATACATTTCGAATAATCCCTTAGGGTTTGACTTCGCCTTCCTTGCTACCCACATTTCAATGTTCCTCTTTACTTTTCCTATCTCGGTCTTAATCCTACTGGCCAATACTTTATACTAATCTCAAAGGTAACCTTCACTACGATTTATTCTCCTACCTATAGCCTTCCTTTTTTCAATAATATTCTTTTAATAATTATTTGTTAATTTTGGGTCATTGTTATTTGATCTGAGTTCTCTGTATGGCATAATGCGCCTTTGAGCACTAAGTAACTTATTATTTAAATTGTTGTTAAACTCGTCAACCTCAGATCTAGGGGTCAGGTCACCCTCAACAGTCATATTTTGTGAGGTTATCGTTGTCAGGTTACCAGGTAAAGTAAGGTCACCCTCTGTGGGTATATTGTATGAGGTCACCTCACGTGAGGTAATGTAATTCAACCCCAAACGTAATGCCCCTTCACTCAGCTGCCTTTTCTATCAAAGTTTGCCCTGCTCTCTCACGCCCATGAAGCTAACTCGCCCATATACCTGATAGATTTTGTCATTCAATCTCAGATTCACTGTAACTATACCCACCAAACTCAAGTCGGTGCTACTATAGCATTCGGTCTACCGAGCTGGATGCGGTCTACCTAGATATTTACACTGTAGCTTCCATTAACCCAACCTGACCTAACTTAACCTAATATATTTTAACCTAACCTAACTTAACCTAATATATTTTAACCTAACTTAATCTAATATATTTTAACCTAACTTAACCCAACCTTACTTAACCTAACTTATCTTAACCTAGCCTATCTTAACCTAACCTAACCAAACCTAACCTTGGTTAGTTTAGGTTAAGTTAATGGATGGTACACTGTACATATCCAGGCGGACCCCTCGTAAATTTATTTACAAAAACATTAGACACGGAAGTTGTGCCAGACTTGTGGAAACAGGCAAATGTAGTCCCCATATTCAAAAAAGGAGACAGAGCATCAGCGTCAAATTACAGGCCGATTAGTTTGACGTCATTAGTGGGGAAATTTCTTGAACCAATTATAGCAGATAGCATCCGATCGCATTTAGAGAAAAACAAATTAATCTACGACTCTCAACATGGGTTTACAAAGGGAAAATCTTGTCTAACAAATCTGCTGACGTTTTTTAGGAAAGTCTTCGAGGTAGTAGATAATGACGAAAATTACGATGGTATTTACTTAGACTTTAGCAAAGCTTTTGACAGAGTACCATAAGAACATAAGAATGGAGGAAACTGCAGCGAGCCTATTGGCCCATACTGGGCAGTCCCGTTTACACCCAACCCCTATTGCTCATATAAGCATCCAACCTATGTTTGAAGCTATTCAGCGTATTCGAGTTAATGATGATATTTGGTAACTTGTTCCATTCATCCACAACTCTGTTTCCAAACCAGTGCTTACCTATTTCACGCCTAAATCTAAATTTGTCTAATTTAAAACCATTGTTACGAGTTCGCTCCTGGTTGGATAGTTTGAGTACCTTTGTAATGTCCCCTTTGTTTAGCCCTGACTTCCACTTATACACCTCTATCAGGTCGCCCCTCGCTCTACGTCTCTCGAGGGAGTGCAAATTAAGGTGCTTTAACCTGTCTCTATACTCAAGGTTCCTAATGCCCTGGATTAGTCTTGTCATTCTCCTCTGAATTCTTTCCAATGATTCTATATCCATTCTGTAATACGGTGACCAGAACTGAACTGCGTAATCCAGGTGTGGTCTCACAAGAGCAAGATACAGTTTTAGGATGACCTCGCTAGTCTTGTAACTAACACTCCTTTGTATGAACCCAAGTACTTTATTAGCCTTGTTAAGAGCAAAAACACATTGTTTACTTGGCTTAAGGTTCCTACTTATCATTACTCCTAAATCTCTTTCGCATCAGAGGCTTCTTAGAAAAGTTAAGGCTCGTGGTATCGAGGGGAATTTTTTTAAATTGGATAAAATCATGGCTCACCGATAGAACACAGAGGGTCAGCGTACATGGTGTTAAATCTGAGTGGGGCGGTGTAACCATTGAGGTTCCCCAGGGGTCAGTACTGGGCCCACTCTTGTTCATAATCTACATAAACGATCTAGATACTGGGATCAGGAGTGACATAAGCAAGTTTGCGGATGACACCAAAATAGGGCGGCAGATTAATTCAGGGCAGGATGCAAATGCACTACAAGAGGATTTAAATAAACTGCAGGAATGGTTAGAAAAATGGCAAATGATATTAAACACCAGCACGTGCAGCGTACTTAATATTGGAAGAACAAATGCTGGCAATGTATACAGCCTTAACAACATCAACCAAGAGAAGTCGACTTGTGAAAGAGACTTAGGGGTACTTGTAAGCCCGGACCTACGGTCTAGAAAACAGTGCGTTAATGTTCGAAATATGGCTAACAGAGTATTAGGTTTTATATCTAGAAGTGTAAGTAATAAAAGCACACAGTTTCATATTGCAACTATATCTTGCGCTAGTCAGGCAACACCTCGATTATGCTGTTCAGTTCTGGTGCCCTTATTATAGAATGAATATGAATTCACTGGAGTCAGTGCAGCGAAGAATGGCGAAAATAATTCCGGGACTTAGAAAACTTCCATATCAAGATAGATTAAAGAAACTAAACTTGCATTCCCGAGAAGGACGAAGAGTGCGGGGAGATATGATAGAATTATTTAAGTGGGTGAAAGGAATCAATAAATGAGATATAGATAAAGTTCTTATACTATCCGAGCAGGATAGGACTCGTAGCAACGGATTTAAGTTGGATAAGTTTAGGTTTAGGAGGGAGATAGGAAGGAACTGGCTCACAAATTGGGTGGTAGACGAGTGGAACAAGCTTAGCAACTTTGTAGTAAGTGCCGGAATGCTGGGAAGTTTTAAAAGGAGGCTGGATAGATTCATGGATGATAGAGAGTGGTAGTAACTCTCGACAGGAGCTGCCATGCACAGGCCAACCGGCCTATTGCAGACTCCTTATTTTCTTATGTTCTTATAAGAACATAAGAACATAAGAAAATAAGGAGTCTGCAATAGGCCAGTTGGCCTGTGCATCAAATTATCTATTACACCTATATGCGATTCACCCCTGAAGAACTGAATACTGTTGAAAGGAAATTTGAAAAATAAATGGTTTAAAAGCATTCCGAGACGTATTCCACGATTCTGGCTAACACGAGGGTCAAAACAGCATTTTTTATCTATAATTCTACCTATTACAGTTTCTTCATAATCCTCTACAACAAGACTGGGAAGTGAATTCATAAATAAACGTCGACTTGAACAATAAATGACATGATTTTGTTTCTTCGCTGGATAATCGAATACTCTTTAGGTATAGGATCAGATACAAACAAAAGAGCATCGAGTACAATCCATAAGTGTTTGATTCCAGTTACAGAAACAAATGACGGTGATGCTGATGTTGATGATGATGATGATGATGATGATGATGATGATGATGATGATTATATTGATGATGATGATTGCAGCACTATAATCTGATAAGTGTCAAACGATACACTCAAATCCCATCATAAATCCAACATGGCCGCGTAATGTAAACAAACATGCAAACTAACCATCAATATCTCCTTTCATAAACAACAAACAATGCTGTACAAACAAGATGAAGATGAGGCTTTCTCTGAGCAGTAAACAAATGAGACATAATTCACAAACAACATAAACAATACAAACACACAGGTAAACACAAGAAACAAATGAACGTATAATACAGTCAAAAAAATGTTGGCTGTGTGGGTGAGCAGGGGGACTTTTTTTCTTTTTTTTTTACAGGGATTAGCGCACCCAGGCACAGGTCACTCACCCACATCGGGGCCTGGGGAGCGAAAATGTCATAAAAATAACAATAATAAATACATTTATAAAAAATATATAATATAATAATAATAATAATAATAATAATAATAATAATAATAATAATAATAATAATAATAATAATAATAATAATAATAATAATAATAATAATAATAATAATAATAATAATGACACAAAAATGAAAAAAAGTAAAAAGATCAAGAGTGAGAAACAATATATATATATATACAGTATATATATACAGTTAACCCTCACTTTACGCGGTCCCACATTCCGCGTTTCCACGTTTACGTGGTGCCTTGCCAGAACCAAACGTGCTCACATTACGGTGCTCACATTACGCGGTACATGAACCCCATTACGCAGAGAGTGTCCGGCGCGACGCTATTTTTAGATTCGCCCCACCCGCCACCCGCCCGCCTGCCTGCCTGTGCTCCTCGCCTCTCCCTCCTCCTCCCTCCGCTTGGGCAAGCCCGGCGGTAGGGTTGCGCAGTGTGTGTCTTTGTTGCGTTATCACTGACGTCATATGACGTATCAGACTGTGATTGGCCATGCATCCCTACCCCCCTCTGCTGCTAGCTGTAATTGGCTTAAAGTATTATGGCGTGTCCACCCGGGGGAGGGAGGGAGGGTTTGTCGACGCTTGACCTAGCCGCGGCAGTTTCATCCCTCAAGGCCACACCGCGTAATCGTGCATCCATTGTTCAGTAAAATGGCTTCCGCCGGACCACCACCCCCAGAGAGAAACCTTTCCTTACCTGGACCCAGCGGCACTAAGCCAAAGAAGACACGACGTTCCTTAAGCTACGAGGTGAAGTATACCATCATCCAAGAGTTGGAGAAAGGAACAAGGCAGGTTGATTTGGCGCGCCAGCATGGTGTGAATGAATCTACGGTTCGAACAATAAAGAAGGATGCAGCCAAGATAAAGGAGCACATGAAGATCACAAAGTCTACAGGTGCTTCTATGATCAAGTATTTTCACAACCAGGTGCTTCTCAAGACAGAAAAATTACTTGTGAGGTACTTGGTGCGTCAGGCGCGACGGAACATGGCGGTCGACACGCGCTCTGTTAAGGACTACGCACGTGAACTGTACATCGCAGTGGCACGAAAGATGGGAATTACAGAGCCCAAACCCTTTAATGCTTCCTCTGGGTGGTTACAGAGGTTTAAGATCCGGAACAAGATCACCAATATAAACATTGGTGGTGAAGAAGCGAGTGCTGACCGTGCTGCGGCTAGGGAATTTCCTCCGTTTTTACGTGAGATTATGGAGGAAGGACAGTACAGTGACGACCAGGTGTTTAACATGGACGAATCTGGTCTTTTCTGGAAAAAGCTACCTTCCAAGTCCTTCGTTGTAAAGAATGCCAGCAGGATTCGGGGCCGGAAGATGCAGAAGGAACGCATCACCGTCCTGTTTACCACCAATGCCTCCGGTACCTGTAAGCTCAAGTTATCGGTGATCCACACAGCACGCAAGCCGCACGCCTACAAAACCATGGACATGACCAAGCTAAATGTCCACTGGCTGACCGCACGTAAGGCGTGGATGTTCTCTACACTGTCCCTCTCCTGGTTTGATGACTGTTTTGTTCCCGATGTAAAGAAATTCTGTGAGCGACAGAATGTGCCATTCAAGATTTTGTTGCTGCTGGACAACGCACCAGGACACTCGCCCCTACTGTTAGATCGTCACCCCAACGTAAAAGTGGTCTTCCTTCCTCCCAACACTACGTCTATATTACAGCCCATGGACCAAGAGTTAATCTGTAATGTAAAAGCTGCATTCTCAACAAAAAAATTCAAACTCCTGAACGACTACACCAACACCAGGGAAGAGTTGCGTAACCTGAGTGACACCACCACCGATAGCAAGAGCGAAGAAGATGAGGATCAACAGTTGGCACAGCAAAAAATACTGTTCAAACAATTCTGGAGAGTATTTAACATCAAGAAAGCTGTGGACTTCTTGGTGGAGTCATGGGATCAGCTGTCTATTGCTACAATTCGCCACGCATGGAGACATGTGTTGCATGGAATACCAGATGAGAGGAGGAGTCAATCTGTGACTGGTGAGGTTCAGACTGTTGCAGTAGTAGTGGACCTTGCCAGAGAAGCTGCGCAGACTGTTACGGTTCCAGGCTTCTCCGAGACCACCAACGACGACATCCTGAAGGTGATCAGAGATCCTGAAGTGACTGCCGACGAGATGTTGGAAGAAGATCACGTCAGTGAAGAGGAGGAAGAAGGTGCGTCATTCTCCGAAGAACACAGTTTAACTCATAGTGATATTAAGGGTGCCATGGAGTGTGCAGAGAAAATGAAGTCCTTCCTTTCCCGCGACAATGACGATGACCGCTATGAAGTCTTCCATACCCGGCTGGTGCAGGCTATGGAACCGTACATCACGGTGTATCAAGACAACATAAACACCAGCCGTCAAAAAAGCATAACCGAGTTCTTCGCCCGCAACCCACCACAGCCAGCCCAAGCCAGTGATAGTGACAGTGAAGATGACTTTGAGGGATTTGTCAGGGAAGCCCTGACAACTGTAAGTGACAGTGATGGTGATTCACCTAGTAATGGTGATTCACCTGAGGGCCAGTAATCTGCCCTCTGCCTCGGAACCAGCCTCCATCCCCGTATGCCGACCCATCTCTTCTACTAACGTAAGTGTTCCACATAACTTTTAGTTTTTCTAACCTAACCTTTATTTTTCCTATGTTAACCTTTATTTTTCCTAACCTAACCTCTTCTATATTACTTGTTTTTTCATACCATCATAAAGTTAAGATAAAATTTTTACTACAACATAGTTGTGTGTCGTCAAAAAGTGGAGTTTGGGGGTCGGCCCGGACTCTATTTCAATTAATCCCATATGTTATGTTATTCACTTTACGCGTTCCTCACTTTACGCGGGACCCTGCGGGTTACATTAACCGCGTAAATGAGGGTTACTGTATATATATATATATATATATATATATATATATATATATATATATATATATATATATATATATATATATATATATATATATATATATATATATATATATATATATATATATATGCTGATAACCACAAGGAAAGAAGAAAACACGAAGCTCCCAAGCGCCCTCGTGCAATTCACATCTTCAGGGGTGAGTACAGACTAGAGAGAGAAACACAAACCAAGGTGTATATATACAGAGGAGGGCGAGACCAGGTCCACAATGGTCAGGCATTAGGCAACGACCCCACCAATCTTCAAACAGCACACAACGGTTGGTGGTCAGGTCAGACGGTCAGGCGACCCGGCCCCCCCACCCGGCCACAAATCTTCCTAATTACAAGCTGGACAATTTTGTAATTAAGAAGACCCGCAACAAGGCGAGAAGGCCGGGTCACCCGACCACCCGACCCGACCACCAACCGCCGTGCGCTACCCAAAGACTAGCAGGGTCACCACCCAACACCTGACCACTGTGGACCCGGTCTCACCCTCCTCTGCATACACACACCCCGGCCCGCACCTCCCTCCCCAGTCTGCACTCACCCCCGAAGACGCGAACCACACGAAAGCGCCCGGGAACCTCGTGCCCCCCTCCCCCGTGGTTATCAGCATATACCTAGATCACGCGCACCTACAGTGATTTATTGCACATATATATATATATATATATATATATATATATATATATATATATATATATATATATATATATATGTGTGTGTGTGTGTGTGTTGTGTTGTCAATAGTAAGAGAAACAATTGAGACCCTGCAATTGTGTGTAAATGAGGCAGAAAGTCAGATCATCAACCTGGGACTTGGTCACACATGGCAGCAGGATTTACCATTAGACAACACATTATGCTTCCAATATCTTCCCACTGTTCAGTAAAACATATATTTAACGGACTTTATCAAGAGAAAAGTCCTTTATACAGAGGATTCGTTCCATGTGAAACCTCCATATAACGGATTACACCCATTTGACTGGTGTCCGTTAAAGAGAGGTTTTACTTTATCATGAATTACAAACATAAATATTGAGCTGGATTGAGAATAAAACAAAATAAAAAATGTAATAAGAATTATAATGATAAACACTTAACGCCATTACCCTTATTACTTGACTTGAGCTACATTTTCATAACCTTCTTTTCTCTACAATCTTTATATTTCCTCGAATCAATCATTACTTTCTCTTTCTGTTGTCTTTTCTTTTCTTTTATCCTTCGTGTCTTTCTCATCTACCATTACCTCCCCTCTCCCCTTCTATTGTTCCGTTTTTTCTTTACTACAACACGACCCATGTCAAGTTGTTTTCTTCCATTTCATGAAGTTTGGTTTCTTGAATTACATTTTGGTTTTAAGTATTTTGTACTCCCAGTCCAGTATTTTGCGAAGTTCCCGGGCCTTTGGAGGGTGAGCGCCGAAGTTGGCCTGACTCAACGCCTTCTACAGCCCATGGGGGATATTTTTCATTTTTCTCAACCCATTTTTTATGAGCTTGTAGAGTTCAAAGGCGTTCTGGTTTTCCCTTTCAGATGTCCATTGATCTTCGTCCATACAGACCTCGTCCGCGGTTTTTATTTTATCTAATTTATCGGTGATATAAACAAATGTTTGCCCATATTTATTTTTAGTTATAAGGAGATGTTTCTCCCAGTCCTTATTAAATGTTATTTAACGGGTATGGGATTACGACACAAATGCTGCAACAAGGCGAAGCGCCTTCAAAAGTTTTTTATCAGTTGGGTTCTTTTCTATAAACTATCCCCAGGTTAATGGGGTCCAGATTTATGGGCTAAACACTTCCACTCTCAGAGGTTGTAGACGAGTCCCGATAAAAGTTATGCGTTCTTTCTCGGACAGAATATCTTCAGACTGCCTACCCTCGGGAAGAATGTCTTCAGAAGCCCTACCCTCGGGAAGAATGTCTTCAGAAGGCCTGCCCTAGGGAAGAATGTCTTCAAACTGCCTAACCTCGGAAAGAATGTCTTCAGAAGGCCTGCCCTAGGGCAGAATGTCTTCAGACTGCCTAACCTCGGGAAGAATGTCTTCAGAAGGCCTGCCCTAGGGAAGAATGTGTTCAGACTGCCTAACCTCGGGAAGAATGTCTTCAGAAGGCCTGCCCTAGGGAAGAATGTCTTCAGACTGCCTAACCTTGGGAAGAATGTCTTCAGAAGGCCTGCCCTAGGGAAGAATGTGTTCAGACTGCCTAACGTCGGGAAGAATGTCTTCAGAAGGCCTGCCCTAGGGAAGAATGTGTTCAGAAGGCCTAACCTCGGGAAGAATGTCTTCAGAAGGCCTGCCCTAGGGAAGAATGTGTTCAGAAGGCCTAACCTCGGGAAGAATGTCTTCAGAAGGCCTAACCTCGGGAAGAATGTCTTCAGAAGGACTGCCCTCGCAAAGAAGTTCTTGAAAACGCCCAACCTCAGGCAGAATGTGTTCAGACTCTCTCTTGGATGATCTATGGCGATATTTTAAGTCTTATAATTTTCGAATCCCCAAGAGAACGAGGATCCCTGTGAAAACTGGAATGAGGATCCACAACTGAGACGTGATAGAGAATTACTCTCTCACGGCTTATTCTTTTAAGTGCCGTAATTGGCTTATCTCCTCAAGCAGACATTTTATGAACGTGTATCGGCCTACGATGGGCAACTGCGTCAAGGTGGAGTGACAAGCAGCAGGAAGGGGCTCGGACTCAGGTGGGCCCCTCATGAACCTCACCAGGAAGGAAATACCCCTGTTTATCACGGTATCGGTACGAGACCGTAACACCTTTAGGTCATGCTCCAATTACATTTTTTCCATTTGTAGATGTTACTGAAATACAAACAAAAAACCCCAATAAACCACCACTTGCACGCAGAAAATCAAAATCAAACTACGTACGTTGACCATTTTTCAGCGCGACATAAAAATGTTACTTTAAAGCAGCATCAATATACGGATCAAAGTATACATACAGTTTATTAAAGTCAGGTTGGATCTCTTCCCTTCGACAACATACCCTGCACATGTAGTACCAGTGTTTTGGTGAACATGTAGTACTAGTGTTGTGGTGAACATGTAGTACTAGTGTTGTAGTGAACATGTAGTACTAGTGTTGTGGTGAACATGTAGTACTAGTGTTGTGGTGAACATGTAGTACTAGTGTTGTGGTGAACATGTAGTACTAGTGTTGTGGTGAACATGTAGTACTAGTGTTGTAGTGAACATGTAGTACTAGTGTTGTAGTGAACATGTAGTACTAGTGTTGTGGTGAACATGTAGTACTAGTGTTGTGGTGAACATGTAGTACTAGTGTTGTGGTGAACATGTAGTACTAGTGTTGTGGTGAACATGTAGTACTAGTGTTGTGGTGAACATGTAGTACTAGTGTTGTAGTGAACATGTAGTACTAGTGTTGTAGTGAACATGTAGTACTAGTGTTGTGGTGAACATGTAGTACTAGTGTTGTGGTGAACATGTAGTACTAGTGTTGTGGTGAACATGTAGTACTAGTGTTGTAGTGAACATGTAGTACTAGTGTTATAGTGAACATGTAGTACTAGTGTTGTGGTGAACATGTAGTACTAGCGTTGTAGTGAACATGTAGTACTAGTGTTGTAGTGAACATGTAGTACTAGCGTTGTAGTGAACAATGTAGCACTAGTGTTGTAGGAACATGTAGTACTAGTGTTGTAGTGAACATGTAGCACTAGTGTTGTAGGAACCTGTAGCACTAGTGTTGTAGTGAACATGTAGCACTAGTGTTGTAGGAACTTGTAGTACTAGTGTTGTAGTGAACATGTAGCACTAGTGTTGTAGGAACCTGTAGCACTAGTGTTGTAGTGCACATGTAGTACTAGTGTTGTAGTGAACATGTAGCACTAGTGTTGTAGGAACTTGTAGTACTAGTGTTGTAGTGAACATGTAGCACTAGTGTTGTAGGAACCTGTAGCACTAGTGTTGTAGTGCACATGTAGAACTAGTGTTGTAGTGAACTTGTAGTACTAGTGTTGTAGTGAACATGTAGCACTAGTGTTGTAGGAACTCGTAGTACTAGTGTTGTAGTGAACATGTAGCACTAGTGTTGTAGGAACCTGTAGCACTAGTGTTGTAGAGAACATGTAGTACTAGTGTTGTAGTGAACATGTAGTACCAGTGTTGTAGTTAACATGTAGTACTAGTGTTGTAGGACCATGTAGTACTAGTGTTGTAGTGAACTTGTAGTACTAGTGTTGTAGTGAACATGTAGCACTAGTGTTGTAGGAACTTGTAGTACTAGTGTTGTAGTGAACATGTAGTACTAGTGTTGTAGGGAACTTGTAGTACTACTCTTGTAATGAATATGTAGTACTAGTGTTGTAGGAACAAGGTAGTACTAGTGTTGTAGTGAGCTTGTAGTACTACTGTTGTAGTGAACATGTAGTACTAGTGTTGTAGTGAACATGTGCTACTAGTGTTGTAGTGAACATGTAGTACTAATGTTGTAGTGAACATGTAGTATTAGTGTTGTAGTGAACATGAATTACTAGTGTTGTAGTGAACATGTAGTACCAGTGTTGTAGTGAACATGTAGTTCTAATGTTGTAGTGAACATGCATTACTAGTGTTGTAGTGGACATGTAGTTCTAGTGTTGTAGTGAACATGTAGCACTAGTGTTGTAGGAACATGTAGTACTAGTGTTGTAGTGAACTTGTAGTACTAGTGTTGTAGTGAACATGTATTACTCGTGTTGTAGTGAACATGTAGTACTAGTGTTATAATGAACATGTAGTACTAGTGTTGTAGTGAACATGTAGTACTAGTGTTGTAGTGAACATGTAGTACTAGTGTTGTAGTGAACATGTAATACTTGTGTTGTTGTGAACATGTAGTACTAGTGTTGTAGTGAGCATGCCGGACTAGTGTTGTAGTGAACATGTAGTACTAGTGATGTAGTGAACATGTAGTACTAGTGTTGTAGTGTACATGTAGTACTAGTGTTGTAATGAGCATGTAGTACTAGTGTTGTAGTGAACATGTAGTACTAGTGTTGTAGTGAACATGTAGTACTTGTGTTGTAGGAACATGTAGTACTAGTGTTGCAGTGAACATGTAGTACCAGTGTTGTAGTGAACATGTAGTACTAGTGTTGTAGTGAACATGTAATACTTGTGTTGTAGGAACATGTAGTACTAGTGTTGTAGTGAACATGTAGTACTAGTGTTGTAGGAACAAGGTAGTACTACTGTTGTAGTGAACATGTAGTACTAGCGTTGTAGTGAACATGTAGTACTAGTGTTATAATGAACATGTAGTACTAATGTTGTAGTGGACATGTAGTAAAAGTGTTGTAGTGAACATTTCGTACTACTCTTGTAGTGAACATATAGTACTAGAGTTGTAGTGAACATGTAGTAATTAGTACAGTGAAAATGTAGTATTAGTGTTGTAGTGAACATGTAGTACTAGTGTTATAATGAACATGTAGTAATAGTGTTGTAGTGAACACGTATTACTCGTGTTGTAGTGAACATGTAGTACTAGTGTTATATTGAACATGTAGTACTAGTGTTGTAATGAACATGTAGTACTAGTGTTCTAGTGAACATGTAGTACTAGTGTTGTAGTGAACATGTAGTACTAGTGTTGTAGTGAACATGTCGTACTACTCTTGTGTAGTGTAGTGTATGGTCGAATACTGTAGTAGCACCCTCAGGTCTTAGATACCACTGTTATGGTCACAAAGACTCTCATTTCTATTCAGTGTGTTTACATAACTCACCCCGGTGTTGTTCCATGTTTAACAAGTGTAATGGGGTCATCGGGCGTGATAATGAGGTCATCAAGGTGTTCAGCAGATGTGGTAATGAGGTCATCAAGATGTTCAGCAGGTGTGGTAATAAGTTCATCAGGTGTTCGTCAGGTGTGGTAATGAGGTCATCAAGATGTTCAGCAGGTGTGGTAATAAGTTCATCAGGTGTTCGTCAGGTGTGGTAATGAGGTCATCAAGATGTTCAGCAGGTGTGGTAATAAGTTCATCAGGTGTTCATCAGGTGTGGTAATGAGGTCATCAAAGTGTGGTAGTGTAGCAGAGAAAGTTTTAATGGAGGCGGTTATGTTGTCCCAGCCAATGAATAACAAGAGATGTCACTGATTATTGTTCTCTACGTCTCTATCTCTCTCACTTTATCTATAACACTGGGAAACAAAATTCAACTTTTTGTCAGTTGCATACATTTTGAGACCTGTTTCTGGGTAAATTGAGGTCACTGATTTCAAATATGGCACCGGTTTTTTTCTATCGGGTCTAGTTTTGTTGCGGTGAGTTACCTACCATTTACTACTATATATAGTTAGACTACCATATACTACTGCTAAAAATCTAAACCAGCACACAGAGAGGAATTACCAAACACGTAGAATTAATCTTTAATTGCTTTTATTTACCTTGACAAGCATATTTTGGATTCATCAGTTGCTTTTGTGAACTATGCCAGATTTATTCAGGCACAAACTTGCGTTTAATGGACTGTCTTGAATATCGCCTCTCAGTGCAGTCTCGCTGAATGCTCCAGCAATAGTCCGCCATCATGTGAATGTCCCAGCGACCTTGATACCTGTCTTCCATGACTTTGATATCCTGGTGAAAGCGTTCACCTTGCTCATCACTCACGTCCCCTAAGTTTGCCGGAAACAGTTCAAGATGACTGTTCAGGAAATGCATCTTAATGCTCATGTTGCAACCTAACACATGGAAACTTTCCATCAAAGATTCAACGAGCTTTTTATAGTCCTCTGATTTCCTGTTTCCAAGAAAGTTCCTTACAACAGAAACGAATGCTCCCCATGCATTTCTCTCAACATCAGTCATGGATTGAGTGAAGGCTTGGTCTTTAATCAGCGTCCTAATTTGAGGGCCGTCGAAAATACCTGCTTTGAGTTTTTCTTGCGTTAAACCAGGGAACACTTCACACAGATACTTAAAACAGTCACTGTCAGTATCGAGCGCCTTGACAAACTGTTTCATAAGGCCCAGCTTGATGTGAAGGGGCGGGAAAACAATTTTTTCCCGTTCCACTAGGGGTTCATAAATGATGTTCTTTTTCCCAACATTGAGGCTTTCCCTAACTGGCCATTCCTTCTGAATCCAGTGTCTGTCTTTGGCTCTGCTGTCCCAGAGGCAGATAAAGCAAGGAAATTTTGTATACCCACCTTGCTGTCCTAGCAAAAAATTGACCATTTTTAGATCAACACAGATGATCCATTTGTGTTCTTCATATTTGAGTAGCTCCAAAACCGTTTTGATGTGTTCATATTTTTCTTTCAGGTGTACTGAGTGTCCTATGGGTATTGCGCCAAAGATGTTGCCTATATGTAATAAAACACACTTCAGACTCCGCTTAGAGCTATCTATAAAGAGGCGCCACTCTTTCGGATCATAACCTGGAGCTCCCATCGCGGTGACTAATCCAGAAATATCACAACAGTAGACGAAGTCAAATTTAGAATAAAAGAACTGTAAGAGGTTCTTTTCTCTGTTGCGAAAGAATGTTACCTTTGTGTCTATTTTCAGCAAGTTTTTATCTTTTAACCGTGAAGCCAACAATTCTGACAGCTTTTTAGACAGACCCAGATCTCGAACTAAGTCAAAACTAGACCTGATCTGCACAAACGAATGCCATTTTCAGAATCTGTGACCTCAAATCTACCAGAATCAAGTGTCAGAACTCATGCAACCGAAAGTGTGTTCCTCTCGGTGCGGCTTAGTGTAAGCTAGCGATGATGGCTGTGTTGCAGTGATGATGTTTTGTACTATAGTGATGTTGTTTGTGTTATAGTGATGATGTTTGTGTTATAGTGATGTTTGTGTTGCAGTGAAATCATGGTGTTGTATTGATGATGGCTGCGTTGGGTAGTGATGATGTTTGGTTATAGTGATTATGCTTGTGTTGTAGTGATGGTGTTTATGTTATAGTGGTGATGTTTGTGTTGTAGTGATGTTTGTGCTATAGAAATGTTTGAAAGTTGTAGTGGTGTTTGTATTATAGTGATGATGTCTGTGTTATAGTGATGATGTTTGTGTTATAGTGAAGATGGCTGTGTTGTAGCGATGATGTTTGTGTTATAGTGAAGATGGTTGTGTTATAGTGATGATGTTTGTGTTATAGTGATGATGTTTGTGTTGTAGCGATGATGTTTGTGTTGTAGCGATGATGTTTGTGTTGTAGCAATGATGCTTGTGTTGTAGCGATGATGCTTGTGTTGTAGCGATGATGTTTGTGTTATAGTGAAGATGGTTGTGTTGTAGTGAGGCCTTTGAAATGTGGTGTTACAAGCATATGCTAAGAATATACTGACAGGAAAACAAATCAAGAAATACCAAGATAAGCAAAAACTTCAAGAGAAATACTTGAAATATACTGAGAAAAAAAAGAAAGATACTTGTGGTCATATAATTAGGAATGAGGGGATAATAACAGAAATAGTGGACAAAGTTGATGGTAGGAGGGCCAGGGGAAGGTAGAGACTGGGATGGGTGAATAGAATTAAAAACTTGGTCTCTTAACATTGACAACCCAACATACATATATTGTTTCTCATATTTGTTTATTTCTTTATGGTTCTTTATTATTATTATTGCAGTGTTATTATTATTATTGATATTATTATTTTATTTTTTTTATTTTTTTATTTTTTTTATTTTACTTATCTAAATTATTATTATTATTATTATTATTATTATTATTATTATTATTATTATTATTATTATTATTATTATTATTATTATTATTATTATTATTATTATTACTATTATTACATTTTCGCCCCCCAGGCCCCGATGTGGGTCAGTGACCTGTGCCCGGGTGGGCTAATCCCCGTAAAAAAAATATATATATATAGAAGAGGAAAATTAAGCTATATAATAAATAATATTAATTTTTATTTCAGTCAAAAATAAATTGACCCTACAGGTGCCGCGGCGGCTGGTTCACAAAAATCAATCCTGCTTGACAAACTGGATTGCTAGGCAAATCAAGAGATATCGTTTGGTTTCTGATATGACCCGGTCTGGGCAGACCCGGTGACAGCGCTGTTGTTTGAGGTTAGTGTAGTTGTTGCCACTGGGTGCTTCACGAGTCCATTTAAGGCCTGGGTAGCAGTATTGTTGGCTGTTTGGTTTGCCAACTCTCACGGTGGGTTTAAAACCTCGAGCAGTCATCAGTCTCCCCAACTTAATGTTGTTATATCCTTCTAGACCATTTTGGCGGCAGTATTCTCTGTATTCGTTAAATAAGTCATTTTGACGGACAAGTTCACTATGGTCGAGCGAAGTGGAGACGAAGCTTTCCAAAAAGGTTGAAATTGGATCTATTATTTCACCAGTAATTTTGGCTCTTTTTGGTTCGTTCTGATCTTGCTCTTCTAATTTTCGTTTTCCACTAATGACACTATCAGAGTGCATGCTGTATACGGCAGAATATGGGTGCCATGGCACGACTTCCATACAAGGTTGGAAGACGATTCCCGTATATCCGTACTTCTGGCCCTTACCGTTTATCCCGCCGATACGGGAGGGGGACTTCACACCCTTTTTTGCCAGTGTTCGCCCAACATTAACAATGGTAGCTGGCATTAGACCTCGGCATTTACAATACATCTTATACTTGTGATAGAGATCATCACGCAGTATCACATCGGTTTTACACCCAGTGATTTGTAGTTTCTGGTTAAAGAATTCCAGGAATCCTTTTGTCTCAATGCAACGTCTTTGGGTTCGTTGTTCTTGCATTTTGTCATGCAGAATTTACTCAGACACCAGCAGCCATCCTCTCCTCTAGATAAATCGTAATTTATGTAGTAAGAGGCATTTGATGAGAATTGTGTCGTGTTGTAATAATGATGGTTATTTTAGTGATGTTGTTTGTTTTGTAGTGATGATGTTTGTGTTATAGTGATGATGTTTGTGTTATAGTGATGTTTGTGTTGCAGTGATAATCATAGTGTTGTGTTGATGATGGCTGTGTTGTAGTGATGATGGCTGTGTTGTGGTGATGATGTTTGTATTATAGTGATGTTGTTTGCATTATAGTGTTGATGTTTGTGTTATAGTGATGATGTTTGTGTTATAGTGATATTTGTGTTGCAGTGATAATCATAGTGTTGTGTTGATGATGGCTGTGTTGTAGTGATGATGTTTGTACTATAGTGATGTTGTTTGTGTTATAGTGATGATGTTTGTGTTATAGTGATGTTTGTGTTGCAGTGATAATCATAGTGTTGTGTTCATGATGGTTGTGTTGTAGTGATGATGTTTGTTATAGTGATTATGTTTGTGTTGTAGTGAAGGTGTTTATGTTATAGTGGTGATGTTTGTGTTGTAGTGATGATGTTTGTGCTATAGATATGTTTGTGTTGTAGTGGTGTTTGTATCATAGTGATGGTGTCTGTGTTATAGTGATGATGTTTGTGTTATAGTGATGTTTGTGTTGCAGTGATAATCATAGTGTTGTGTTGATGATGGCTGTGTTGTAGTGATGATGTTTGTATTATAGTGATGTTGTTTGTGTTTTAGTGATGATGTTTGTGTTGCAGTGATAATATGCATGTATCTCTCTCCTCTATCTCACTTTGTCTATAATATACATCTCTCTCTCTCTCTCTCTCTCTCTCTCTCTCTCTCTCTCAGATTCTAGGTCCGTGGAACTAAAACCCATTCAACTCTCACTTTTCCACTTAGGAAGTTTAACTAACCTCTCTCTCTCTCTGTCTCTCTGTCTCTCTTTCTCTCATTTACCATTAACGGCCATGAAGCTAACATTTATTTAGCTTTCTCATTATCTCCCCCTTTCTCTCTCCCTTTTACAATCTTGCACATTCTACGCCAGTAAAAATTACTCAACCTAACCTCTCTGTCTGTGTCTGTCTGTCTGTCTGTCTGTCTGTTCGTTCTGGCCCGTCTGTTCGTCTGTCTGTTCGTCTGTCTGTTCGTCTGTCTGTCTCTCTCTCTCTCTCTCTCTCTCTCTCTCTCACACGAAGCTGAGGAATGAAACTGAATAATCCCAAGGCTGATTAACCTTAGCTCAGCTCATTCTGCTAAATGAAAAGCGTCGCTACAAGTTAAAGGAGTCTACAAACATGATTATTAGCTTGGTGATTGACGCCTCTCCCTCTCTCTCTCCTTCCCCCCTTTCTCTCTCTCTGTGTCTCTCGCAGTCTCTCTCCTTCCTACCCTCCCCCCTCTCTCTTTCATTAGCCCTCGAACCGTCCAACAGCAACACACAAGACACAAACCAACACAATATTACCATTCAAGGCGGCCACACTGCACCTTCCTACCTGGTCTAATTTACCTCTGAAGTCATAAATATCATTATCCTGACCATAAGACAGGTTAATAAGGGTAATTGTGTCTAACTTGTGTGTTCATATAACTAGGAACTTGATTAAAGTACAGAAGGTATGTTCCCATTCCTATACCAAGTCCCAATTGTAGAGGTTCTCAGTCCTAATGGGTTTAATTGTCATAGACCCCAGTCCTAATAGGTTCTAGTCTTAATAGTTATAAAAGGCCCTAGTTCAATACTAAAAGGTCCAAGTCCTACTAATTTAACCCAGTCACTATAGGATTAAATTCCATTGAAACAGGAGAACAATAGGCATGGAGTCCCCTTAAGAATGACCCTTTATCCTAATGGTTTTAAAACTAGATTAGCTTAAATATGATTGGAGAAGACACAACATTAGGGCCTAAAATGACGAAATTGGCCTGAGTCATAAATGGTATCCTCCTTCCTTTATGACTCAGGCCGATTAATTCTTCCGCCTGATCTTATAGCTACAGTTATAACCACCGCCCACCGCCCACACATTGCCACCCACACGCCCACCGCCAACATATACCCACCCACACGCCCAACCCCAACATATACCCCACACGCCCACCGCCAACATATACCCACCCACACGCCCACCACCAACAACATATACCCACCCACACGCCCACCACCAACATATACCCACCCACACGCCCATCACCAACATATACCCACCCACACGCCCATCACCAACATACCCACCCACACGCCCATCACCAACATATACCCACCCACACGCCCATCACCAACATATACCCACCCACACGCCCATCACCAACATATACCCACCCACACGCCCATCACCAACATATACCCACCCACCCACATATACCCACCCAACGCCCATCACCAACATATACCCACCCACACGCCCATCACCAACATATACCCACCACACGCCCATCACCAACATATACCCACCCACACGCCATCACAACATATCCCACCCACCCCATCACCAACATATACCCACCCACACCCCACCCCAACATATACCCCACACGCCCATCACCAACATATACCCACCCACACGCCCATCACCAACATATACCCACACACGCCCATCACCAACATATACCCACCCACACGCCCATCACCAACATATACCCACCCACACGCCCATCACCAACATATACCCACCCACACGCCCACCACCAACATATACCCACCCACACGCCCATCACCAACATATACCCACCCACACGCCCATCACCAACATATACCCACCCACACGCCCACCGCCAACATATACCCACCCACACGCCCATCACCAACATATACCCACCCACACGCCCATCACCAACATATACCCACCCACACGCCCATCACCAACAATATACCCACCCACACGCCCATCACCAACATATACCCACCCACACGCCCATCACCAACATATACCCACCCACACGCCCACCGCCAACATATACCCACCCACACGCCCATCACCAACATATACCCACCCACACGCCCATCACCAACATATACCCACCCACACGCCCACCCCAACATATACCCACCCACACGCCCATCACCAACATATACCCACCCACACGCCCATCACCAACATATACCCACCCACACGCCCACCGCCAACATATACCCACCCACCCATCACCAACATATACCCCCCACGCCCATCACCAACATATACCCACCCCACGCCCACCGCCAACATATACCCACCCACACGCCCATCACCAACATATACCCACCCACACGCCCATCACCAACATATACCCCACGCCCACAACAATATACCCACCCACACGCCCACCGCCAACATATACCCACCCACACGCCCATCACCATATACCCACCCACACGCCCATCACCAACATATACCCACCCACACCCCACCGCCAACATATACCACCCACACGCCCATCACCAACATATACCCACCCACACGCCCATCACCAACATATACCCACCCACACGCCCATCACCACACATATACCCACCCACACGCCCATCACCAACATATACCCACCCACACGCCCATCACCAACATATACCCACCCACACGCCCACCCCAACATATACCCACCCAACGCCCATCACCAACATATACCCACCCACACGCCCATCACCAACATATACCCACCCACACGCCCACCACCAACCCACACGCCCACCACCAACATATACCCACCCACACGCCCATCACCAACATATACCCACCACACGCCCACCGCCAACATATAACCCCACACGCCCAACCCCAACATATATACCCACCCACACGCCCACCGCCCACACACACACCCACACGCCCACCGCCAACATATGCCCACCCACACGCCCACCGCACACATTGCCACCCACACGCCCACCACCAACATATACCCACCCACACGCCCACCACCAACATATACCCACCCACACGCCCACCACCAACATATACCCACCCACACGCCCATCGCCAACATATACCCACCCACACCCCACCGCTAACATATACCCACCACACGCCCACCACCAACATATACCCACCCACACCCCACCGCCCACACATTACCACCCACACATACCGCCAACATATACCCACCCACACGCCCCACCGCCAACATATACCCACCCACACGCCCACCGCCAACATATACCCACCCACACGCCCACCGCCAACACACCCATCACAGAAGAACACATCTAATACACCAGCACGAATAAATGAATGACAGTCTAAAAGGAAAATGTGTGTGTGTGTGTGTGTGTGTGTGTGTGTGTGTGTGTGTGTTACAGGTCACCTTACATTAAATACTGATTACTCATTCTGCAAATAAAAAGGTAATGACTAAAAGTTTTTACGACATTACCCAGACACTTTCATATTATTCTTATGTTCGTAATGATTATGTATCGTGCAGTACCATAATTATGTATAGTCTAGGACGGTGTGATATGATAATTATGTTTTGATAATAGACAGAAATATACGTCATTCATTCCTAAATTTATAATACTTTGCAAAACTGTCTTTCTTATAGCTTGTGGAGTATTGCACAGCTCTCTAAACCCTATTGAAACTCTTTATAGACTTACAGAACTCTTTAAGAGTTTTATAAAAGCATTCCAGCCACACCATAACCACACTACACCTCTTTCTCACACCACAATAATACACTACACCATACCCACACCACGCCTCTTTCTCATACCACAATAATACACTAAACCACACCCACACCATAACTACACTATATCACACCCACACCATAACCACACTACACCACCTATTCACCCCACAATAATACACTACACCACAACCACACCCTAACTACACCACACTTACACAATAACCACACCACATCTCCACAGCAACAACACGCTACACCACACCCACACCATAACCACATAACACCACATCCACAGTACACCACCTCCTCACACAGCAACATCACACTCCACCACACTTCCCCAACCCCCAACACAACTGCCCTACCCCCCACCTACCTTCTACCAACACAGACCTGAGATCAAATTGAGTTAGCACTGCGGACCAACGCGTCTCTCCCGGCAATAAATTACATACTTTTCCTTGAGTTCCCCTCGCTTAGAAATAGTAAACCAGGTAATGGAAAACGAGAAGGCCGCAGTAGTATGGTTAAGAAGATACTGAAAAATGATGGTTGTGTGTACTGAGAGGCTGACAATGGTGAGTGTTGAGACTGTTGGTGTAATGAAATTATTATTGGTGTACTTTACTGTACTGTAATGTACTGTACTCTACTGTACTTGTCGTGGTGGGTGATGTTTACATTAAAGTTGACAATACTGAAAATAATTTTAATGATATGAGTTATTAAGGCTGACCCCTTCGTATGTGAGCTCTGAGATGACTCGAGAGGCCGATACGGGACCGGCAGGACGGTCAACAGATGTTGCACGTGTGGAGGGCTACATCTAGTGCGGGAGGGGCGGCGGCAGCGTGTTTCCGGCGCTGATGCTTGTCCGCCTCGGTATGCAGTCGGGCTACCTCGAAATTATTGACACCTTCTCGTATGGTGCTCCCCCGAGCGTTACGGTACGGAGCGATCGTCTCCCAGGTGAGGCGGTCGATTTGGCACTTTTTCAGGTTTTCTCAAGACTATCCTTATACCTATTCCATTGTCCGCTAGCATTACATTTACCATTAGTTAGGTGATAGTAAAGTAACTGCTTTGGCAGTCTACTGTCGTCTATGCGGGTAACATGGCCAGTCCAACGTAGTTGTTCATGGATAATGGTAGCCTCGATGATCCTACAGTTGGTGTCAGCGAGAATACTGGCATTTGTTCTCTTTTCTTCCCAGCGAATTCGAATGATGTGACTTGACGTGCCTTCTGTATGTGACCCATGTCTTGCTACCATACAGCAGGGTGGGGAGGATCACTGATCGATATACGTAAAGGTTTGTAAATAATTTCAACTCCTTACAGCTGAAGACATGGGTACAGAGTCTGCCAAATGATTGAAATGCACACCTAAACCGATGTTGAATCTCTTCATCGATGTCTGCGGTGATGGTCAGGTGGGAGCCGAGGTAATGAAAGTGGGTTTCTGATGATAATGAGAAGTATGATGAGCTGGATGATGGCTGCGCGTGAGTTGATTTATGTGGTGAGGCAGGAGTGCAGACTGCAACCACACATGTTGGCTCTCCCTTTTTCTGATCCAGTGGTGCAGGTAGCTGCAACAACTAGGGAAGGGTAGCCTGTCCATCTTGCATTGCCTTCATCAGCCAGTGTAGTCGTTGGGTTCCCGTATTGGTCATCTCTTCCGCTATTGGGATCTTACTGGAGCTCTGTAAGCATGTGTGCCTGATGTGGGGCTCCACTGCAGATTTTTCGTTCAAGGTTTACTCCCGTAGCCTTATACCTATCAAGCTTAATATGCAAGGCAGCAAGGCAGTGGTTGGTAGGCACTAGGACGTGTTCACACGACGGTGGGCCTATGCGCCGCACCTCTGGGGCCCACTGCTGCTCCGAGATCCCCTTCAGGTTTAGCCTGGGGCCGCGAGGGATCCAGTTACCGTGTTTTGCCACGAGGAGGCACAGCAGGAGTCTTGATGGTGAAGAGGCTGTGTACTGGCAGGGGAAGCTTACGCAAGGCTGTTTCCCTGTTCATCACAAGGGTTACTACTAATATTTCTAATAGTACTACGAATACTACTAATACTTCTATTTCAACTGATATTAGTAATATATCTACTACTTCTAGTATTTCGAATACTATTATAACTACTTTTATTGATACCGTAGTACTTTTGCTACTGTTACAACTACTATTACGACTACCATTAGCATTAATACCGCTATATATCTACCACTCTCTTTTAAACAAATAAATTCTCTCTCTCTCTCTCTCTCTCTCTCTCTCTCTCTCTCTCTCTCTCTCTCTCTCTCTCTCTCTCTCTCCAACGATGGTCTGAGAGGGATTTCACTACTCAGGAATCTCAAGAAGTGACTAAAAAGAATTTGAATTCCCTTCGATTTCTGAGCGTGTTGAGGGTCGGGTCCCGGGTTCCTGGAGAGTTACCACAGCGTCAGGCAGCTTCAGGTACCTGGGAATTTTGTACCTGTACTATCTGTTTGTATTTTGTATGTTCTTATGATTTTTTCTTATCGTGTTGCTGTATTTTCTGGTATTGTAATTTTCATTTTCGTGATTGTTGTAATTGTTGTCATTGTTATAATTGCTGTGATTGTAATTATGATTGTTGTAATTGTTGTGATCATTGTAATTGTTGTCAGTAATTGCAAAACGTAAGAGCTCTTGATGTTAGCAAGTAAATTATCCAAACTTTGTGTTCCATAATAGCAGGTTAGGTTAGGTTAGGTTAGGTTAGGTTAGGGAGGTCTAGTGCAGTGACGACCACATTGCGATTTAACTCTGGCAATCTCGTCTGACTCTGTTGTTGTATATCTCCTGTTACCTCTCTCTCTCTCTCTCTCTCTCTCTCTTTAACATGCTCTACTCTCTCTTGTCTGAACATAACACTTTATTTTTTTATCTTCTCAATTTCTTTCACCTCTTTACTCTCCCTTCCTTTCTCTTCCACTTCTCTCCCTCCTTTTGTTATCCTTTGTGTCCCTCTTCTTCCTCCTGTTCATTTCCCTTCTTTCTCATCTTCCTTCTCTCACCCATTTATGTGTGTTCCTCTCTCACTTCTCTACATCATCCCCATTTCCCTCCCTCCCTCCCTCTCCCTTTATCTTCACGCAAACTCTCCATTCATTCTCTCCCTCCTCCATTCCAGCACTCCCTTTCCTTCCCTCTTATACCATCTGTCTCCTCTTCTCTAACACCAACTCTCCCTCCCTCTCCCTCCCTGACACAAGCTCCCCTCTCCTTCCCTCACCTAGCCCCCCCACCCCACACTACAGTAATTGGGGCACCATGAGGGTTGGGGGAGACTCTCTCTTATTTTGTTCGGGTTCCTGTGACATTCTTATTGTGTTTTACAGCACATGAGTGAGAGAGAGAGAGAGAGACAGACATTCAGATAGACGAAAAATACAGACAGACAGACAGACAGACAAAGAAAGACAGAGACAGACAGACAGACAGACAGACAGACAAAGAAAGACAGAGACAGACAGACAGATAGACAAAAAATACAGACAGACAGACAGACAGACAAAGAAAGACAGACAGACAGACAGATAGACAAAAAATACAGACAGACAGACAGACAGAGAAGGGGACGGGGAAGGAAGTACAGAATTAGGGACAGGATGGGAGGATGGTGCAGGATGATACATTTCCAATATATCTCAAAATTCTTCACCTGTTAAGAGATAATTGTCTCCAGGGGTGATGGTCGTGGTGTGGGTGTGGGTAGGTGATGGTAGGTGGGAAGGGTGATGGTCGTGGGGTGGGGTGTGGGAAGGGTGATGGTCGTGGGGTGGGGTGGGGGGAAGGGTGATGGTCGTGGGGTGGGGGGGAAGGGGTGATGGTGGTGTGGGGTGGGGAAGGGTGATGGTCGTGGTGTGGGGTGGGGGTGATGGTGGTGGTGTGTGGTGGGGAAGGGTGATGGGGTGGGGTGGAGGAAGGGTGATGGTCGTGGGGTGGAAGGGTGGGGGAGAATGATGGTCGTGGGGTGGGGTGGGGAAGGTGATGGTCGTGGGGTGGGGGAAGGGTGATGGTCGTGGGGGGTGGGGTGGTCGTGGAAGAGTGATGGTCGTGGTGTGGGGTGGGGGAAGGGTGATGGTCGTGGGGTGGGGGTGGGGAAGGTGATGGTCGTGGTGTGGGGCGGAGGAAGGGTGATGGTCGTGGGGTGGGGTGGGGAAGGGTGATGGTCGTGGGGTGGGTGAGGAAGGGTGATGGTCGGGGGGGTGGGGAAGGGTGATGGTCGTGGTGTGGGGTGGGGAACAGTGATGGTCGTGGTGTGGGGGGAAGGATGGTCGTGGGGAAGGGTGATGGTCGTGGGGATGGGTGATGGTCGTGGTGTGGGGTGGGGGAAGGATGATGGTCGTGGGGTGCGGTGGGGAAGGGTGATGGTCGTGGGTGGGGTGGGGAAGGTGATGGTCGTGGGTGGGGAAGGGTGATGGTCGTCGGGTGGGAAGGGTGATGGTCGTGGGGTGGGTGGAGGAAGGGTGATAGTCGTGGTGTGGGGTGGGGGAAGGGTGATGGTCGGGTGTGGGGTGGGGAAGGATGATGGTCGTGGGTGCGGTGGGGAAGGTGATGGTCGTGGGGTGGGGAAGGATGATGGTCGGGGGTGGGGGAAGGGTGATGGTCGTGGTGTGGGGTGGGGAAGGGTGATGGTCGTGGTGTGGGGTGGGGAAGGATGATGATCGTGGGGTGGGGAAGGGTGATGGTCGTGGGGAAGGGTGATGGTCGTGGTGTGGTGGGGGGAAGGATGATGGTCGTGGGGTGCGGTGGGGGTGAAGGGTGGGGAAGGGTGATGGTCGTGGGGTGGGGGAAGGGTGATGGTCGTGGGTGGGGTGGAGGAAGGGTGATAGTCGTGGTGTGGGGTGGGAAGGGTGATGGTCGTGGTGTGGGGGTGGGGAAGGATGATGGTCGTGGGTGCGGTGGGGGAAGGGTGATGGTCGTGGGGTGGGGTGGAGTGATGGTCTAAGGGTTATATTGCGTTGTAATTGGTTGTTATGTGTCCGCAAATGATCCCGTTCATCCCTGTGGTGATTTCCTCCTGATTCAGTCATTAATTTTACCTCCCTTCTTTCTCTCCCTTTATCTCCCTTATTTATGTCTCTATTTCCTCCCTTTTTCCTCCTTTCCATTTACTTCTTTAATATTCGTTTCCTCTTTCCCTTCTCCTTGCTGTCTCCTTTTCCTCTTTTGTTTTTCTCTCCCTTTTCCCTTTCTTATTTTATCTATCTTTTCTTCCTTAATTTTTTATCCATTTTACCTCTTCTTCCTTCTCCTCCCTTTTCTGTCTTCATCTTCCTCTCGTTTATTTTTTCTGCATTATTCTTCTTCCTCTCCAACCCTAAATTTCTCCTTTTCTCTATCATGTCACTCAGTGTGTGTGTGTGTATGTGTGTGTGTAATTCATGAATGACCTCAGCTAACAATCGCTAATCAAATATCAATTACATAACGTCACTCGCAGAGAAACTTGTTTGATTAGCCATTCAGGGACCGAATCACAGCTGGCTTTAAGCAATGCATATCTATTGAACACTCAGAGCAATATAACAATCCTCGTTTAAGCAGAATTGTAAATAGAATTAACTATTTAAACCTCAAAAAGTAATTTAGATCAACGTGAATGATCAACCCATCGGAAATTCCGGCGGGAGAAACACACAATAGGCAACTCTCGCAAGAGGAGGGGAAAACTAGAGCTGATTGGCCGCCGTAGGATGAAAGAGAAGCACTGATTGGCGTATCGGCCGGTTTGTTTACCTCGCCTTGATGGATGTCAGTTAATGGAGACGTGAGAACAGCTGATTACGTATCCATCAGTGGACAATATATACCTTCTTGTTCATTATCCACCTGGCAAAACGCTGCTCACGGAAACACGACATTGTAGCAGACTGTTGATTGATTTGTTCTTTTTTGTCGCATCTCTGTGGACTGACAAAGATTTTTTAGTGAACGATTAACATCCAAGGTGCAGTAAAATGATCTTTTGAGTAATATAACTATAACTTAACTTCTTGAGTACTATAACTTAGCCCCCTGAGTACGATATCTTAACCCACTGAAACGATGACTATGTATTCTAAAGGGTTAAATCATAGTACTCAAGAGTTGTAAAAGTGAGAGTATTACTTCTGTTTTATTTCCGTCATCGCCGTCACTACTACCTCTCTCTTCCTTTATCTCTCTTTTTCTCTCTCTCTTTCAGTGGGGTGTGACAGGACCATGACAAGGGCGTGACAGGAGCGTGACGGGAGCTGGTGGACGGGCGTCTGTCCTGTGAAGTTACACAATGGCCAGCTGAACCTAGGCAGACAAGAGCTGCCTCACGCATCTGGGAGATGAGGCACACATATTGCTTGAGAGAGAGAGAGAGAGAGTCCATAGTAATCAAACCAGTCTTTCATTCTCAATATCCTTTAAGTTCTCCCATAACACAGGTAAATACCTTATCCTGCCACCCTTACACACCCGTTCCCTGCAGTCGGATATCATCTCCCCATCTCACATATTTTTCTCATCAACTTTTATTACACAATTAAGTCATGTATTTTCATCCTTCAGAGGGTCGATGACAGTCTTCGGTCCCAGTCATGTGACAGACATTGACAAAAAGAGTAACAGACAGGCAGGCTGACGGACGAAGGAACCAGGGAAACAGTATATCAGAAAGACAGACATACTCGGACAAATATCAAGAGACAGAAAGACAGAGAAACAAACGTATAAAGAATGGGAGACAGGCCGAGAAACAGACGTATAAAGAATGAGAGACAGGCAGGTATCAGCTCCCTGGTTCACTGACAGATTACAGTGTACACACACACACCTGTCTCAAGACACACCCAAGGGGGTGATATTTTTGGCTTTGAAAGACGACGACGGTCCCAGAGATGAGAAGGAGGAAGTGGTAAAGGAAAAAAAGGAGGAGGAGGGGGAGAGGAGGAGGAAATGTACAAATAGGGAGTGGAAGATAGTAAGAAGTGGATATTAGAATAAAATTCAGCCGGTCAAAACCTCCATCAGATGAACACACGTCACACTAAATCTGTGTGAATAAAACCTGACTTTGTTGTTGTGAGTCGTAAACAAAAATCCACAAGAAGCGATACGAGTCACTGGTCACGAAGCCTTTATCTATATCGCTGTGTTTATCCTACTTACTGTAAGACTTTCTCCCATCCTTTTATCCTCCATTTCCACCTTTCACGCTCTCCTTGTCCACTCTCCTCCTTCATTCGCTGTATATCACCTGCACAACCGCAGCCATTTTATACAAGCATATACGTAGGAGACATATTTGACTTACACACACACACACACATACTAACTCGCACATACCATTTCTATACAATACATACATATACATACAAATATATTTGAGACATACGAGTATAAATCATGTCACTAAAGATGTGTGTAAGGACAGAGGGAGTGACTAGAGGCGGCCAACAGTGTAGGGGTCACGTCGATCTGGGAGTTACAAGTAGACGTCACAGTTAGGTCATGGAGAGGTCATCAATGGAGGCCTTTGGAGACCATTTACTAAATCATGGATGATAATAGTATTAACAATAATAGTAGTAAAAATAATACTAATAATACTGATAATACCAATGATACTACTACTACTACTACTACTATTACTACTACTACTACTTCTTTTTTTTTAAACGTGGCCTCCAGCCTCCCCCAATAGCCACACCTTCGCCACCATTTATTTACCTTAATATTAAATATCCTAATACATAATAAGCTATCCTATCTGTGTTAAATTAGTTGAGCCGCAGATCTATGCGGCATTCAGTGACTGTAGCCTCATAGTCAATATCTGCAGCAGTTGTCGGAGTAGGGGCAGAAGCTCTCGTTCCCCTGAGGCAGAGCAAAGCCGACCGAAGGAGAGAGAAGGACAGTCGACATCTCATCCAGGCTGTAACATAACTTCTGGGCTGCTGCTTCTGTTCGGAGATCAACTCCGCGAGTCTGGCGTAGAAACATCTTGCACTTGGGCCCATCCCACCAGAGGTTGTGAACACTAGAGGAGTGAAGCTGCCTTGATCAACGTTTTGAATTCTCTCCCCATACGCCCTTCTCTTGTCGTTCTCGTTCCTCCTATGTGCAGCATCGAGAGCTAGGTTACGGTGACAAGTGGCCATGGGATCAAAAATCCTGATGTCGAAGAAAGCTCGCTGTCCCCGCGTCCAGAATCCTCGAGCACTGACGTCCACACGGGCTTCGTTAGATGTGTTTGAAGTCCTGTGTTGGAAGATCTCACCATCCAGTGGAAGGAGGGTCGGTTCTACCATGACGTCCCGGCAGATTTCCTTCAACATATTTGCTGTGAGATCCCTTACCTCGTCATGCCTCATGCAAATGAAGCCCCCCTTCTTGCAGACCATGGCGTGATCGCCGTCATAGGAAGAGCCACACACGCATTGGGAGGGCAAACCATCCACTGGCCAACCGTACCTTAGAGCAATGGCATCTGTAAATTCTTGTTTGTTAAGGCTGAAACCATTTGCCCTTATCGGTAACGTAGTTAACCAGTTCGAGGCGCCCACCTCCTGCGCTATAGCTACTTTTTTTGTCAAATTTTCTGGAACCTGCAGCAATAGTTGCTGCAACATGTCATTTTGGCAGTGCTGCCGATCTGTTGTAATGGCCCTACGGATCTTATTTACTTCGCTGGTGTCCACTTCCCCTGTTGCATTCTGGGCTATTATGTGGTCAGTGAGGGCTGCCGTGAGCTTAAGTGAATTTTGATGTTCAGTGTCAGCAATCTCCTCTGGATTAGTTAGTCCCATCCCTCCCAGTCTTGGTGGAAGTGCAAGAAGTGTTCTTTCTGCTGGGGTTAAGTCAGGGTGTTTCACTAGTTTGGGAATGAACTTGACACTGATAGCTTCTTCCAGAGGGTGGAGGAGGGGTCAGATCTCAGGGATGGTACGCATCACGTAGTTCCAGCGATGCTTGACTCCATGGGTGAATGCTGCAAAGGCCGCATGTAGCTCTGTGTTAGCAATCTCAGATAGAGCTTGGATTTCGCTAACCCACTCATTCACCTTTCCCGCTACGTACTCGGTCTTGAAGTCCGTAGTGCCAATTACTGCGCCTAGATGTCTTTGGCCGTCCTTAGTTATTTTGACCTCACTTCCGCCAAAAACCTCCAAAGCCCGTTCATAATGTTCTGGCTTCACTACTATTATTATTACTACTACTACTACTACTACTACTACTAATAATAATAATAATAATAATAAAAATAATAATAATACTAATAATAATAATAATAATAATAATAATAATAATAATAATAATAATAATAATATATCCATCTTTCAATGTTTTTCTTCCTCGGGAAAACAGGCAGACAAATCTTACAAGTAAATTTCTTACCAACAGCTAGAGAGAGAGAGAGAGAGAGAGAGAGAGAGAGAGAGAGAGAGAGAGTTAATTTAATCTCGTTTAATTACGTGGTTTCTCTCCTTATCTCACGAACGAATGTAAACTTAACCCTTGAGTACGACGACCAAATGTTTTGATTACGATGACTTATCCCTTTGATTACGATCATTTAGCCTTTGGAGTACAATGATTTATATTTTGAAGTGTGATTATTTAAGTCCTCGTACTCAAGAGATTAAGTCCTCATACTCAAGAGATTAAGTCCTCGTACTCAAGAGATTAAGTCCTCGTACTCAAGAAATTAAGTCCTCATACTCAAGAGATTAAGTCCTCGTACTCAAGAGATTAGGTCCTCGTACTCAAGCGATTAAGTCCTCGTAGTAATAGAGTTAAACATTATAACCTTCAATACACTACAGGTAAATTAATTACCTTAAGAAACATACCAATAACACTACAGGTAAATTAATTACCTTAAGAAACATACCAATAACACTACAGGTAAATTAATTACCTTAAGAAACATACCAATAACACTACAGGTAAATTAATTACCTTAAGAAACATACCAATAACACTACAGGTAAATTAATTACCTTAAGAAACATACCAATAACACTACAGGTAAATTTCCAGTAAATAAACGAAATGAGAAAGAAAATAACATAACCAGTCTATATAAAAAAGTTGAGCAAGATATAAACAAAAGCCGTTTATTAACTTTTACTGTTAACGCCAACAGTTATAATGAAACTAACTGGCTGCTGTTGTTATTATTAAGCTCGCGGTATATCCTGCCAGCTTAACATGATACTAATAATGAAATGCTAAACCGCGTATTTCTGCCCTGTTTTTTTTATTAATTTTTTAGCATGAGTCAGTTATTAAATATTTTTTTTTTAACTTTGTCTAATTATTTAATACACTTAAAGCCAAGTCTACACACGGGAATATTATAATAGTTGTAATTTATGGTTGGTTATACAATTAATGACAACTTGCATTATATAAATCTCAAGATCCGTCATTAATTATATCTGAAGAAAAAATCATACGTATACCTATTTATTAAATTAATCATATATCATGATGTATTAATTTATTCTTTAATAATAATAATAATAATAATAATAATAATAATAATAATAATAATAATAATAATAATAATAATAATAATAATAATAATAATAATAATAATAATAATAATAATAATAATAATAATAATTCTGATTCCCTCATTTTTTTTTAATTAAATGGCAACATTATCCTCAATACTAAACAGAAGTGCTCACTAGCTTTTACATTTAATAGGTTATTATTTCCCCATACAAATCATACACATTGTTCTATCTCTTATAATTACTAATATTGTTACGGCCTTAAAGCCTGTGTTTGGCTAGCGCGCAACCGCCGCCGGCTGACAGCATACAGCTACATCGTTTTCCAGCGTAAATAAAATGGTTAATTAATGCCTTCCTAAAGAAACCATCGACATGGGACCAGGTTTGTTCCACTCTACGATTTTTTTTTGCGATTTTTCCACCAAGTTTGATGAAAAACGATTTTGCCATTTCGGCTGCCCAGAACAGACACACACACAGACACACGGCTATTCCTATAGTATATGAGATAATCATGGTCGTGGGTGTTATAATCATGGTCGTGGTTTATAATCATGGTCGTGGTTTATAATCATGGTTATAATCATGGTCGTGGTTGTTATAATCATGGTCGTGGTTGTTATAATCATGGTCGTGGTTGTTATAATCATGGTCGTGGTTGTTATAAACAGAGTCGTTGTTGTTATAATCATAGTCGTGACTGTTGTTATGATCATGGTAGTGGTTGTTATAATCATATTCGTGGTTGTTATAATCATGGTCTTGGTTGTTATAATCATGGTCGTTGTTGTTATAATCATGGTCGGGTTTGTTATAATCATGGTCGTGGTTGTGATACTTACAGTACCTAATATACTATAAGAAGGAATAGAATAAAGGTTAGAATAAGTAGTTAAAGAAATATTCGCCATAAGGAGAGGTTAAAATCATAAAAAAAAAAAATATGAATCACCGATGATCATTCCGAGATAAATTATATTATGAGAGAGAAGTGACCTTGATTCTGGTTAGATTATTCACCATCTGCTTAAGTCATCACCTGTGTTAAGTCATCATACTCATCATCTACGTTTGTCAGTTATAGGCCTGTAGGGGTATCGAGATATTAATGTTGTGTCTAGCACTCAGGATGGAAGGAAACTCAATGTGGTTTTCTTGTATAATATAAGTTATATGATAGACAGTCTGTGGTGCTGGAGGTGCCAAGTCATTGAGGAGCTGCTCAGTAGAAGACGTTCGGTGGTAGCGTGTTGAAGGAAGGTAGTAGATGTGCAGGAGCTTCGTTAGAGAAGATGTTGCCTGTTGCTGGCCTCCTGGTTGAATGAATGTTAACAGCGTGGAGCTTTGCTGGAGGAGATGTTGCTTGTTCAGGAAGATGGGCAGAATGAATCTCAATGGAGGGCAAACATATATACCTTGGCAACCGCTATAGTCATGTTGGAAAACCAGAGAAAGTCGCCGGTGACTGGTTCCGTTGCTAAGATACGGTAACATCTGTGGTTGGTTGCTGGGAAGGAGGCACATTGGAATACGATACACGCAGTTTGTAGAGACGTCCACTACAGGCCCATCTCACATGACTGACCGACCATCGATGTTCTTTCCGCTCGAGGGTGTTAGTTTTCAATGCGTCTTATTATTTACGCTGGTGGATGTAAGACCTCCTACCCTCACTGACGCAGCTATGGTCAATTTGGTGTTATTCTTGTTTATAAATGCCTTCTAATCTGTCTCAAGTCTATCCGTCCTGTCTATTGCCATCCCAACTGTGAGTTCGTCTGCGTGGTATTTGACTGTAAGCCCGTCTGTACTCTTTGTGTCGTCAAATCTGTCTGTCTTATCCGTTGTTGGCGTGTGTCTGCCTGTTTGTGTGATGTGAACCAGTCAGTCAGCTGTTTGTCTGTCATGTTAGTTGCCATATTGTCTATTTGTGCATGTATGAATCTGTCTATTTTTGTCAACCTCCTGTCTGTTTCACTGTCTTTATTCACGCTGTGTCTATTGTAGTCATCTTCTCCATGCATTCCTGTTATTATCTCTTTTTCCATGTACAGTCAGCCACAGGAATAAGTATACACTGTAGCTGTAAGGTCGTCTGGTAACGTTGAAACTGCACATCCAGACGCATGATGAAACTCAGCTCCCCCCCACCTGTTATCTCTAACTATATTTTCTGTTTCCCCTTCTTTATTCTTCTATTTACTCATCTTCCTTCCTTTACTAATCTAAACAACATTAAAAAAACGTAGGCTAAGAAAAAAAGTGGGGGGAGGAGGAGGGAGCCGTACGATAACTGCAATGTCGATTGACAGCGTCTAAGCCTTCCTAAAGAAACCATCGACATGGGACCAGGTTTGTTACCACTCTACGAATTTTTTGTGATTTTTCCACCAAGTTTGATGAGAAACGATTGTGCCGTTTCGGCTGCCCAGACAGACAAACAGAGACAGACAGACATTCGGATAGCGCTATAGTATATTAGATGTGTAGTGATACATTATAACATCAGCGTCTCTAACTATTAAATGTAATCTACAAACTAACCTTGTACGGTATTTTGTATCTAAACACTCGGGCTGTTAGTTCCAGTCAGTTACTTAATGTTATTGGTTCTTACCTTCTGTAGGAAAAGTATTGTTCCGGGTTGTCCTTTTCTTTCTCTGTATAGGTAAGAGAAGGTTACTGGAGGACTGTGGTCGCCAACCTTCAGATATGGGGACGGTATTCTGATTGATTGATAGGTATAAGATAATTTTAAATGGAAGAGATTTTCTGAAACAGTTGTGTGTTTTGGGACTAATTGTTGCAACACTCTAAGTACACAATTATCTCTAGGGAAGAAAATATGTTTAGTCTCCCTCAGAGCAGGCATGAGGATGTGGTCCTGTATGAGGAGCTCTGAGAACAAGCCCGTGTGAACGGAAGCCAGAGGTCAAGAGTCTGACAGTACTATTATAAGTTGTTGTACTTTAAAATATCAAATCAACAAGAAGATGTGTGGTAGAGTGTATAAGCTAACTTAGTTTACGTGTTTATTGTTGAAGCACAGGAAGCATACCGGCAACAACAGTGGCCACAGGATGTTTGTAAACTACTAAAGCTGTTAAGAAGGACTTAAGCCTCACTGAACGTGGTTGTTGAAACATGTTATAACAAGAGAACATCAACACGACAAATACATAATAGTTCTCACAACTGTAAATAAGAGACTTATTTCTCTTGTATTTTATTTTTTATTTTTGGTGAACTGTTACACGTAAGACCTGAAGCGCAGTAACACACCAGCATATTATGTAATACTGTAGCTGACCATAACTTGAGTAATAAGAACAAATAATGTCTTTAGTTCTTTATTACTTGTCTCATACCTGCACCTACGGTACTTACAGTAGAATGTGTTCTTTAATATCTTAGTTGTTAGAACACAAACAACTCCAACTTGTGTAATAGACTATACTGTACTTTGAGTAATTATCTGTAATCTTTCAGTGCTATTATTACTAATTGTCATCAATAACATTGCTGTTATATATAATTATATCCCATTAAACAATTATTACGCATTATATTTTCTTCTAAGCAGTAAAATAATGAGATCCTGGAAAGACTACACGCTTCTCGGTACAGTACAGTACATAGTCTCTGCATAAAATCGACGCCATAGTAGCTTAAATGTGAATCAATTAGGTACGATCTTCCATCACCAATTAGGAGACATAATATATCAGGAACTGCAAAAATTCTATAATTGTGTCGTATCTTAAGTGAGCCAACTAGGTGAGTTCTGACGTCTCAAATTTTATGATTTAAAAACTCGAACCCATGGTAATCCGGGTTAGTGTTTCAAGAAGTTGCACGTATTATTATTATTATTATTATTATTATACACTGGGATCTTTAATGTGACGTATACGACTCTTCAAGTAGCCAATATATGTATATAATGTAACTATAACTCATTACTTGTCTAACTAATTACTGAGGTTTGTTTTCTCACCGTAGTTAGTCGTAATACGTTACGTCATTATACGTCAGGGTCAACTGTGACAATCTTGTTCATTACGCGTCTTTATAAACAAGATGTGTATAATTAATCAGTAAATGAGTTAAATGATTACAGACCATTACTATAATAATAATAATAATAATAATAATAATAATAATAATAATAATAATAATAATAAATAACCCATATATTTCCAATTAACATATTTAATGACACACACACACACACAAACACACACACACACACACACACACACACACACACACACACACACACACACACACACACACACACACACACATCCTTGACCACCGAAGGTCAAGACGTACCTGGCGCTCCTCTCGGAGCAGCCGTCCAGCTCTACTATGTTGGCCCATACCAACTCCCTCCCTGAACCCTCCTCCCCACCGGAATATCAACAAGTTCACGCCAGAAGTCACTATTTCATTTAGGAAAGAAATGGAACCAGTGTTAAACAGAGGTGAACAGTGGTGAACAGTGCTTAAGTCAGTGAGAACAACTCAACAGTAACAGTGGTACCCAAGTTGACCTTTCACACAGTGAGGTCCCAGGTCCCAGTGATAACGGCCCGTAGACCCAACTACCAGCGATGTGTTAATCCGTCTACGATAGGAAGGCCTGGAACCACACCTCACTCATATAACACCATCTGTAGAGAGTACTACACACCACGTGAGGCCCCTCATAACACCATGTGAAGGAGTTACTACACCACGTGAGGCCCCTCATAACACCATCTGTGGGGAATTACTACACCACGTGAGGCCCCTCATAACACCATCTGTGAGGAATTACTACACCACGTGAGGCCTCATAACACCATCTGTGAGATTACTACACCACGTGAGGCCCCTCATAACACCATCTGTGAGGAATTACTACCACGTGAGGCCCTCACTAACACCATCTGTGAGGGAATTACTACACCACGTGAGGCCCCTCATAACACCATCTGTGGGGAATTACTACACCACGTGGGCCCCTCATAACACCATCTGTGAGGGAATTACTACACCACGTGAGGCCCCTCATAACACCATCTGTGAGGGAACTACTACACCACGTGAGGTCCCTCCTAACACCATCTGGGAGGGAGTTACTACACTACATTTTGCTGTTCAACACCTTCATTAATCTGTATGTTCACTGTATGTTCCTTTACCTTTCTCTAATGAAGGCTTTGTTAAACCACCAATGTATGTAATAAGTCATTTATGCAATGTATATTTCAGCCTTCGGGCTGCAGAACTTTCAATAAACCGTTAATTATTATTATTATTATTATTATTATTATTACGTATATGTATGTACGGAACTGTACCTACATATGTACCTGTACTTGTTCTTGCACCTCTACCTGTTCCCATACGTACAGACAACTGAACCTATAATTTTACCCATATCTGTACCTTTATATGTTGCACCTGTACCTGCCTGTACCTGTACCTGTACCTGCACCTGTACCTGTACCTGCATCTGTACCTGTACCTACACCTATACCTACACCTGTACCTGTACCTACACCTGTACCTGTACCTGTGCCTACACCTGTACCTGTACCTACACCTGTGCCTGTACCTGTGTCTGTACCTCACACCTGTACCTGTACCTACACCTGTACCTGTACCTGTGTCTGTACCTACACCTGTACCTGTACCTACACCTGTACCTGTACCTACACCTGTACCTGTACCTGTGTCTGTACCTACACCTGCACCTGTACCTGTACTACACCTGTACCTGTACCTACACCTGTACCTGTACCTGTGCCTGTACCTACACCTGTACCTGTACCTACACCTGTACCTGTACCTGTGTCTGTACCTACATCTGTACCTGTACCTACACCCCCTATACCTGTACTGTGTCTGTACCTACACCTGTACCTGTACCTACACCTGTACCTGTACCTGTGTCTGTACCTACACCTGTACCTGTACCCTACACCTGTACTTGTACCCATGTCTGTACCTCACACCTGTACCTGTACCCACACCTGTACCTGCCTGTACCTGTACCTACACCTGTACCTGTACCTGTGTCTGTACCTACACCTGTACCTGTACCTACACCTGTACCTGTCTGCACCTACACCTGTACCTGTACCTACACCTGTACCTGTACCTGTGTCTGTACCTACACCTGTACCTGTACCTACACCTGTACCTGTACCTGTGTCTGTACCTACACCTGTACCTGTACCTACACCTGTACCTACACCTGTACCTGTACCTGTACCTGTACCTACACCTGTACCTGTACCTGTGTCTGTACCTACACCTGTACCTGTACCTACACCTGTACCTGTACCTGTGTCTGTACCTACACCTGTACCTTCACCTACACCTGTACCTGTACCTACACCTGTACCTGTACCTACACCTGTACCTACACCTGTACCTGTACCTACACCTGTACCTGTACCTGTGTCTGTACCTACACCTGTACCTATACCTACACCTGTACCTGTACCTGTGTCTGTACCTACACCTGTACCTGTACCTACACCTGTACCTGTACCTACACCTGTACCTGTACCTACCTGTACCTGTACACCTGTGTCTGTACCTACACCTCCCACCCTGTACTGTCTGTACCTACACCTGTACCTGTACCTACACCTGTACCTGTACCTGTGTCTGTACCTACACCTGTACCTGTACCACACTACACCTGTACCTGTACCTGTGTCTGTACCTACACCTGTACTGTACCTACACCTGTACCTGTACCTGTGTCTGTACCTACACCTGTACCTGTACCTACACCTGTCTACCTGCACCTGTACCTGTACCTACACCTGTACCTGTACCTGTATCTGTACCTACACCTGTACCTGTACCTACACCTGTACCTGTGTCTGTACCTACACCTGTACCTGTACCACACCTGTACCTGTACCTGTCCATGCACCCACTTACCACACCTGTACCTGTACCTACACCTGTACCCTGTGTCTGTACCTACACCTGTACCTGTACCTACACCTGTACCTACACCTGTACCTGTACCTGTACCTACACCTGTACCTGTGTCTGTACCAACACCTGTACCTGTACCTACACCTGTACCTGTACCTGTGTCTGTACCTACACCTGTACCTGTACCTACACCTGTACCTACACCTGTACCTGTACCTACACCTGTACCTGTACCTGTGTCTGTACCTACACCTGTACCTACACCTGTACCTGTACCTACACCTGTACCTGTACCATGTCTGTACCTACACCACCTGTACCTGTACCTACACCTGGCCTGTACCTGTATCTTACCACCTGTACCTGTACCTACACCTGTACCTGTACCTACACCTGTACCTGTACCTACACCTGTACCTACACCTGTACCTGTACCTACATCTGTACCTACACCTGTACCTGTGTCTGTACCTACACCTGTACCTGTACCCACACCTGTACCTGTACCTGTACCTACACCTGTACCTGTACCTACACCTGTACCTACACCTGTACCTGTACCTACATCTGTACCTGTACCTACACCTGTACCTACACCTGTACCTGTACCTACACCTGTACCTGTACCTACACCTGTACCTGTACCTGTATCTTCTGTATATTTCTCGCCACTGTGATCACCTGGCTCGTCTGCTCGTCTGCTCGCCTCATCAATTATACGCCATTGTTCTGATTGGGGAGGAGGGAAATGGTAAAATAGGGGGGAGAATAAAGGGAGAAGGGGGAGGATGGGCAAGAAAGAAGCAGATGGAGAGAAAAGAGGGAAGAAGGAGGGAGACGGGAGAAGGAATAAGAAGAGGAAGAGGAAATGAGAAAGAACGATAAAAGGGTAGATGGGAAACTAGGGAAGTCAGAGAGGTAGAGAGGAAGGGGAGGGAAGCAGAGACACACTAAAATGAAAACACTAATTAAAGAGTAAAATAAGAAAAACAATAAGAAAGGAAAGAGGAGAGAAAGTGGAGGAAGAAAAAATAAGAAAGGGTGGAAGGAAAGAGAAGCAAAACAGTAAGACAAAAGAAACACTAAGCAAGGACTTGACAATAAACATTGGGCAGGGAACAACATTACGATAGTGAAGCATTAATGACTAAGGTGGTACTAATCTAACCTAACCTAATCTAACCTTACCTCTCCTAACCTAGCCTAACTTAACCTAGCCCTACAGTAGATATCTTTCACCGCCGAGATAACAACATTCCGATATCGAAGAGTTAACCACAATGTAAACGATGACGCAAACAAAATGTCAGACCAAACCTTTCACTTCTCTCTCACTCACAGATCACCATAACGTATCATCCTCCCTATATTATTTCTTGGCTGGGTTTAGTCAGTCCAACGCCCACCTATCTTGATCTGACCGATGAATGTTTCAGAGGAGTGAGTAAGGTTAGACTTACACAGTGACTAGTTCTGAGTCGCACTTATTGTCCTAAATGGAGCCGTGAGAACGTATCAGATTATCTGACTTAAAGTTAGGTAGAAAGATAAATTCTCAACGGTTCTTATGTTAATATTTTCAATTATCTTGAACTGTGAGATCAAGTCTATCTACTGACGTAAGATACGACACAAGGCCAGATTCCCAAAGGTTCAAAAGTTATAATTTCCCTTATATTGAGCGGCGAGAACGCATCTAACCGACTTACTTAAACTACGACACAAAAGTTAGGAGCCAAAATTGACGCCAAAATTGCACCGAGACTCTACCGTCACGGAAGAGGCAAAATGAACGAACGAAACTTTGAGAATACAGACCTATAGTAGATTACAGCCTCTCCTGTACCCTCGAGAAGACTAAAGTGAGTCCTTGTGACTAAACTCATAGACAATCATTGAGTTTGAAATCTAAGTGAAATAGATCGAGAGACTGGTTGACCTACAAACAGACAGACAGACAGTTCCAGAAAGATCGGTCAATTTACTTGATCTTCTACACATCAGGGAGGAAGAGGTCCATGTCGGCTGTTGTCTACTTGGTAAACAAACTCATCCTTCAGAACAAACACTCCACTGTTACCTGCCAAAGGAGACACACACACACAAAAAAAATGAAAGGAAAATGTGTACGTCAAGACCACCCGACCACCATGTTGAGTAAATGTATGGAAATGTCACCTTTCTGGACGATTGTTGTATGGCTTGTTGTTGCTTCACATCAGAGAATTTTTGTTATAAAAATCTTTATGGGATATGTATATATATTTTTGTTCAGCCTTGTTGACTCTTGTCTGGGGGACATTTTTGCCCCAAAACCCTCAACATGGGTTAAGAAAAACTTATCTAATATTTATCCGGGATATCCAACCTTATCTACATCCTAAGGGTGTGAAGAACGATTTATTGCGTAATTGTATCGGATTTTCAGCCTCGTCGACGATTGATGTGCATGTTATTGTTTTGTTTACAAAATGACTTAAGAACCACTTTACCTGTCAAGTTTGAGGGATTTTCACATTTATTTACACACAGGTGTGTGTTTAGTTCTTAGCCACGAGTTGAAGCAGATAAGAATTTCTATATAAAATTTTCTAGGGTTTCCAACATTGCGTTTGTCTGTATTCGAGTCCTGCCTCGACTGAAGACACGATTTACCTGGTAAGTATTTGGGATTCTCAACTTTACCGATAATTGGATTTTATAATGTTTTGATTCCAGTACCTTCAATGGGAGATAAGAAACATTTTATCCTAAAATAAATAGGAGTTTCCATATTTTTTTTTCTTATTGGTTTACATTCCTCTTGCTCCAGAAGCTACGAAGTGAGGTAAGAAAAAGTTGATCTCGTAAGTAGATGGGATTTTCACCTTCATTGACTCCTGTTGTATAGAATTTTCTTGCCATAAAATCCTCGAATGGGGCTCATAGAAGAGACTATACCGAGTCATGACATGGAATATTCACCCTTGTTTGTTGTATGGCCTCTTCTTGTACCCTAGCCTCGAGTCGAAGTCAGTCAATATAGGAAACGCTTGAGGACGTCTGGTGTTTATCTCAGGCATGTTGAGAGTAAGACTGGGAGGAAATGGTTAATACACTCCCCCCTGCTGAAACCGTGGGGGGTTGGGGGGAGATATAATTGAAGGCTTTTTTTGTTTACTCTAATTCTCATTCTTTCTCACTTTTTTCTGTCCGGTCTTGTCGTTGTTGGCCGAGGAGGCGAAGGTTACGAATGGATGAAGGGCTCTCTCTCTCTCTCTCTCTCTCTCTCTCTCTCTCTCTCTCTTTGAAAGATTTAAGAAAAAAAATCACTCGAGCGAGGTGCCAATTTACGCCGGGTATTGACTTCTTAAACGAGGTGACCTTTGACCTATCGACTCTTTAAAAGATAAAATATAGCAGCTTTAGAGGTTGTCTAATTCTCGAGTAACACTGAAGGAAAAGGAATTTATCAAACACATGACCTTAAACTATAACTAAATGGCCTTAAATCCATAACAGATAAAGGGTCTATTATATTATACCAGATCTAAACATTACTACTCTTCCAGGTCTCGAGTTACGATCAAATCTTATGTCATTTATTTAGACGTGAAGTGAAGGCTGTGATCGACCAACTCACCGCCCCCGTTGGTATAGAAGTATTTATGAATGGCTCTTGAAAGGTTGTAAAGTTATACAGTATGAGTTAATGGTTACTAAAAGCATAGAGGAGCTTATGTGGAAGAGGAGATACGGCTTTAGCACCTGCAGGAGAAGTGGGTGTCTCTTTTTACGGCTTCAGTAGTGTTGGTGTGGAGGTGGATAATGGAAGGAAAGGTAAAGGAAGAGTAGAAATAGAAGAGAGAGAGAGAGAGAGAGAGAGAGAGAGAGAGAGAGAGAGAGAGAGAGAGAGAGAGAGAGAGAGAGAGAGAGAGAGAGAGTAGGAGTCTAAAGTTGATAACTGTGATCATTGAGAAATAGTTCATATTAAACCCAGTGAAAAATATGCCAATTAGTTGCACTATAAATGCGGCAATTTACGCTACTTATTTCACATTACCTTTCAACAGCAGGGTCGACCAGGGACGCCCTCCTTATTGACCGGTCAAGAACTTAACCGGCCACCATGCCCTTAAGGACTGATAAGTGGTATTAATAATTCCTGTAGATGAAGCATATATCATATAATAACAACAACAACAACAATACTAGGAACGACACAAACAATAACAGTAATATCAAATAAATGCAAGAGCAATATCAACAGCAAACAACAACAAAAAAAAACAATAACTACAAACTCAAACAACAAAACAAAAAAACAAGAAGAAGTTATATTTAATAAAACTTAAATCAAGAAAACACCAAACATTCATACAAAGACAGAACAAATAATCACCATAATACTCGAGGTAAAATAACAAATAATTGAAGGACAAGCCATAAATAAATATTGTAGCTCGTCAGTAAGCTACAGCAGCCATGTAATTTATAGCTAATTACACTTTAATTGCATTATATTAAATTAATTACAATACCGTATGATACTAGTTGAAATTTGTTTTGTATTACAGTACGTTAATAGTTTTGTAATATATCCTATAGTTGTGTAATAATTATCATCTAACTTAATTATTTATATGTTACTAATTTACCGTTTTACTGGTAAATATAATATTTTTATCGTTTAAATTATTTCCTCATATACCACATTATTATAAATATTTCACATGTCAACAATAATTATAGAACATCAAGTTATATAGTACGGATGCCGTAGCTACTTCACTCTTGAGCAGTTGCTTCAAGTATATAAGGGATTCATTCGTCCTAACTTGGAGTACTGCTCCCATATCTGGGGGTTGCTCTTCTTCTGTCCAACTGTTAGATAGGGTGAACTCAAAGGCATTTTCGTCTTATTACTTCCTCCTTAGTTGACACTCTTCCTTCCTTTCTCCCCGCATTACCACCTCTCTTTACAGGTACGTTAACGGGCAATGTTCGGTGGATTTAACATCCTGTGTACTGCCGGCAAGGTCGTGGGCTCGTAACACTGGTTCATGCCGCGGTGCCCCAATCATTTCTCTCTGGATGTCGATCACACCAGAATAACCCAAAAAGTACATCCTTCTTTCCTCACACAGCCAAACTGTGGCATGCTCTGCCTTCTTGTGTTTCCATTCTCATACAATGTCTCAACTTCTAAAAGCTGGTTTTCGGCATCTTCGTGGTGTAGATTAAAATATTTTCTTTTTCCATTTTAATTTATTTTTACTCTTATTTTTCACCCTATAGGCCTCGTTGTGGGTCGATGACCTGTGCCCGTGGGCTATTCTCCGAAAAAAAAAAAAAATAAAAAAAAAAAAAAATAAAAAAATAAATAATAATTATATATATATATATATATATATATATATATATATATATATATATATATATATATATATATATATATATATATATATATATATATATATATATATATAAATATATATATATATAACCACATCAATAATTTATTCCCTATATTATACCAATTCTTCCTATATCAATAATTTTATGATCTCTTCACAACAATTTCTCATACCATCTCTACTTTCAAAAAAAAACTTTCCTTCAAAGTTCAAAGTCAAGATTCAACTCCAATATACTTAATTTTTTAAAATTTTTGGTCTGTCGATTTTATTTAGCTAATTTTCAAGTTTTCACTGGGGGTGCTGTAACCGGACGAAATGGGGAATTGTGCTGAAATTTTCATCTCCAGTTGTGGAAGCTTGATTGTTGGGAGGGGGTTATATGCATGGGGTATAAGAAGACAGGGTTATTAGGGACGGGGGTTATAAGAAATATCGGGGGTTATAAGGACGGGGGTATAGGGAGGGGAGGAGTGGAGTGAGTTATCTATTTATAGTGATTCGGTGAAGTGAGTTATATATTTGGGTTGATTCTGGCGGGTTTATATATTTCTAAAGGATGTCTAACATTTGTGGGAATTTCGTGGGAGGCGGGAGGGAAGGTCACACATTTTTGGGGGGTAAAGATTTTAAAGGTAGTTATTTTACTTACGCTAATGACTTGTTTACCGCTACATTATGCAGGTAACAGGGCCAAGTGACTGTGACTTACCTGTGGGAAGAAAAGAGAACATTACTATCGATAGTGTACACACACACACACACACACAATGGAATCCCAATGTATGAGAATATGAAGCACATTATTATTATTATTATTTATTTATTATTTATGATGATGATGATGATGAAGATGATGATGATGATGATGATGATGATGAGTCTACAGAATCAAGTCAAATGTAATGATAAAACGTAATAGCACTTGAACTAATTCTCTGAGCTTATACTTCACAAAATATTATAATCCCATGGTTTAATTTACGATGCCTTCATTCAGTCGTGTCAAGAGTATCCCCATAATGAAGTGTTTAGGAGTATTATTGTGGTGATTATTATAAGAAGTCTTATTAAGTATTAGTTATATCCTTGAAAGAAATAGTGAGCATTATCGTTATTATTTTAGTAGTATTAATAATAAGTATTAAACGGTCATACAGTTATAATGTTAAAATTTACATTGTGTTTGACGAGGACAAGATTTTTTTCCTATTCACTTCCTTCTTTATCTGCTTGAATTTTCTGAAGTATAGAGACAGAGAGAAGGAGAAAGAGAGATGCAGGGAGAGAAAAAAGAGAGAGAAAAAGACAGACAGAAATAATTATTAGTCTGTTTGTTATTGGAGGTACGTTAGTGGCCAGAATTTTCCCGCACTACTCACCGCATCTCGTTTAGCTACATTGACAAACACGAATAAAAAAAACTGAAAAGATTATTATTATTTTTTTGTGTATTGAAAATTGGAAATAAGATAAAGGAGTTACTAAATTATATTGTTTGTATTTCTCTTTACCTCTTCATTCTCTCTCACATACACACACGTAAGCAGATATGATTAAAACACACAACACATACAAAAAAACATTAACAATAATCACACACACACACACACACACACCACTTTACCATATACGAATGAATTTCCATTAGTTGTACTCCAAAAGTAAAGGTTAGGTTAGGCTGGGAAAGGTCAAGTTGTTTTCTAAAATTTAATCAGCAATTATCCCAATTTAGTGTACCATATAACAACGTATTTCCGATCATATAGCACTTAGTTAACCTTATCTAAAGTGGTCACAACTTTGCTGGCATACTGGCGAGGAAATTATAGTGACGGTGGTAACACTGACCTGTGTATATAGTCTAATCAAGCTTAGTTGGCAGCGGCCGTTTATTAGAGGAGGAGGCGTGGCTCTGTGTGTGTGTGTGTGTGTGTGTGGGAGGGCTGTGTGTGTGTGTCGGGAGGGCTGTGTAAGTGTGTGTGTAGGGAGGCGTGAGGAAGGGCTGTGTGTGTGTGTGTAGGAGGGTGCGTGTGTGTGTAGGGAGGGCTGTGTGTGCGTGTGTGTAGGAGGGCTGTGTGTGTGTGTGTAGGAGGGCTGTGTGTGTGTGTAGGGAGGGCTGTGTGTGTGTGTGTGTAGGAGGGCTGTGTGTGGGAGGGCTGTGTGTGTGTGTGTGTGTGTGTGTGTAGGGAGGGCTGTGTGTGTGTGTGTGTGTGTGTGTGTGTAGGAGGGCTGTGTGTGTGTGTGTGTGTGTGTGGTGTGTGTGTGTGTATGAGGCTGTGTGTGTGTGTGTGTGTGTGTGTGTAGGAGGGCTGTGTGTGTGTGTAGGGAGGGCTGTGTGTGTGTGTGTAGAGGGCTGTGTGTGTGTGTGTGGATGGAGGCTGTGTATGGTGTGTGTGTGTGGGAGGGCTGTGTGTATGTGTGTGTAGGAGGGCCTGTGTGGTGGTGTGTAGTGTGCGTGTGTGTAGGAGGGCTGTGTGTGTGTAGGAAGGGCTGTGTGTGTGTGTGTGTAGGAGGGCTGTGTGTGTGTGTAGGAGGGCATGTGGAGGGCTGTGCGTGTGTGTAGGAGGGCTGTGTGTGTGTGTGTAGGGAGGGCTGGTGTGTGTGGATGTGTGTGTGTGTGTGTGTGTGTAGGAGGGCTGTGTGTGTGTGTGTGTGTGTGTGTGTGTGTGTGTAGGGAGGGCTGTGTGTGTGTGTGTGTGTGTGTGTGTGTAGGGAAGGGCTGTGTGTGTGTGTGTGTGTGTGTGTGAGGGCTGTGTGTGTGTGTGTGTAGGGAGGGCTGTGTGTGTGTGAGGGCTGTGTGTGTGTGTGTGTAGGAGGGCGTGTGTGTGTGTGTGTGTGTATGGAGGCTGTGTATGTGTGTGTGTGTAGGAGGGCTGTGTGTGTATGTGTGTGTAGGAGGGCCTGTGTGTGTGTGTGTGTGCGTGTGTGGGGAGGCTGTGTGCGTGTGGGGAGGCTGTGTGTGTCTGTAGGGAGGCTGTGTGTGTGTCTGTAGTGAGGCTGTGTGTGTCTGTAGGGAGGCTGTGTGTGTCTGTAGGGAGGCTCTGTGTGTGTGTGGGGAGGCTGTGTGCGTGTAGGGAGGGGTCTGTGTGTGGAGGGGTCTGTGTGTGGAGGGTCTGTGTGTGGAGGGTCTGTGTATGGAGGGTCTGTGTGTGGGGAGGGTCTGTGTATGGAGGGTCTGTGTGTGGAGGGTCTGTGTATGGAGGGGTCTGTGTGTGGAAGTGTGTGGAAGTCTGAGTATGGAGGAGGGTCTGTGTGTGGAGGGTCTGTGTGTAGTGGAGGGTCTGTGTGTGGAGAGGTCTGTGTATGGAGGGGTCTGTGTGTGGAGGGTCAGTGGGAGGGTCTGTGTGTGGAGGGTCTGTGTGTGAGTGGGGGTCTGTGTGTGGAGGGTCTGTGTATGGAGGGTCTGTGTGTGGAGGGGTCTATGTGTCTGTGGGAGGTTGTATGTGTGTGGGACGTGGGGCTGTGTGTGGAGGTCTGTGTGTGTGAGTGGAGGGTCTGTGTGTGGAGGGGTCTATGTGTCTGTGGGAGGTTGTATGTGTGGGACGTGGGGGCTGTATATGGTGGGTCTGTGTGTGGGGGGCTATATGGGGGGGCACTGTGTGTGGGGGGGCCGTGTGTGTGGGGGCCGTGTGTGTAGGGGGCTGTGTGTAAGGTGCCTGTGCGTGTGGGGGTTGATTTGATTTTGATTTTTCCGCTTACAGCGGCTACTTTATTGTGCACCCCAAACTCATCCTGTGAGCGGTAGCGCAAAAGGATTACAGAGTAGGGTTTACAAAGGGTCATAATAATTAACCCCCGTTGTCAGGATATTATGGCACTGAATGTTACACAGTATTTCATTTGCATTATATGTTTAGTTCTATACATAAAGGGTAACTTATTCACAAATGCGTGAGTACAGGCGTGTGAGGCAGTATGTCTGGCCTCACACTTTGTTATTCACATTTACGTGGGAGGTATTCAAGCACATTGCGTATTTGGTTCTGTACATGAGAACTGATATAGTTACTAAGTGCAAAAAAGTGGATACAATCTTATTATGTCGGCTATCTTGCCATTAGAGATGAAGTGTTGTGCCATTTCACACACAGTGTGCTTGGACCTGTCCCTAAAAGGTTCTCTCTTCACACAGTCGAGGACGTAGTGTTCAAGTGTGTGGCCATATGTATGGCCACACACTTCACATTTAGTTTTGTTTACATCTGCTTGAGGAACATACTGCCAAAGGTACTTATATCCTAACCTTAATCTAGCGATTACAACATCTTGTAATCTAGTGATCTTGTTACTTGCTCATCATGGTAACCTATGGATCGACTAGTTCCTGTTTGCACTAGTCTACTTGCGTCAAACTCATCAATAAGTTTTTTCCTAATTACAGTTTTAAGGGTTCTTTTTGACAGACCCAAATTGTATTCAACGGTGTCTTTGTTAGACGCGAGTTTGGCGAGGGCATCAACTCTGTCATGTTTTATGAGGCCTATGTGAGAGGGGATCCACAACAGTTTGACCTTGACACCCCGGTCAACAAGGCACGCATATTTGTGTCTGGGGGTTGTGTGAGGGGGTGTGTGTGTTTGTGAGGGGATGTGTGTGTGGGGGGGTCTGGTGTGTTGGGGCTGTGTGTGCGGGAGCTGGGTGTGGTGGCCGGGTGTGGGGGGCTGGGTATGGGGGGGCTATATGTATGGGGGCTGTGTGTGTGTGTGTGTGTGTGGAGAGAGGGCTGTATGTGTGGAGGGGATGTGTGTGAGTGTGTGTGTGTTTGCGCATGTCTGCGTCTGCTTGTATGTATATTTATGTATTATATATATATATATATATATATATATATATATATATATATATATATATATATATATATATATATATATATATATATACACCACTGTATATACATATTTATACAGAGAGAGAGAGAGAGAGAGAGAGAGAGAGAGAGAGAGAGAGAGAGAGAAAAAAAAATATTGACCTGGTGTGACCTTGACCTTTCGTTCAGGTGTGCCAGAACATTAAACTCACCGCAGCATACTTTTCTCTGGCTGGTAACACTTCCGTTAAAATGCTTTCGTCAGTTTATATATTACGTATATATTAAGTATATATTAAGTACATACTTATGTGAGTATACTTCTCAAGCAAAAATACACACTCCTGCTGTACAGTAGCTAAAACAACTATCTGTGCATACTTTGTGGGAAACAATATGAGACCATGGACGATAACTATTGGTATATGAGGGCTGTCACCAGTCACACGAAAAAATTTCCGAGCATATCGACCCCCACCTGCAGATATTTTTTATTTATTTTTTTATTGGGCACCCCTACATCCTTGTGTAAGGTGAAGCGCAGAAGCGTTTACAGCGCCCAACAGGGAAGCATGCTAAGTTCATGCTTGCCTCTATGTCTCATGAGTTAAGGGCGTAGAAGCCTGAAGAGTCAGTGGTTTACGTCTAAGCAAGTTATTGGAAGCTCTAACAACTTGTTCTTGAATATGAATTCGCAACTTTCGATTTACAGCAGGTACCTACTTCGCTGCTAGGTGAACAGGGACCAAGGGAGGCTAGGAAGTGTGTCCGAACAACTTTCCGAACAACTTTCCACCGGTCCGGGAATCGAACACGTGACATCTCGGTTGCGAGGCAAGAGCGGTACCGCTCTACCCACCTGCGCCCCTTGCAGAAATAGTTGTACATTCATTCATAGACACTTAGAAATGTATTCATTATGGGCCTATATCTACTTACTTTTATATATATATATATATATATATATATATATATATATATATATATATATATATATATATATATATATATATATATATATAAATCACTGTAGGTGCGCGTGATCTAGGTATATGCTGATAACCACAAGGAAAGAAGAAAACACGAAGTTCCCAAGTGCTTTCGTGTAATTCACATCTTCAGGGGTGAGTACAGACTAGAGAAAGAAATACAAACCAAGGTGTATATATACAGAGGAGGGTGAGACCAGGTCCACAATGGTCAGGTATTAGGTAATGACCCTACTAATCTTTAAATAGCACACAACGGTTGGTGGTCAGGTCAGATGGTCAGGTGACCCGGCCTTCTCACCTGGTCACAAATCTTCTTAATTACAAAATTGTCCAGCTTGTACATGCCGTTACTCATACCGAAGCATTCAACATGAATTTGAGTAACGGCATGTACAAGCTGGACAATTTTGTAATTAAGAAGATTTGTGACCAGGTGAGAAAAATGGAACGTAGACTACTTTGTTGAAAGTTTTCAAGTGCAGCACACTTGCTGAGGAGGAGTAGGGCGCTGGGATTACACTTGTCTAGTCCATTTCTCCCTGTGGTTTCCTGCCAAATGTGAGCATATCTGCCAACTCTGGTATTGAAATCACCAAGGAGCACGACCTTATCTTCTCTGGAGATAAGAGTTAGCACTCTGTCGAGGTCGGTGTAAAAGGCCTCCTTGATGTCATCCTCTGCATCCAGTGTTGAGGCGTATGCACTGATGAAAAAGGCATGACGTGAGTGATTCAGTGGGACTCGGAGCGTTATGAGGCGCTCGTTGATCCCAATATGCATTTCAGTTAGCCTGTGTAGGATGCGTGGGCGGATGGCAAAGCCAACGCCATAAATGCGGCTTCTCTCCGCAGCAGGCTTACCCTTCCAGAAGAAGGTATAGCCAGACCCACGTTCTGGCTAGCGCAAGATATAGTTGCAATATGACCTCCGCACTCTTATTACTTACACTTCTGGATATAAAACCTAATACTCTGTTTTCCTTATTTCGAACATTAACGCACTGTTTTCTAGGCCGTAGGTCCGGGCTTACAAGTACCCCTAAGTCTCTTTCACAAGTCGACTTCTCTAGGTTGATGTTATTAAAGCTGTATACATTGACAGTGGTGAGAGGTAGTAGCACGTGGTAGTGAAGGGCAGTAGCACGTGGTAGTGAGGGGCAGTAGCACGTGGTAATGAGGGGCAGTAGCACGTGGTAATGAGGGGCAGTAGCACGTGGTAATGAGGGGCAGTAGCACGTGGTAATGAGGGGCAGTAGTACGTGGTGGTGAAGGGCAGTAGCACGTGGTGGTGAAGGGCAGTAGCACGTGGTGGTGACGGGCAGTAGCACGTGGTAGTGAGGGGCAGTAGCACGTGGTAATGAGGGGCAGTACATGGTGGTGAGGGTAGTAGCACGTGGTGCTGAGGGGCAGTAGCACATGGTGGTGAAGGGTAGCAGCACGTGGTGGTGAGGGGCAGTAGCACGTGGTTGTGAGGGGCAGTTGCACGTGGTAGAGAGAAATAGTAGCACGTGGTAATGAGGGGCAGTAGCACGTGGTAATGAGGGGCAATAACACTTGGTGCTGAGGGGCAGTAGCACGTGGTGGTGAGAGGCAGTAGCACGTTGTGATAATGGGCAATAGCACGTGGTGGTAAGGGGCAGTAGCACGTGGTGGTGAGGGGCAGTAGCACGTGGTGGTGAGGGGCAGTAGCACGTTGTGGTGATGGGCAGAAGCATGTGGTGGTGAAGGGTAATAACACTTGGTGGTGAGGGGCAGTAGCACGTGGTGGTGATGGGCCGAATGAAATTTTCCCTCGAGTTTTGAAAGAGCGTAAGGAATAGATTAGCGGACCCCTCGTAAATTTATCCACAAAATCATTAGACACGGGAGTTGTGCCAGACTTGTGGAAACAGGCAAATGTAGTCCCCATATTCAAAGAGGGAGACAGAGCATCAACGTCAAATTACCGGCCGATTAGTTTGACGTCAGAAGTGGGGAAATTTCTTGAATCAATTATAGGGGATAGCATCCGATCGCATTTAGAGAATAACAAATTATTCTACGACTCTCAATGTGGATTTACAAATGAAAAATCTTGTCAAACAAATCTGATGACGTTTTCCAGGAAAGTCTTCGAGGCAGTAGATAATGACGAAAACTACGACTTTATTTACTTAGACTTTAGCAAAGCGCTTGGCAGAGTACCGCATCAGAGGCTTCTAAGAAAAGTTAGGGCTCATGGTATCGAGGGGAAAGTTTTAAATTGGAAAAAATCATGGCTCACCGATAGAACACAGAGGGTTAGCGTAGGTGGTGTTAAATCTGAGTGGGGCGGTGTAATAGGGTGGTCCTTATTTTGGGGGAAAAACAAAATTTGCCATTTTTTTGTCACAGACACTGGCAAAAGTTTCCATTTGGGGTAGAAACATCGCCTGTAAAATATTTTTTTTTAAATATCTTAATAATTAGAGGTTGCTCAAGTCAAATGAAATTTAACAATATTATGCCTATGCTTAATGTTCATAACACATCATTTCCTAGCCCCCAAGCCTGGCCCTCCCCCCACTTAGTCTAAGTGGGTATTAGTTGCTCAAGGCAGGGGTCGCATGAGGACCAGTCTCACTCTTTGTCGCCCAGTAAGGTCTGCTTGAGGGCATTAGAGAATGATTTCCTGTGGCCAGCAACTGCCTGCAGTAGATACTGCAGTTGCTGTTCGTCCTTGGTGATACAGCCTGAGAAATCTTGGACTAAGGCTGCTCCTCTTTCTGCATGATCATTGATCACAGACAAAGCTTGTACACTGGCTTTTGCATTTTGGAAGCCAGGATCATTTTTCCACTGTTCTACTGGGAGGGCCAGGAAATCTGTATTCAAGTTGAGCTTTTTGAAAAATGACTTTGTGTTCTTTGTTCCTGAAATCATATAGGTTCTTCACTTGGAGTGTGTCTGGATTGATTGTAACCCGTTTGGCATGCTTTTCTTCTCCAATAACGATGTTCATAGCTTCCAACATGCGGTCCTTCACTGCTGGGAGAACATCGTCATCAAAGAAGGCCAATGCAACCAACTCTTCTGACAAGTACCAGAGGTGTCTCATCATTTTGTGGAAAGTTGCCTTTGATATGGCATCGCTGATGGCACTGTAGTCTTGTAGAGCTTTAAGCAATTCAGATCTCCTTTTGGTGCCTTTGCAGCAAGTGGAGCAGTTGTCCAAGCCTTCACATATATTCGGGCAAAGAAAATGCACAAATCTCTTAGTCCTCTGTTCTCCTTTGGAGTAAGCTTAAACTGAAAATGGAATAACCACACTTTGAAGGAATAAATGGTCTTTGCCATCTTTCGTGCTTGGTGCATTGCACCAGGAGCAGAAAATCGTACTCTCCGAGAAGGTGATGTGCCAAGGAAGATGGAGGCCAGCTCTACCAGCTCTCGATAATCATCTCGAAGCTGTGTCTCCAATAGAGCCTTCTCAATGAAGTTGGTTCGATCGTCCCTAACAGCTCTGACCGATTCTTCTGCCAGATCGTCGGTGGAGGAGTCTTCAAACTTCTGCTTGTCAATTTGTTCCCATTTGGCTTGGAGTCTTCGGAACAGCTCTATGTCAGGAGCAGCTGAGTGCCCCATTACAGCTTCAAAAGCAGCTCCAGCTACAAGTTCTAGTACATGGTGACGGCAGGCAAAATATAGCAAATCACGACCCAGCAACTGCTCAATTTTGACACACGCACCCTTGTGGTGACCAGTATTTGAGCTTGTTGTATCAAAACACATGCCATGCTCGATGTCTGCAATGTGCCATTGCTGCAAAGCCTTCACAACAGCTTTTGCTTGTTCATCACCGGCACCAGAGGGAAGTTTTGGAACAGCAAGAAGTTGGGAGGTGCCATTGCCTGAGACAAGAACTGGGAGTCTGTCAACATGGCCCCCATGCCCCGTCAAATCAGGCATCAATTTACCATCCCAGTGAACAATTAAAACTGACTCTGGTTTGAAGTTTGAAAGGATTTCAGCTGCCCTGCTACTGCGATGATGCTGACGTTTCCTCCTGATGCTTGATCGATTCAGAATCAATTCACTGACATCATGGCCCAGACTCCGAGCAGTTTGGGTGACAATGTGCATGGCCATTCTATCTGAGGACTTGGTCCGATCTAATGCTGCAGAAAGTTCTGGAGTTAGAACTTCTTTTCGCCCACGCTTCTTGACAGTAGGTGGAGTTTGAAGTGCTGATGGGCCAGGAACTGGGTTGGATTCCTCAGAAGAAGACGTACTACTGCTGTCCAAGACAACGATGGCCTGGCATTTTTTGGCGTCTTCCTCTGCACTGTCTGCAGCAACTTCCTTTTCATTGCCTTCTTGAGAGTTTTTTCTCGTCGTTTCTGTCTTTTCAGGAATACTTTGTCAAGAGATGACATTGCCCCACGACGCCCTTTTTCTCGTTGCGCTATTAAGAAATCCTTATCCTCCTGAACTGTCATCATATTCAGAGCATTCACATGTGCAATGTCAAAGAGATCTTCAAATGTATCAGTGAACTCTTTCTCTCTGCTTTTGAGTTTCTGTCTTTCTTGAAGAGTTCTTTTTCAAACTACTACACTTGTCAAACATTTTGTGCACTTAATTCACACAATCTGGTTTGTGGTGTTTGGGAATGTTTGCTTTTGTCCAAAATTGAAGAACTTTGTCTGTGACTTCCCCAGCTGCCACTCTGATGGTTTTTTTCTGTATGCGATGCAGGCTTACAAAATACTGTAACACTTGCCTGTTTGAAGGTAATTTAGCCCCTGTAATGTCATCACATAATGCCTTTATCAAATACACATTTTCTCGTGTTTTTAAACCTGCATTAGCCATTTTGACCTGAGGAATAAAGAAACTAACTATTAGTATAAATTAATAATGAGAATACTCTGCAGAACTGTTTCTAATTTCCCCAATCATCAATCACGACCAGCAAAAACTCACCACAATCGTGCCAAATGCGAAGCACTAGTGGTGGGCGTAATCGGCTACAAAGTAATCAACTACATCGATTACTTAATTTTTGACAGCTTTGAGCAACCTCTAAATATTAATATATTCAAAAATAACTCTACACACAATGTTTTTGTCCTAAATGGACACTTTAAGCACGGTCTGTGGTAAGAAATTCCAAAGTTGAAAAATAAGGACCACCCTACAACCAGCAGGGTTCCCCAGGGGACAGTACTGGGCCCACTCTTGTTCATAATCTACATAAACGATCTAGATACTGGGATCAGCAGTGACATAAGCAAGTTTGCGGATGACACCAAAATAGGGCGGCAGAATAATTCAGGGCAGGATGCAAATGCACTACAGAAAAGTGGCAAATGATATTCAACACCAGCAAGTGCAGCAAACAGAGTATTAAGTTTTATATCTAGAAGTGTAAGTAATAAGAGTGCAGAGGTCTTATTGCAACTATATCTTGCGCTAGTCAGGCCGCACCTCGATTATGCAGTTCAGTTCTGGTGCCCTTATTATAGAATGGATATCAATTCACTGGAGTCGGTGCAGCGAAGAATGGCGAAAATGATTCCGGGACTTAGAAACCTTCCATATCAAGATAGATTAAAGAAACTAAACTTGCATTCCCTAGAAAGACGAAGAGTGCGGGGAGATATGATAGAAGTATTTAAGTGGGTGAAAGGAATCAATAAAGGAGATATAGATAAAGTTCTTATAATATCCAAGCAGGATAGAGGACTCGTAGCAACGGATTTAAGTTGGATAAGTTTAGGTTTAGGAGGGAGATAGGAAGGAACTGGTTCACAAATAGGGTGGTAGACGCGTGGAACAAGCTTAGCAACTTTGTAGTAAGTGTTGGAACGCTGGAAAGTTTTAAAAGGAGTCTAGATAGATTCATGGATGATAGAGAGTGGTAGTAACTGTCGACAGGAGCTGCCATGCACAGGCCAACTGGCCTATTGCAGACTCCTTATTTTCATATGTTCTTATATTCTTATGGAGAGGGGTAGTAGCACGTGGTGGTGGTGATGAGGGCAGTAGCACGATGTGCTGAGGATAGTTGCACGTGGTGGTGATGGGCAGTAGCACGTGGTGGTGAGGGGTAGTAGCATGCGGTGGTGAGGGGCAGTAGAGCACGTGGTGGTGTGGAGTAGTAGCCGTGGTGGTGATCGGCAGTAACACGAGGTGCTTAGGATAGTAGCACGTGGTGGTGAATGGTAGTAGTATGTGGTGGGGAGTGGTAGCAGCACGTGGTGGTGAGTGGTAGTAATACATGGTGGTGAGTGGTAGCAGCACGTGGTGGTAAGGGGCAGTAACACGAGGTGCTGAGGATAGTTGCACGTGGTGGTGTGGGGTAGTAGCACGTGGTGGTGATGGGTAGTAGGAAGTGGTGGTGAGGGGTAATAGCACGTGGTGGTGACGTGTTGACAGAAATACAAGTATATATGGTGAATTATTATCGCATTATTTTTCCGTCTATCTCTTAGTTTCCTTCTCTGTGTGTTTTTCTCTTTTCTTTTGTAATGGTTATCTTTTTTATGTCTGATAATTGTTTTTCTTTTCACTATTTCCTTTCTTTCTTCTTTTTCTATTTATCTATAAATTTATATTCTACTTTCCCTAAATACTCGTATATAATATTACTCTCTCTCTCTCTCTCTCTCTCTCTCTCTCTCTCTCTCTCTCTCAACACCTAGACCACTACATCAACAACTTCCGTGTCCTGGCTAGACACCCCGGCCCCGGTAACCATAAACAAACCCCCCAACACTCACAGCGACAGCACGCAGGCAAAGGCGATTTCTACAACAACGTGTTATTTACGACAAGGGAAAAAAGAAATCCTTATCAGCAATTCTCAAGTACCATAATCAGGATTTACATTCGTCTATCAACTTTAAAGTTTTGGAAGTTTGTGCACTGTTTTATACACCTGGAAAAAAAATCCTTAAGGTTTAGGGCTTGGTGCTTTTCGTAAATCTGATGTGAGTCTTTCAACACGGTATTCAGGATCATGTTCACCAGACCACCTTGTAGTCTGGAGTTTTAAATCTGTCTCATAAATTCTTAAGTTGTTTTTGAGATTGTAAGTAAAGGGTTTAGCGCACATGATATTTAGTATTACTATTACTATTACGTGCCCAAAACAGTGAACCATTCCTTAATCGATATATTTGACAACACCAAAAAATTATTAATATATCCATTATATATATTAAATAGTTATCATTACTTTTTAATAGAATTCGTGATTTGTTGTTCTTCATCTTGTTTGAATGAGAGTCCGTGAACGAGATCCCTTTGTCACCCGGTTTGAGGACGATGAGAGAGGGAGGTGAGTGGTGGTCGTGGCGTGATCACCAGTGCACGAATCTATCCTTAACACATACTGTCATATTACTGTTAATAAATTTGTTACAACGACGGTGAAAATTAGTCTCCAACATATACATGTATTCCCACTTATCATACATACCTACATATCAACACATACGAACACAATCACCATACATAAATGCACATAGCCGCGCACATACACTCACACAAATGTTATAGGAAACCCATTTTACAGATCCATCAATATACTTATAAGATTATGAGACGGAAAAATATAAAGAGAATTAAGTGAGAAAGAAAAAGAAAAGAGAAAGGAAAACAAAGAAAGACAGAGAGAAAACAGAAAGAAAAACAAATGGAATTAGCATATTAAAAATGAATAGTGTGTGTGTGTGTGTGTGTGTGTGTGTGTGTGTGTGTGTGTGTGTGTGTGTGTGCTCAACCATTGACCTACAACATAGTATTCATCAGCCCACATATCAATTCAATTCAATTCAATTTCAATATTTATTCCTTGATAGAGGAAGCGGGATCCTTATTTTCCCCTGATCCAAATGCGATCCCGTCGAGAGCAGACCTGGAATCGCAGCAGAAGAGCAAGGGGCAGAAACCATCGGCTTCTTCCTCAGCGAGAATGTTAGGTAGGCTCAGGGGCGTCAGGACGGGAGATGTAGACTCCAGCCCCGGCCCTACCTGTAGCGGGGTCAACAGAGCCATCAGTGTAGAGGACGACCCTACCTGGGAACCAGTGGGCGATCCTGGAGAGGTGGTATTTGCAGAGAATAACAGGGTTCACCTGGGATTTCGGGAGCGGTCCACAGAGGGCAATCACTTTAGTTTGAAAATCCAGCCAGGGAGAAGGAGACGAATCAACAGTAGGAGTGACAACAATATCAGGCAGGAGGTCGTGTTCCTGAAGGGCTCGGATGAGTGACCCTCGCCACTGTCTTCTAGACGGAGATCGGCCTCGAACAGCAGGAGTCAAGTTGGCTTGGACATAGTTGCTTGGATCCGTAGAATGGAACAGCAGGTTTTAGCACATATCCACGGGTCTTAAAGCATCTCCCCATCTGTTGGATTTAGCACCACTCAAAAATTATTCACGGTAAAAATTTCTGATAATTTAAGAGTATAAAAATTTTCATCTCACCAACATAAACATTTTAATTCAAAGACATTGTAAAAAACAGGTTTGCTTTGACTTATTGTTGATTTGGTTTGATGGTCGACGCTACACGCAAACAGTGATGGAGGTTTGTAATTGTCTTCTGGTTGATAATGTAAACGTTGGTATAATAGTGGCAGTGCTACTGGTGAAAGACAGGGATAATGGTGATAGTGGTGGAGGGTAATGGTGATAGTGGTGGAGGTGAAGTGATGAGTGGTGGAAGTGTGGTGATAGTGGTGGAGGTGAAGTGATGGTGGAAGGAATGGTGATGGTGGTGGAGGTAATGATGATGGTGAGGTGGAGGTGGGGTGGTGGTGGTGGAGGTGTGGGTGATGAGTGGTGGAGGATAATGATGATGGTGGTGGAGTGTGGTGATGGTGGTGGAGGGTAAGAGTGGTGAGTGGTGGAGGTGTGGTGATAGTGGTGGAGGGTAATGGTGATGCAGGTGGGAGGTGTGGTGATGGTGGTGGAAGTGTGTGATACTGGTGGAGTAATGGTGATAGTGGTGGAGTGTGGTGATGGTGGTGGAGGGTAGGTGAGTAGTGGTGGGGTGTGGTGATGGTGGTGGAGGGAGTGTGGTGATGGTGGTGGAGGTGTGGTGATGAGTGGTGGAGGTGGGGGTGATAGTGGTGGAGGGTGTGGTGATGGTGGTGGAGGTGTGGTGAAGTGGTGGTGGAGGTAGTGGTGATGGTGGTGGAGGGTGTGGTGATGGTGGTGGAGGATAATGGTGGTAGTGGTGGAGGTAATGGTGATGGTGGTGGAGGAGTGGGGTGATTGGAAGGTGGTGGAGGTGTGGGTGAGTGGTGTGGTGGAGGAGGGTGATGGTGGTGGAGGTGGTGGTGATGGTGGTGGGGAGGTGATGGTGATGGTGGTGGAGTGGTGGTGATGGTGGTGGAGTTGAAAGTGGGTGGTGGTGGTGGAGGTGGGGTGATGAGTGGTTGGGGTGAAGTGGTGATGGTGGTGGAGTGTGGGTGATGGTGGTGGAGTGTGGGTGGTGGTGGTGGAGGGAGTGTGTGGTGATGGTGGTGGGGGTGGGGTGATGGTGGTGGAGGTGGGGTGATGGTGGTGGAGGGTGTGGTGATGAGTGGTGGAGTGTGGTGATGGTGGTGGGGTGTGGTGATAGTGGTGGAGGTGTGGTGATGGTGGTGGAGGATAATGGTGGTAGTGGTGGAGGGTATGGTGATAGTAAGTGGAGGATAATGGTGGTAGTGGTGATGGATAATGGTGGATAGTGATGGAGGGTACGGTGATAGTGGTGAGGAAGCGATAGTGGTGGAGGATAGTGGTAGTGTGGTGAGGGTGGTGATAGTGGTGGAGGATAACGGTAGTGGTGATGGATAAGAGTGATAGTGATGGAGGGTAATGGTGATAGTGGTGGAGGGTAATGGTGGGAGGTGATGGAAGTGATAGTGGTGGAGGTAATGGTGATAGTGGAGGATAATGGTGGTGGTGATGGATAATAGTGATAGTGATGGAGGTAATGGTGATAGTGGTGGAGGGTATGATAGTGGTGAGGTAATGGTGATAGTGGTGGAGGTAATGGTGATAGTGGTGGAGGATAATGGTAGCAGGAGGGTATGGTGATAGTGGTGGAGGATAATGGTGGTGATGGATAATGGTGGATAGTGATGGAAGGTAATGTGATAGGTGGTGGAGGTAATGGTGATGGTGGTGGAGGTAATGGTGATAGTGGTGGAGGATAATGGTAGTGATAGTGGAGGGTAATGTGGTGATAGTGGTGGAGTGGGTAATGGTGATAGTGGTGGAGGATATGGTGATAGTGGTGGAGGGTATGGTGATAGGTGGAGGATAAGGGTGATAGTGGTGGAGGATAATGGTGATAGTGGTGGAGGATAATGGTGATAGTGGTGGAGGGTAATGGTGATAGTGGTGGAGGATAATGGTGGAGTGGATGGAGGGTAATGGTGATAGTGGTGGAGGGTATGGTGATAGTTGGAGGTAATGGTGATAGTGTGAGGTGGCGGTGATAGGGAAGGTAATGGTGATAGTGGTGGAGGTAATGGTGATAGTGGTGGAGGATAATGGTGATAGTGGTGGAGGGTAATGGTGATAGTGGTGAGGGTAATGGTGATAGTGGAGGATAATGGTGATAGTGGTGGAGGATAATGGTGATAGTGGTGGAGGGAATGGTGATAGTGGTGAGGATAATGGTGATAGTGGTGATAATGGTGATAGTGGTGGAGGGTAATGGTGATAGTGGTGGAGATAATGGTGATAGTGGTGATAATGGTGATAGTGGTGGGAGGTAAATGTGATAGTGGTGGAGGTACGGGGAGTGGTGATGGATAATAGTGATAGTGATGGAGGGTAATGGTGATAGGTGGTGGAGGATAATGGTGGTAGTGGTGATGGATAATGGTGATAGTGATGGAGGGTAATGGTGATAGTGGTGGAGGGTAATGGTGATAGTGGTGGAGGTAATGGTGATAGTGGTGGAGGGTAATGGTGATTGTGGTGGAGGGTAATGGTGATAGTGGTGAGGTAATGGTGATAGTGGTGGAGGATAATGGTGGTAGTGGTGGAGGGTAATGGTGATAGTGGTGGAGGGGTAATGGTGATAGTGGTGGAGGATAATGGTGATAGTGGTGGAGGGTAATGGTGATAGTGGTGGAGGTAATGGTGATAGTGGTGAGGATGGAGGATAGTGGTGGAGGTAATGGTGATAGTGGTGAGGGTAATGGTGATAGTGGTGGAAGGGATAATGGTGATAGTGGTGGAGGTATGGTGATAGTGGTGGAGGGTAATGGTGATAGTGGTGGAGGATAATGTGATAGTGGTGGAGGGTAATGGTGATAGTGGTGGAGGATAATGGTGATAGTGGTGGAGGTTATGGTGATAGTGGTGGAGGGTAGATAGTGTGGTGGAGGATAATGGTGATAGTGATGGAGAGTAATGGTGATAGTGGTGGGAGGTAATGGTGATAGTGGAGGTAATGGTGATAGTGGTGATGGGTATGGTGATAGTGGTGGAAGATACGGTGATAGTGGTGGAGGGTAATGGTGATAGTAGGAGAATAATGGTGATAGTGGTGAGTGGCAATGGTGATAGTGGTGGAGGTAATGGTGATAGTGGTGGAGTGGTGATGGAGAAGGTGGTGGAGGATAATGGTGATAGGTGGTGGAGGATAATGGTGATAGTGGTGGAGGGTAATGGTGATGGTGGTAGAGGATAATGGTGATAGGTGGTGATAATGGTGATAGTGGTGGGAGGGTATGGTGATAGTGGTGAGATAATGGGTGTGATAGTGGTGGGGATAATGGTGATAGTGGTGGAGGTAATGGTGATAGTGTAGGGGATAATGGTGGATAGTGGTGGAGGTAATGGTGATAGTGGTGGAGGGTAATGCATAGTGGTGGGGGATATGGTGATAGTGGTGGGAGTGTAATGGTGATAGTGGTGGGAGGGTACGGTGATAGTGGGGATAATGGTGAAGTTGGAGGCTAATGGTGATAGTGGTGGGGATAATGGTGATAGTGGTGGAGGTGATGGTGATAGTGGTGGAGGGTAATGGTGATAGTGGTAGGGATAATGGTGATAGTGCTGGAGGGTAATGGTGATAGTGGTGGATATGGTGATAGTGGTGAAGGGTAATGGTGATATGGTGAAGGTAATGTGATAGTAGGTGGAGGGTAATGGTGATAGTGGTGATGATAATGGTGATAGTGGTCGAAGTGGTGATAGTGACAGTTCTGGTGGTGGTGATGGTGACAGTTGTGGTGGTGGTGGTGATGGTGATAGTTGTTGTGGTGGACTTGGTGATAGTTGTAGTGGTGGTGATGGTGACAGTTGTAGTGATGGTGACAGTTGTAGTGGTGGTGATGGTGACAGTTGTAGTGGTGGTTATGGTGACAGTTGTGGTGGTGGTGATGGTGACAGTTGTGTGGTGATGGTGACAGTTGTAGTGATGATGGTAACAGTTGTGGTGGTGGTGATGGTGACAGTTGTAGTGGTGGTGATGGTGACAGTTGTAGTGGTGTTGATAATGACAGCTGTAGTAGTGGTGGTGGTGATGGTGACAGCTGTAGTGGTGGTGATGGTGACAGTTGTAGTGGTGTTGATAATGACAGCTGTAGTAGTGGTGGTGGTGGTGGTGACAGCTGGTAGTGGTGGTGATGGTGACAGTTGTAGTGGTGGTGATGGGATGGTGACAGTTGTGGTGGTGGTGATGGTGACAGTTGTAGTGGTGTGGTGATGTAGATGGTGACAGTTGTGGTGGTGGTGGTGATGGTGACAGTTGTAGTGGTGGTGGTGGTGATGGTGACAGTTGTGGTGGTGGTGATGGTGACAGTTGTAGTGGTGGTGATGAGGATGGTGACAGTTGTAGTGGTGACAGTTGTAGGTGGTGGTGATGGTGACAGTTGTGGTGGTGGTGATGGTGACAGTTGTAGTGGTGTTGATAATGACAGCTGTAGTAGTGGTGGTGGTGGTGGTGGTGATAGTAGAGGTGAAGAATAACAACAAGGACGCACTGCAGGACAGACGACCCTAATCTCTACAACCACTACAGCACACACACGACTTATTGTGTATTTATGTACCCAAGAAGGTTTCTACGTATTAGTCTGTGTGTGTGTGTGTGTGTGTGTGTGTGTGTGTGTGTGTGTGTGTGTGTGTGTGTCTGTGTGTGTGTGTGTGCGTTTATACCACAGTAAACATACCCACACCGCCCTTTACCTCCTACACTAAGTCACCAACATTAATTGTTCTTGCCAAACTTCCATCCAGCCTTGTCAGACTTACCCCAGAGTTTGCTCACAAGTCAAATAACGAGTACGGAAGGTTACGAGGGTGGCTACTGATCCCAACTTAACATAAAGAACACAACTAAACTTTCGTCTAAGTGTTACGAGTTTGGTTTACCTAACCTAAATTAACAATAAATTGTTCATTTCCTGTTTTCACAAAAGTTCCTATATTGAAAATACCCAATATTTATGGGTGTTAGAATGCTGTTATCTCACTGACTTTTAGCTAAAACACCAAAACATCTGATACTAACATCAATATTGCAGTTCGACTCGACTTCAACTGATCACTGTTAAATATTACTCATAAATTCTTGTTTGGTTTCAGTCAGGTTTGTTAAGACTGGTTTTGTCAATTACTGTACGCTAGATTTGTTTTAGTTTGATTAGATTACGTAGGGATAAATTTTGTTAGATTAACTAATATATATATATTACAGGTCCAACTCTCGGCGCCGGAAACAAATTCCACTGAATATATCTGAGGTATAAGTACAGATAACTACGTGAGGCAACACACTCCACTGAATATGACCCCCTGATTCTATTGACTTTGTGGGGTTCGAATTCCTATTGAATAAGCTTGATATGCTCCCGTGAATACGCCGGATATAGTCCCTATTGAATATATTTAAGTTCAAGTTCCACCTGGAGTTTCGTTGTGTAAACATTGACCAGTTCCAATGTAAAGTTAGCTCTTACAAGATTGGGTTTCTTTCTTCTCTTTCTTTCTCTCTCTTGCTCTTCTTTCCCTATTTTTGCATTCTTTTTTTTCGTTTCTATCTTGTTTACGTGTTGAATCTCTGTTCCTTTGCTTCTCTGTCTTCCTTTTGTTTTTCTTTTTTCTCATATTCTTTCTTTGTATTTCTATTTACTTTATTTTCTTTCTTCTTACATTTTTTCTCGTTTATGTCTCTCTCCCTTTCTTTCCTTCTACCTGCCTCTTTCAAGGAGTGTAAACAGAAACATTTGCTTCCCGTTGTTTTCATACTCAATTTGCTTTATAAACGAAAATCATCGTTCATGTCATTATTGCCTTTTATTGTTGTTGGCATAGAGAGAGAGAGAGAGAGAGAGAGAGAGAGAGAGAGAGAGAGAGAGAGAGACCGTTTTCTGTTCAATAAGTTCCCTCATTTAACGTTTCTTTTTAGGGACTCATAACAAATCTAAGATCACCATAGATTAAACACCCCAGCTCATTTCACCTGAAGAAGAACCATTCTAACGTTAACTGCACCCAGTCTAACCTAACCTCCCCAAATCTAACTTAATCTATCCTCTCCCAAAACTAGCATTAAGGTTGTCAATCTTGAGGTGAAATAAAATGAGGATATTTCTTTTCTTTTTTTTTCCACTGAAAGTTTTAGTTTATTATTTTCAAGTTGTTTACTTTATATTTTTGGACGTAAATAGAATATCAGAAAAATAAAATAAATATAATCGACACAAAATCAATGTCGGGTGTAATCGAATAGAGTCATCTTACCGAAAATTAAAACTGACGCCACAAAGTAATTGGTAAAACCGTTCGTCCAATCACCTAATCAATTTATGATCAATTGGAGATATTTTATTCGGAAATGTTCGCTTCAGTGTAAAATCAAAGTGAACGTTGTGAATAATTAATAAATAAATGGCGGTCGTTTAGTCTCTGTAAATACTTGTATCACAAAATCGGTATTCATATATTTGAACAGAGATAGTTCGTCTGGCTCTGCCCATGTATATATAAAGAGAGTGGTAAGTAAAATATTGATAAAAAGGGTGTATAATTAAAAAAAATACATGATCGAAGGGAATGAGGAAGGCCAAGAAAGAGATGAAAGGATGGAGTGAAGGATACAATGGAAACGAGTGAAGGAAGGACATTCAGAAGACACTGATGACCGTACATGAGTGGCATCCAGGGGAGGGAACAGCTGGTGATGGGTAATACTAGGATATGTGAAGGTCCAAGGGGTAAACCAGGCGAATATTCAGACTTTTATTGTGGAAGGAGAGCGCCGTGAGTAGACCGGATGGAGGGAGAATTTGTGGTTGAATCGAAATTGCATTATCAGGAGGAGGAGGAGAAGGAGAGCACTGAGAAAAGGTGAATAAAAGAAACCATTTACATTTTCATGAGTTTTGTTTTCTTTTCCCCACATACTCGTCTGTGTCACTAGTCACGACTCATTTATCCCACTAGTCTGTGTCATTACTAGTCTGTGGCATTACTAGTCTGTGCCATTACTCGTCTGTACCACTACTCGCCTGTACCACTACCGTCTTTACACTCTCACACCACTACTCGCCTGTACCACTACTCGTCTTTAACACTACTCGTCTGTGCCACCACTACTCGTCAACACAATGTCTACTATATACCCACTTTGCACCACCTCTGTTTCGTTACTCGCCTATGCCGCTACTCTTCTGCGCCACTACTCGTCTGTGCCACTACTCATCTGTGCCACTACTCGATCTGTTTCCTTACTCGTTTGTGCCACAACTAGTCTGTCACTACTCGCTTGTTTCATCATTCGCCTGTGCCACTACTCGTCTGTGCCACTACTCGTCTGTGTCATTACTCGTCCACGTCATTAATAAATTCTCGACACCAGAAACAGAAAAAGAAAAACAATGATATTGAACCCAGAAAAAAATTTATTGCTTTACCTGTGAAAAAAATAAAAAGCAAGTATCCCACTTGGGTTTACTTATTTCTAAGGACAACAAACGATCCATAAACACTAACGTTAACCGATCACATTAGCAAATTGTAGCTCTCCAGGGAATACAAAACAACACTACAACCTGTGTTATTTTTCCCCTTGGGATAACAGAAGACCCGTAAACATTAGCGATATAGAGGCCAGATTAAAAAAAAAATTGTTGGTTCACCTGGGTATAGATAAAACTGCCACACATGAAAATTATTCCTAGGACAGTAACCGACCTGTGCATGTATATTTTTGTATATATGGCCAGGATATAAAATGTCGTCTCACCTAGGAAAACAATCACGGTGACCTTCAGAAGGGTGTAGGATCGTAGCGACCCAAGCAGTTGACGGCCAGGAAATCAACAGAAGAATGTATATTTTCACACTTAAGTTGTAAAATCGTGCTTGTCGTCAGCAGGGAGGAATAATGTTGTTTTGGTAGTGAAGCTGACGGGGCAAGGCGGGGTCATGGAGGAAACATACGTGGAGGAAACAAATATATTGGAAAAATACATAAAAACGTACATGGAGGAAACCTGCTGTGACCTGTGTACGCATGTGAGCATGGTGACATACATATACGTGTGTGTATGAAGAGAGACGTGTCTTGATTAAATTTTCATAAAACAATTTGCAAGGTTAATAGACAAGTGATGCCAAGTACCACGGCGTGTCAGGCGAGGCGTGCAATTGCAATCATTTTTTTTTTAGTTCCCAGGTAATGTAAAGTGATCTTGTATTTGTAGTTGTACTTGCATGTGTACCTGTACTTGTATCTGTACCAGTACTTGTTTCTGTAACTTTACTTCCACCAGTACCTATACCACTATCTGAACTCTGTAATTACATTTTAACCTGTATTTTTACCTGTAATTACATCTTTACCTGTAAATAACCGTAATTACACCTGTACCTGTACGTGTCCCTGAAATTACATGACTACTAGAAAAAAAAATAACATTTAATTATGAGACTTAGGACAGGATAAACCAATTTTCTGTGAACATGGATTACTTAGTTGAGTTTTTCTCTCTCTTCATCACCTCTCTCACTTTTCTCTAACTCTCTTTCACCTGACCCTTCTCAATACAAACTTTCTCCTCTCTCTCTCTCTCTCTCTCTCTCTCTCTCCTCTCTCTCTCTCTCATCACACTACCCCCCTCTCTCTCTCTCTCTCTCTCTCTCTCTCTCTCTCTCATCAACACTACCCCCCTTTTCTCTCTCTCTCTCTCTCATCAACACTACCCCTCCCTCTCTCTCTCTCTCTCTCTCTCCCTCTCTCTCTCTCTCATCAACACTACCCCCCCCTCTCTCTCTCTCTCTCTCTCTCTCTCTCTCTCTCTCTCTCTCTCATCAACACCCCCTCTCTCTCTCTTTCTCTCTCATCAACACTACCCCCCTCTCTCTCTCTCTCTTTCTCTCTCATCAACACTACCCTCCTCTCTCTCTCTCTCTCATCAACCTCCCCCCCTCTCTCTCTCTCTCTCTCTCATCAACACTACCTCCCCGTTCTCTCACCTGCCTCACCACCAGTATCCATCCATCAGGTGGGCTACTAATGGTCATCAGGTGTTTCCTCGCTTATATTAATGGGCCAATGGGCGGATCCCTCCCATCAATTAGCCATTATATATTACCACCGAGGGTAAGTGTATCGGCAGGCCACTCCTACCTTCCGGTCAGGTAGTGGGTGTGTTATGTTTCTCTCTCTCTCTCTCTCTCTCTCTCTCTCTTCCCTCATACATACATACATAAAGATATAAGGAGACAGACAGACAGACAGACAGAGAAGGGAAAATAAATACAAACAGAGGAGACTGAGACAGGGGGAGACGGGTGAAGGGGAGACAGGTAGAAGGGAGGCAGGTGAAAGGGAGACAGGTGAGGGGAGACAGGTAGAGGGAGACAGGTGGGGGAGAGCAGGTGAGGGGGAGACGGGTAGAGGGGAGTAGAGGGGGAGACAGGTAGAGGGGAGACAGGTGGGGAGACAGGTGGGGAGACAGGTGGAGGGGGGGAGACGGAGGGAGAGGGGAGACAGGTAGAGGAGAGACAGGTAGAGGGGGAGACAGGTAGAGGGGAGACAGGTAGAGGGAGACAGACAGGTAGAGGGGAGAGACAGATGAGGGAGACAGGTAGAGGGGAGACAGGTAGAAGGAGAGACAGGTAGAGGGGAGACAGGTAGAGGGAGACAGGTGGGGGGCAGGTGGGGGCAGACAGGTAGAGGGAAGACAGGTGAGGGGAGACAGGCAGAGGGAGACAGGAACAGGGAGACAGGAGGGGGGAGACAGGTAGAGGGGTGACAGGTGGGGGAGACGGGTGGGGGGAGACAGGTGGGGGACAGGTGAGGGGGGGGAGGACAGGGTGGGGAGACAGGTGGGGGAGGCAGGTAGAGGGAGAGACAGAGAAGGGAGACAGGCAGAGGGGAGGAAGAGACAGGTGGGGAGATAAGAGTAGAGGAGACAGGTAGAGGGGAACAGGTGGGGGAGACAGGTTAACTAAGAGCCTCTTCTTTCTCTTTCTTTCTCTTTATATGCTTGTTTTTTCCTGATTTTTTATTCTCTATTTATCTATCTCTGTCCTTTCTTTCATTTTCTCCCTATCTCCCTCTAAAGCTAACTCTAACTTCCACCGAACAATGACACGGGTATTGAAGCTTTTCCACCAGACGAACGTTTGATTCTCGCTTTGTCAGCACTAACGACCTCAGGAGTGCTCTTTTACACCTCTAGTTACCGACTAATATTACCATAACACAGGTCACTACCATAACTACCATAACGCAGGTCACTACCAATAACTACCATAAAGCAGGTCACTATCATAACCTCCATAAAGCAGGTCACTACATAACTACCATAACGCAGGTCACTACCATAACTACCATAAAGCAGGTCACCATAACTACCATAAAGCAGGTCACTACCATAACTACCATAACGCAGGTCACTACCATAACTACCATAACGCAGGCCACTACTAACTACAGTAAAGCAGGTCACTACCATAACTACTATACACAGGTCACTACCATAACTACCATAACGCAGGTCACTACCATAATGCAGGTCACACTAACTACCATAAAGCAGGTCACTACCATAACTACCATAACGCAGGTCACTACCATAACTACTATAACATAGGTCACCATCATAACTACCATAACACAGGTCACTACCATAACACAGGTCACTACCATAACACATGTCACTACCATAGCACTACCACTACCATAACACAATGACCTACTTGAAAAAAACAGACTACACTAACGAAAATTTGCTATATTGATTTTTTTAATCGAAGATATTAACACTTACTGCTGTGCCCTCTTTGTTTACAAATCTATCATTCATTTGCTTGACAATAATTACTTCCAGTTCCGGAATAATCAGAGATACAACTTAAGGCACCCAGAGCTACAAGACCACCCCCCATGAGCCCTCTCAGTCCCAGACCTCCATAATATCACAGTGTGAAGGTGTGGAACAACTTACCCCACCCATCAGAGCAAAGACTACGCCCTTCCTTTAAATCATCTCTAAAAAATATCTATTGTCGAAGTATTTATACTTGTAACACTTACTATATTTACAGTACCTGCTTTTATTGTACCACCAAATCCGTTTTATCGGAAATTATCATGTAAATAAATAAGTATCATTGCAATAAACATAATTGCCAACTAGACATAATCCTGAAAGTTTGTCCTCTTGTTCAACCTATTACTGTACAGCCCAGGTTGTACTGCCCCATTATACTTATGTTTTAAATTCCACTTAATTTATATGTATATGTGTGTGTATGTATGTATGTGTGTATATGTGTGTATATATGTATGTATATGTATATGTATGTTATATATATATATATATATATATATATATATATATATATATATATATATATATATATATATATGTGTGTGTGTGTGTGTGTGTGTATATGTATGTATAAAAAATAAATAAAAATAAAAAATAAATAAATACAAAATAAAAATAATAAATAATAAAATAAATAAATATTGAAGTGATAACCGTGGTAACATTATGAGATGTACTTATTACTACCATGCTATTGTACTATTCCAGATGATACTAAATGTTACATAATACTTCCTTGAGATAAATGTATAGTATATATCAGGTGCCTCAAAGAGAGCTCAGGTTCTCAACTGGCTCAGTCATGTTAATATTGTTATTAGTATCCACTCTGTATCTGTATTTTTCTGGCTAAATAAACTGTTTCAATTCAATTCAATTCTGTTACAATTCAATAACACAGGTCACTACCGTAACACAGCTCACTACCATAGCACTCCCATAACACAGGTCACTACCATAGCACTACCACTACCATAACACAGGTCACTACCATAACACAGGTCACTACCATAGCACTACTACTACCATAACACAGGTCACTACCATAACACAGGTCACTACCATAGCACTACCACTACCATAACACAGGTCACTACCATAACACAGGTCACTACCATAGCACTACTACTACCATAACACAGGTCACTACCATAGCACTACCATAACAACCTGCTTCAACTCTTGATCCTTGTCGCGATGGATGATAACGGCACCGTGTTCAGGTTCATAATTTATTAGTAGTGTCAGTGAGTGCCAGAGAGGGCCATAGAGTACCAGAGGGGGTCAGTGAGTGCCAGAGGGGGCCAGTGAGTGCCAGAGGGCCAGTGAGTGCCAGAGGGGCCATAGAGCACCAGGGGGGTCAGTGGTGCCAGGAGACCAGTGTGAGGTGCCAGGGGACCAGTGAGGTGCCAGAGGACAGTGAGTGCCAGAGACCAGTGGTGAGGGCCATAGAGTACCAGGGGGGTCAGTGAGTACCAGGGGTCAGTGAGTGCCAGAGGGCCAGTGAAGTGCCAGAGGGGCCAGTGAGTGCCAGAGAGGGGCCATAGAGTGCCAGAGGGGGTCCAGTGAGTGCCAGAGGGGGCCAATGAGTGCCAGAGGGCCAGTGAGTGCCAGAGGGCATGAGTACCAGAGGGGTCAGTGAATGCCAGAGAGGGGCCAGTGAGGTGCCAGGGGGCCCAGTGAGTGCCAGAGGGGCCAGTGAGTGCAGAGACCAGTGAGTGCCAGAGACCCAGTGTGGGTGCCAGAGGGCCAGTGGTGCCAGGGGGGCCAGTGTGAGTGGGGGCAGTGAGTGCCAGAGGGGGTCCAGTGAGTGCAGAGAAAGTGCATAGAGTACCAGGGGGTCAGTGGTGCCAGGGAGGGCCAGTGAGTGCCAGAGGGGCCAGTGAGTGCCAGAGGGCCAGTGAGTGCAGAGGGGCAGTGAGTGCCAGGGGGGCCAGTGAGTGCCAGGGGCCAGTGAGTGCCAGAGACCCAGTGGCTCCGAAGTGGGTGGGGGTGTAGTGTGCTGATGCGGAGTTTAACGACAATCCATCAAGTTATCTCTGAGGAAAACTTATTCGAGGAGAGGTGGATGGATGGATGGATGGATGGATGGATGGATGGATGGATGGATGGATGGATGGATGGATGGATGGATGGATGGATGTCAGCGGGGTATAGAGGGAGACCGTTACAAATTTACAAGTAAATAATATACAGTCCGTAAACTCCAGCACTCACAGTTAAAAGCCGCAGGGAAAAATACAGAAACTTTTCAAATGGATGAAAATGCAACCAACACTACTCTCTCTCTCTCTCTCTCTCTCTCTCTCTCTCTCTCTCCACACACGCAATCAGAATATAGTAATCTGTGACAGTCAAAGGACCATCGTATTTTAAGTCAATACAATACCCAAGAGTTAAGTCTCCAGCTATGACATGATTTGTTTACGTTCGTGGAAGTAGTGAACAGTGAATCCGACAGCTGAGGGACGGATGTTGGGGGTTAGTTTAGGGGCTGATGTAATGGGACTTGTACATGTACTCGGTGTAATTAATTGACGAAAGTGGGCGGAGAGGGAAGGTGGGGGGAGACGGGGGAGAGTTTGGGAGTAATGGGTCGTTTGGGAAGGAGGATGGCAGAGGGGTCGGTGAGGGGAGTTGCCGGATACTTTGGGGGAAAAACACAATCATGATCATGTCGTGTTTCCTGTTGTCTCCCCTAACTCCCCCATCACTCTGCCCCCCCCCCGGCTCTCCTACACTTCCCCTTCCTCAACATTTACCTTCCCTTACAGTTTCCTTTCCTTTCTCCATTTACCCTCTTACCTTCACTTCCCTAACCTCAATTCCTCAAACCTTCCTTCTCCACACCTGTTCTCTCCTTTTTTAGCCTTCACACATCTATTACTCCTCCCCCCCCAAAAAAAACACACACACACAAACGTACACAAACATACGCATTCACTCCATGTTTCATATTTTTGTTTTGTACTGAAAGCTTTTGTCAAACAAGTGACCACTCCCCAATTTCACCACATGTAACTTTTGTTTTATCATATGTGTTTATTGAATGGTTCCAGTCTTTTCGTTGCCATTTTTTCAATAAACTGTTTATTATTACTATTATTATTGTTATTATTATTCCCGCTGGCTTCAGCTACACAGTGCTGGCATTTGCTGCACTGAGTGCCTCCCAGCACCTCAACCGATGTGCCGTCTACGAGTGTCACCTTACCCAAACAAACATAAATCTCTCAGCCTACGTCCACGTACACCGTGACCTCCCTTGTAGACTGTAAAGGTGTTGTGACTCCCATGTTGCCGCGCAACCTGTGACCTCGCCAGATGTTTGTAAACGTCGCAGCCATAGAAGAAGCGTTTCGAAGTGCTACCGCGTGGACAGTGTTAATAAATTGTTAGAAATAGTTTACTTATGAGAGTATTGAAGATGTAGGAGAAGGGGAGTAGAGCAAGCTGAGGGGATGTTTACAACCGAGCGGTCCAGGTTTCTGCTGAGTGCAGCTCCTCAGGTGGCGGTGACTGTATGGCCTTCCCTAACTCTCAGACCACCACGTACAGCCGTCCTGTGAACATCTCCACCCTCTGACGGCGGTAGTGAACACACCAACTCACAATCCTGTCCCTGAGTTTTGTGCTAAGACAATTTACGCAGTACTGTTGTCTCTTGGAATACCATACTGATTTACAACGACCCGCACTTATAAGTACAGCCTACGTGATGACGTGACGCTGCAGCAATAAGAATGAAGCACAACTAAGATTAATGAGTTATGTACTTTGTATTTTGTCACTATGTTTAATGATCTTACGTAGTGAAGATAAAAGTGTGTGAGACTACCAAATTATGCATCAGATGGATCACCACGTAATACTAATGAACGCCTTGTTCTCTGCAGGTTTTGACCATGTCAATGAAAATTGAATGCGTCAAAAGGCGAGTTTCAATCATTCCCTTCGACTTGCCCGTCACCTGAACGTCCTTAACAAAGACGGTTACAATTATTATTATTATTATTATTATTATTATTATTATTATTATTATTATTATTATTATTATTATTATTATCATTATTAAACTCCAGGTATACACTCACAGTCTGGCTTTCCTAAACGCACGAGGCCAGTACACAAACACACACACACACACACACACACACACACACACACACACACACACACATACACACACACAAATACGTTCCCAACCAGTCCCATCCGTGTTCACTGTTCACCGAAGAGATAAAAAATATATTGAAACAGCCAATTCGTCATGTTTCATCCGATGACTGAAACAAATACAGAAGTTACCACACTGCCATACTTCACTGACGGGCAGATGGACGAGAGGATGAAGAAAGAAGAACAGACAAAGTGATAAAGATTAAGGAGAAAGAAAACAGAAAAGAGAGAGTGAATAGAAAGTACAGAGAGAAAATTAGAGAAAATAAAAAAATGGAAGCGACCGAAAAGAGAGAAAAAATATATAAAGATAGAATGGAAAGAAAGAGAAATAAAATAAAAGAGAATGAGAGATAGTAAGAATATAAAGAGAGAAGGTGAGGCATTAGAGAAAAAGAGAGAAAGAAAGGGAAACAAAAACTTACACTATAAAGAGAAAGAGAAAGAAAGTGATAATATAAAAGAGAAAGAGTGTGAGAAAGAAAGATTACCTATCAACAAAAGATCTCTCTCTCTCTCTCTCTCTCTCTCTCTCTCTCTCTCTCTCTCTCTCTCTCTCAACTTCCACTCCGCTGAAAGTGTAAGAAACTTCCGTCGTTATCTTCAACACGTCCCCAACGACCAATAGGAACCAGTCCTTAAGGGAACCCGAGTATTGTGTGGTCGGTGTCTCTCTCTCTCTTCTTTAACCCTATTTACATAGAAGAAGAAGAAGAAGAAGAAGAAGAAGAAGAAGAAGAAGAAGATAGAGAATGGGTAAAGAGGGAAAAAACACAGATAGAGAAAGAGAGGAGAAAAAAGTTAGAAAGAATGAAGAGAGCAAAAATAGATTGACACGCAGACGAAACGATAAATAGATACGAGCAATAGAGAGACTAAAGAATATAGAGAGAGAGAGAGAATAACGAAAAAAAAAGAGACAGAAAAAGATAAAGAGAGAAAGAAAAAGATAGAGATATATATAGAGAAAAAATAAGAAAGAAACAAGAGACATAAAAGATTAAGAGAGACAAAAAGAGAAACAATGAATGAGACAGAAAGAAAGAAAGTTAAAGAAAGAAAAAGATAATTACAGTTACATAATAAGGCACAAATAACGGCAGTCATTTACACTCCTCCCCCTACACTATAACGGCAGACAAACACACTCCCCCACTATAACGGCAGTGGCAGTCATTTACACTCCTCCCCTACACTATAACGGCTATAACGGCACTCTACACTATAACGGCAGACAAACGCACTCCTCCCCTACACTATAACGGCAGACAAACACACTCTCTACACTATAACGGCAGACAAACACACTCCTCCCCTACACTATAACGGCAGACAAACACACCTCCCCCCTACACTATAACGGCAGTCATTTACACTCCTCCCCTACACTATAACGGCAGACGAACGTACTCCTTCCCCTACACTATAACGGCAGACAAACGCACCTCCCCTACACTATCTATACACTATAACGGCAGACAAACACACTCCTCCCTACACTATAACGGCAGACAAACACACTCCTCCCCCTACACTATAACGGCAGTCATTTACACTCCTCCCCCCACTATAACGGCAGACAAACGCACCCCTACACTATAACAGCAGACAAACGCACTCCTCCTCCTACACTATAACGGCAGACAAACACACCTCCCCTACACTATAACGGCAGACAAACACACTCCCCTACACTATAACGGCAGACAAACACACCTCCCCTACACTATAACGGCAGACAAACACACTCCTCCTACACTATAACGGCAGTCATTTACACTCCTCCCCTACACTATAACGGCCAAACCACCCCCTACACTATAACGGCAGACAAACGCACTCCTCCCCTACACTATAACGGCAGACAAACGCACTCCCCTACACTATAACGGCAGACGAACGCACTCTCCCCTACACTATAACGGCAGACAAACGCACTCCTCCCCTGCACTATAACGGCAGACAAACGCACTCCCCCTACACTATAACGGCAGACAAACGCACTCCCCTACACTATAACGGCAGACGAACGCATTCCCCTACACTATAAAGGCAGACAAACGCACTCTCCCCTACACTATAACGGCAGACGAACGCACTCTTCCCTACAATATACAAACGCACCTATAACGGCAGACAAACGCCTACACTATAACGGCAGACAAACGCACTTCTACACTATAACGGCAGACGAACGCATTCCCCTACACTATAACGGCAGACAAACGCACTCCCCCTACACAACGGCAGACGGACGCACTTCTCTATAACGGCAGACGAACGCACTTCCCCTACACTATAACGGCAGACGAACGCACTTCTACACTATAACGGGACGAACGCCTACACTATAACGGCAGACAAACGCATTCCCCCTACACTATAACGGCAGACGAACGCATTCCCCTACACTATAACGGCAGACAAACGCACTCACCCCTACACTATAACGGCAGACAAACGCACTCTTCCCTACACTATAACGGCAGACGAACGCACTCCCCCCTACACTATAATGGCAGACAAACGCACTCCTCCCCCTACACTATAACGGCAGACAAACGCACTCCTCCCCCTACACTATAACGGCAGACAAACGCACTCTCACATAAAACAAAACACCAAACTTTACATTATTTCTATTTTATTATATGACTTTTATTATTTTTCATTATTATTATATATTATTTTATAGTAATTATTCTATCCACTTAATATGAATAGATTTTTAATAATTATTTGGGGATAATTTACATTTTATTCTATTTAATTTATACTAATCTAAATTTAGTATTTTCGTTACGTTAATTATGTTATTCTTTAATCCACTTTTATTTACTTTAATACTTTTATTTACATTTGATACATGTCACCTGAAGTGATACATATGACCTACGGTGATACATACGACCTGAGGTGATACATACGACCTGAGGGGATACATATGACCTGAGGTGATACATATGACCTGAGGTGATACATACGACCTGAGGTGATACATATGACCTGAGGTGATACATATGACCTGAGGTGATACATACGACCTGAGGTGATACATACGACCTGAGGTGATACTGAGGTGATACATACGACCTGAGGTGATACATATGACCTGAGGTGATACATATGACCCATACGAGGTGATACATACGACCTGAGGTGATACATACGACCTGAGGGGATACATATGACCTGAGGTGATACATATGACCTGAGGTGATACATATGACCTGAGGTGATACATATGACCTGAGGTGATACATACGACCTGAGGTGATACATATGACCTGAGGTGACATATGACCTGAGGTGATACATACGACCTGAGGTGATACATACGACCTGAGGTGATACATACGACCTGAGGTGATACATACGACCTGAGGTGATACATATGACCTGAGGTGATACATATGACCTGAGATGATACATACGACCTGAGGTGATACATACGACCTGAGGTGATACATATGACCTGAGGTGATACATATGACCTGAGGTGACACATATGATCTGGAGGTGATACATATAACCTGAGATGATACATACGACCTGAGGTGATACATATGACCTGAGGTGGTACATACGACCTGAGGTGATACATACGACCTGAGGTGATACATATGACCTGAGGTGATACATATGACCTGAGGTGATACATACGACCTGAGGTGATACATATGACCTGGGAGGTGATACATATGACCTGAGGGATATATCCATCTGATCTTCCTCTTCCACCAATTCCACATTACCTCCCACCACCCACCCACCTCTGTTCTCTTCCACACACCGCCCACTGCCTCATGCGGTGTGTGGGCGGGGTGGCGGGTATAATGGAGACCTGACACCACTACCACCCTCACTATAGATGGAGTTTATGGTCTTGTGTTAGACAGACAGACAGACACAGATAGATAGATAGATAGAGAGATATGGTAATAGATGGCATAATTAATGGCATTATGTGGGAGAGAGAGAGAGAGAGAGAGAGAGAGAGAGAGAGAGAGAGAGAGAGAGAGAGAGAGAGAGAGAGAGAGAGAGACCCGCCCCATACATTACAGTGGACGTCAGGTTGGGAATGGGTTGTGGGTTGGGTGGTCGTGTGGCGGTCACTACTCAAGGTTATGAGGGCGAGGGGTGGATGGGGGAGGGGAGGATGGGGGAGGGGGAGGAAGAGAGAGGAGGATGTGGAAGGAGGATGAGAGAGGGGAAGATGGGAGAGGGGAGCATAGGAGGGAGAGGCAGCTTTAGACAGGCTGGTATCTCGTTTTGGAAAAGATAAAAACAGGATTCTGTCAATAATAATAATAATAATAATAATAATAATAATAATAATAATAATAATAATAATAATAATAATAGCAGTAATAGTAATAATAATGACAGTAATATTAATAACAATATTATTACTATTATTACATTTAATAACTGGTAATTCATCACAAAAGATGTTAAAAATAAGGTCAAACGAAAATTACTTCCGTATAAGTGAATATAATAAGTTATAATCCGGGAGACTTCCTCGTACAGTGCAGCGGCGGGGTACACAAGGCAGCTGTATGGCTCCAGATGTAGAACACCTGTTACAGCACCGTCAGCAGCAGTAATGAATGAATGACATGTGACAGCGAATGAAGGATGAGTCTGTGTTCTGTTACAGCACCAGTAATGAATGAATAACATGTGACAATGAATGAAGGATGAGTCTGTGTTCTGTTACAGCACCAGTAATGAATGAATAACATGTGACAGCGAATGAAGGATGAGTCTGTGTTCTGTTACAGCACCAGTAATGAATGAGTAACATGTGACAATGAATGAAGGATGAGTCTGTGTTCTGTTACAGCACCAGTAATGAATGAATAACATGTGACAATGAATGAAGGATGAGTCTGTGTTCTGTTACAGCAGCAGTAATGAATGAATGAATAAAAGTATTTACTCTTGACTCCGGCCTTCGTGTATTATAGCTGGAAACATACCCAAGGAGCAGGCGTGACCCACACTGCACTCAACCGCCTTACCTTCCCCAGACATATATTAGACAAGAGGTAAGCTCTGTAATCACTGGGTCACCGCAGTACGTTGATTCGGCTTAAGTCTCGAACCCCCAAAATATATTATATAGCTTAAACCAGTGTCAATAATTACCAATCAATTCACCTAACTCTGATTACTATTACAACGAAGAGTGAATCTCCGCAATTAAGGTAAAGAACTGACTTACGATCCTTTAAGACTCCATAATTGTGTCGTAGCTTAAGTGAAGTTCGATAAATATGTCCTCACATCACCAGCTATGAGGAAAATTTAACGTAGGAACCTTTGAGAAGTCACCTTTGTGTCGTAGCTAATGAGCTGGTTTCTCATATATCCATTTTGGGGTAAAGGCAGTCTGGCAACCTTTAAAGAATGTGAACCCAAGTTGACCCAGGGAGGCAAAGGGTGGGACGCTGAGAAGGAGGAAGGGATACAACAATAGAAGAGGAAGGAGGAAAGAGGAATGGAAAAAAGGGGAAGAGGAGGAGGAATAAAGAAGACAAGTATGGCAAGGAAGAAAGAAAAGGAGGAGAAAGATTAAGAGAAGAGTGAAAGGGGGAAAATTAAGGGAAATAAAGGGGATGAGGAAAAACACTAGGGGGAGAAAAGAGAGAAGGAGAGAATGCGGGGAGATTAGGAGGGAAGAGGATGGGGAGGATGAGGAGGATGAGGGCTGGGATAGTCAGCTAATTACACCTTCCCCTGAACCCTCCTTCATTGATTCATTATAGAGAAGATGAGGGAAGTGGAAGAGAAGAGGAGAGGAAGGAAGGAAGGAAGGAAGGGCGGGGCAGAGGGAGGAAGAGAGGAGGGTGAAGAAGATGGAGGAAGGGTAAGAGAGAGGAGGAGAGAGAGGAAGGAAGGACAGTGTAGTAGAAAGAGGAGGAAAGAAGAGTGGAGAATAGGGAGGGAAGGAGAAGAAAAGAAGGAGGCGAGTGAAGGAGAAGGAAAGGAGGAGAATGAAGGAATGGAAGAGAGAGAGAGAGAGAGAGAGAGAGAGAGAGAGAGAGAGAGACTGCTGGATTGAGAGGGAAGTAGAGAGTGAAGGAGAGGGGAAAGCGGAAAAGGAGGAACCAATGACCAGTCCCCTCACCCCTCGTCCACTTGTTTTTATTCCCCTTGGCCGTCTAATTGATAGTTGGCGCGTCTGTCTGTCTGTCTGTCTGTCTGTCTGTTTGTCTGTCTGTCTGTTGTCATGGCGTTGCTCATGGTGAGGTTGGTGACTGACCTATTGTAGAGGGGAATCGAGGGGAGGAGAGAGGGACCAGGGGGAGGGGAGAGGGGACAGGGGGAGGGGACAGGGAGAGGGGACTTGGGGAGGGAGGGGAGGGACAGGGGTGAGGGGAGGGACAGGGGAGGGAGAGAGGACAGGGGAGGGAGGGACAGGGGGGAGGGGACAGGGGGAGAGGGGACAGGGGACAGGGGGAGGGGACAGGGGAGGGAGAGGGGACAGGGAGGGACAGGGGAGGGAGAGGACATGGGGCGGGGAGAGGGGGAGGACAGGGGAGGGAGGGAACAGAGGGGGAGGGAGGGACAGGGGAGGGGAGGGGACAGGGGGAGTAGAAAAGAAAAGGAGAAAAAGCCGGGATTAGAAAGAGAGAGAGAGAGAGAGAGAGAGAGAGAGAGAGAGAGAGAGAGAGAGAGAGAGAGAGAGAGAGAGGGGAAAGGGCAAAGAACCAGGTGATTAATAGCCAACGCTAATTACCGCAATAACGACCGTCAACAACGAGGTGTAATAATAGACTTTTGGATAGAAGGAAGGGAGGGAGGAGGTAGGAAGGGAAGATAGGGGAAGGGAAAAAAGGTGACTGGGGGAAGGGGAATGGGGGTTGGAGGGAGGATTCTCTCCCCAAAAAGTCAATAAAGCAGAATAAATTAATAATATAGAATACTTAAACTCCACGACCTTCACCCTTGACCTTGTAACCCATAAGACACAACCTGGCATCACGACCAATCAATCCCTTGACTCTTCAGGCTTCTACGCCCTTAACTCATGAGACATAAGGCAAGCATGAACTTAGCATGCTTCCCTGTTGGGCACTGTAAACGCTTCTGTGCTTCACCTTACACAAGGCTGTAAGGGAGTGCCCCAAAAAACCCGACCAATCCCCGCATCTCCCTCACCACCGTTAATATTATTCTGAATATATTACCAAAGAGTTTACATCATATTTTCAACCCTATATTACCTTACATTGATGGGAACTTTGTATCGACCCTTTTTAATTCGTTATGTATATATGTAGCATAACTTAAGAGTAAAAACAAATGACGTGCACGTAGCACCAGGTAAGATACGAGATTACTGTACAGCGTCTCACCGGGAAACCAAGACCTATGGCGAAGGTAAGTTAGTAAAAACGCGACTTGAGGAACCTGTGTGAGAGATGCCTTTACCCATGCTCAGGAGTAGAGTGGCGGAGGCTCTATGTGGTCGACGTTCTACCTGTATGTGTCGATGTTCTACCTGTGTGTGGCCGACGTTCTACCTGTATGTGGTCGACACTCTACCTGTGTGTGGTCGACATACTACCTGTGTGTGGTCGACACTCTACCTGTGTGTGGTCGACACTCTACCTGTGTGTGGTCGACACTCTACCTGTGTGTGGTCGACATTCTACCTGTATGTGTCGATGTTCTACCTGTGTGTAGTCGACATACTACCTGTGTGTGGTGGACATACTACCTGTGTGTGGTCGACACTCTACCTGTGTGTGGTCGACACTCTACCTGTGTGTGGTCGACACTCTACCTGTGTGTAGTCGACACTCTACCTGTGTGTGGTCGACACTCTACCTGTGTGTGGTCGACATACTACCTGTGTGTGGTCGACACTCTACCTGTGTGTGGTCGACATACTACCTGTGTGTGGTCGACATACTATCTGTGTGTGGTGTTGTAAATTGATCCACGAACGATAGTTTCCTTGTTTGCTTTTTACCCCATTGGTTGCGTGATGAATGATGATAGCTTGTTGCTCACTTTATTTCCTTGAAACAAATAATAAAGGTTTTATTATTCCTTCTTCTGTAAAACAAACTTGTATCTCTCATAACTTTCTAACATTGTCGGACTAGTGTATTACTAACCTTGTTATGCATTTAAAGACCATAGTTGCTGAAGCGCAGTAATAACATTATAACAACAACCTCCTTCTCGGCCTACTTCCACTCTTCCCTTCCTCCAGCCTACTAGTCTTTCCTTCTCCCCATCACCTGAATCTTGAAACATGTATGAATGTACCTAGCCCTTCTCGCCCTCCTCCTATTCCTCCCCTTGCCAGTCTTGGCCCCTCTTGACCTCCACTACTGCCTTCTTTCTTCTTTGTTTCCATCCCCACCCAGGGACCTCACCTCCGGGTATAATTAAGCTACCTGGTGAGTCAGGGTATGTGTGACTCATGCTCACTGCGTTATATACAGTATATAGGCATCTATTTATATCCATGTGTTTGTGTATTTCTATACGCACAAGAATAAACTGACACATGCAGGTGTCTGTTTACATATCAGGGTACACGTGTATTTTACATCTGTATTTACAGGCGTAGAGCAAACAACAAACAAGACCACAAACAGCATCCATGACCCTTTGTTTGCATTGTGCGTGTTTGTGCCAAGCTAATACCAACCAGCCAAATATTATCTTAACCTGGAAATAAACACACAATAAACTGTATCCCTCAATTACAAACTTATTAAAAAAACACACACACACAAATACGCTCCCCGATACGTACACTTTAATTTATTTTCTTATTTTTCAAGAGTTTCAAAGTAATTCAGACGCCATTGTGTCACCGTCATAAAACACACACACACACACACACACGCGTACATACACACACAAGCCAACCAAGCGTCACCTTGCGAAGACCCCCGAAGGTGTATGATATCAAGTGCATTTGTGACGATCTTTGTGTCGCGGCATCTCTGACTGTAAACAAACATCACCTGCTTGGTTGGGGAAAGTTAGTGAGAGGCGGGTGACACATAACTCCCCCTCTCTCTCTGTCTCAACTTGACGACCATAAGGGAAAGTTTGGGTGAAAGCGAGGAGACTTCGGCATCTGGCTATCTTTCCCCTCTGCATGTGTCTGTTTGCCTGTCTATCTATCTTTTTTTTTTCACACTTTCTCTCGACTTGACGACCACACCGGGGAAAGTTTTAATGATGAAACATGTTTTCCGAGATAGGCGATGTATCTCTGAATGAAAGTGAAAAGTCTCTCTCTCTCTCTCTCTCTCTCTCTCTCTCTCTCTCTCTCTCTCTCTCCAAAAGCAAAGAATATTCTGCTACTAATGTTCTCTCTTTCTCTTTTTCTGTCTGTCTATCTAACCCCAATTTCTCTTTCTCAGCTTAGCTCGTGAAATTTGTACCCAAAGAAAGGTGTGAAAGTGGAAAGTTTTCTGCAACTAGCTATCTTTCTTCCTGTATATCTTTCTGCCCATTCTCTCTTTATTTTCTCACATTGAACTGATAAAAGCCACAGGAGAAAGTTTGGCTGATGCAACTTCTGGTCTGTGGTAGGTAGGTGGGTAGATGGGTAGGTGGGTAGGTGGGTAGGTGGGTAGGTAGGTAGGTAGGTAGGTAGGTAGGTAGGTAGGTAGGTAGGTAGGTAGGTGGGTAGGTAGGTGGGTATGAAGTGTTGTATGTATGTAGGAGTATGTGTGTGTGTGTGTGCGTGTGTGAGTGATGACTTTTTCTATGTATATATTTTTAAGTCTCTATCTCTTTGTCTCACTTTTTCTGTCTCTCTATCTATCTATCTGGTCTTCATTTTCCCCTTAGGTATCTGTCTTCGTCTCTAAGTCCCTCTTTCTCTCTCTTTTCCTCTATGTTTCTTTATCTTTATCTGTTTATCCACATATATCTCTCTCATATTATTTCCCTAAATTATGTATATCCACATGTATGAATGTATATAAAGTGGCGTCTCACTTAAGTTGGTATACATATATGAAGGTACCTGTATATTCTAATTTAGCACAGGTAAGGAGGAGGTCGTCACATGTCACTTCTCCCACGGGCACTCAGGTGTTGCCATACGCAGATACCTATCGTGGGCACTCAGGTGATGATACGTATCGCGAGAACCAATTTCAGAGGTGCTAGTAGAGCCACCTAAAAAAAAAACGCTTCCTATTTCTGTACAATCAATTTCCGAACACTTGGCTACCCAGAGGTCTAAATGTTAAAAACTTACTATCGGGTAGGTATCCTAAGCTATAAATTTCTAGGACTTTCATATCAAAGGTCTAAAATTTACACGCTTAAATACGCAGAATTCAAAATTTCAATGACCTACATATTCAGTTCGAAATTTAAAAATAATAAATCAATAAAACATTCAGCGACCTACACTTATGAACTTCGTATAAATTTCGATGCAGACAACCTTTGAACACCTAATTTTTTATTTTTTATTTAAAGGGTAAATTATATTCAAACGGCTAATTACCCAATATTCTAAGGTTCTAAGTCGCGGGTTTTTTTTTTAACGTGTTGCAATCAAATAATTAATTTTCGAACACTCCATGATTTAACCTGGACAATTTTCGAACCTTTGTCAGTAAAGCCAAGCGAACTGGTAACAAACCGAACACCTCGCGAGGCTCGTGTAATGTAGCCAGTATTTCGAACATCCGAAAACCGAAAGCTTCCGTTGTCCAAATGTGGATCCTGCAGACGGATGACTGACAAATCAAGAGAGAGAGAGAGAGAGAGAGAGAGAGAGAGAGAGAGAGATAAATAGATAGATAGATAGATAGATAGATAGATAGATAGACAGATAGATAGGAAAGACTGAATGAGAGAGAGATGCATAGTTAGCTAAACAAATAGTTATAGACTGAGAGACAGAGAGAACCAGTAATGAGACAACTGGGGGAGACAAAAAAAATGCTTCAGGTGGCACTTATCACCTGGGCTCCCGTGATGACAATTGGTGAGTGGCACTCCCAGCTGGCGCTCCAGTGCCACTTGAACTTCTGCTGGGAGTCCTCGGTACTAGGAGTTCTTAGTGCTAGGAGCCCTTAACCCGGTATGACTTACCTAATTCTCAGAGATGCATCCTGGGGTTCCACTCTGTCATGTTGACTCTGAGCGGTGACGCATCATTGACCTTGGCCTAAGCGAGTGTGAATGGAGAAGCGTAATTGGTTGGGTGTTGACGGAAAGGTCATGATGTGATTGGATGGCTAAGTCAGGTGACAAGTGATTAGCTCTCCCTCACCGAGTCAAAACATACGCTAGTCAATATTTCCCGCTCATACAGTCGAGATATCTTGGTTACAAAATCGTAAATTAATCATCTTCTCTAGATTAAAATTGTTAATATATATTCTTAACTTAAAAGAAAAGGGAAATGAAATAAATTCTAATTACCAGAACGTTAAACTGTGACATTTTAAAAGAAAAAATACGAAGAGCTGCTCCCTTTAATTATAACTTTCCAAAACCCGCAGCAAGGTTGAATTTTTTTGGAGTATCTTAAGAGTCTTGTATTAAAAAATAAATAAAATAAAAAAGTTTGTACATTTTTGTATGTTCACGAACGCTTGACATATCATTAGATTCGGTACACGCATTTCCTACCATATTTGCATGTAAATTCCTTGCCATATTAGTTGGAGGCTATATTGGGCAATGTATATAAAATAAATATATTGTCCTTTCGATAACAAAATTTAAATCAGAAAACCTTCGACATGTTCACGGTGAAAATGAATAATAATAATAATAATAATAATAATAATAATAATAATAATAATAATAATAATAATAATAATATGAACAATTCACATCATATGAACCAGCAAGACAGGTAAAGAACATACACAAACACACACTTATGAATATATATATATATATATATATATATATATATATATATATATATATATATATATATATATATATATATATATATATATATATATATATATATATATATATATGTTCAAAGTCCGCGTGTTATATGGACTAAAAATGAAGTATATATATGGTACCTCGTGTTTCATACCAGCTGGATTCGGTAAAATGCTACTGACACCACATAAGAGGCACGGGCAGTTCCCAATGAGGTTCACGGCGCCATCAGCTCGATGAACAGGCTTTGTGTGAAATATAACAGTCTAGAACTGCTTTTAGTGTCCTTGTGGTAGTGGTAAGCGTTCCCTAGTCCCACCCAGTAGGTCGAGGGTTCGATTCCTTGCTGGTGAGGTCGTTGATTATATGTTCAAAGTCCGCGTGTTATATGGACTAAAAAAATATATATATATATATATATATATATATATATATATATATATATATATATATATATATATATATATATATATATATCTGTAGTATGCATGTTACAGGTAATTCATAGTACAAATATTAGCTTGATCAAGTTATATACATACATCTTAATAAGTGTCGTAAACATTGGCAATATAGAGGTGCCCAGTTAAGTCCATTAACAAGTGACAAGGGCAGGTTGACACACGCACCTTCCCTCCCTCCTGTCTTCCCTCTTTCCTGCCCTCCCTTTCTCCTTCCTGCCCTCTGTTCCTTACTGTGTCGACAATGAGTTATTAGTCTGTGGTAGTCTGTGGCTGATCTGCGTTAATCTGTGGTAGTCTGGGTTAGATATGGTAATATATGGTGGCCTGTGGTAGTCCATAGTTGTATCTGGAAATCAATGGTAGTCTGGGGTATTTTGTATAGTTCTAATTGAAACGAAAATCAGACTCAGTCATGAAATATTTTATGAAGCAGTTTATTCCGCTCACAAACTAAACGTCCTTTATACCCAGGACCCCTTTAGCAGTGGAAGAACTTTTGCTTAACTGTCCTGAGTACGTGAACATTTTGATCGTTTAACCGACCTGTGTACGTGAAAATATTAAAAGTTTAACCGATCAGTATGGGTATAAATGTTGACAATTTAACCGACCTGTGTACGTGAAAATATTGACAGTTTAACCGATCAGTAGGGGTATAAATGTTGACAGTTTAACCGACCTATGTGCGTTAAAATACTGAGAGTTAACCTCTCAGTGTGGGTATAAATGTTGATAGTTTAACCGACTTGCTTACGTGAAAATGTTGATAGCTTAACCGACCTGTGCACGTGAAAATGTTGATCGCTTAACCGATCTGTGCACGTGAAAATGTTGATAGTTTAACCGACCTGTGTGGGTAGAAACGTACATATTCTAACTCTAACCGACCGGTGTTCTTAGAGAAACTCTCCCTCTCTCCCACCTCGCCGAAACACCTCCCGCCTCTCAGTTCTCACACCGACCACTGTTAAACACTGCGATAACTCGTGACACTGGTGAGTGGGGAAGCATCGTACATCTGGTCACTGTTAACGTAATTAATGAAAACAATCAAGCGTCTCTTTAAGTGATTCTATTACACTGTTGGGCAGCGCTGGGCTCTGAATACCAGTTTTAAAAGACGATGAAACTTTCTGTGAGATACGTACGTGGGACTTTTTTATCGGCTGCTTACGTGAAAATGTGGACATTTTTAGCAAGATGAGTATGTAGAGAGTGGAAGTTTTAACAGGGTGAGTCCTTGAAAATGTGGAAGTTATAGTGAGTTTAGTACTTGAAAACGAAGAATTTGCAGCTGTGTACAAAAAAAAAAAAAGAAATTTTAGCGAGGCGCATAAGTAAGGATATCGGAGTTTAGAGGACTTGTGAATACAAGATAAAATGAGAGCGGAAGTTGAAACGACTTGTGTTTGTTGGCTGTAGGGCAGGGGTTCTCAACCAGGGGAATTCAGGTTTTCAGGGGGGGGGAACTGATTCGGGAGCAAGAGATATGTTCGATGAGAAATCAATCACAGAATTTTGGCCCTTGATGTGCGATTCCTACCCAAAAGTGGCAGAAAGAGCTATCCGTGCATTGCTTCCGTTTGTGTCGACATATCTTTGTGAGTCAGGCTTTTCAACTCTGTTGCAAATTAAAACGAAGCAACGTAGTAGATTAGAGGTAGAAAATGACCTGCGTTGTGCCCTTTCAAGCACTCCTCCGCGTATCCCAGAATTGGCGAAGAAAAAACAATCACAGGTTTCTCATTGACTGTAATCTTCATCTGAATAAAATTAATTACAAATTTACAATATCTTGGTATTCTATTGAACTTTTTGTTTATTGCATTATGCTTCAGTTTGGTCTGTTAAGTAATTCATTATAAAAAAAAAAAACTATTTTACTTTTATTCAAGTTTTATAAATCCATCAACATTTTCAATTGGCATTTAATTTGTAAAACTCCACTATAAAAATAATCCATGTAAAATTGTAAATGTATATGTACTAATATGGAAAAAATAAAGGATTTTCAGTATTATATGCATATTATTTGGAATGCACTTTTTGAGGCAGACAATCTTGGAAAGGAGGGGGAATGACATTCTGACATATGGTGAAAGGGGTGCATGGGGCAAACAAGGTTGAGAACCACTGCTGTAGGGGTTTAATCTCTCTCTCTCTCTCTCTCTCTCTCTCTTATCAGCCTATTCCTCTTCTTACCCTGCGATCTGACTTCATCTTCCAATAGCTATCAGGCATTCCATAATTTCCTTCCTCCTTCATCAATTTACTCCATTTCCTCTTGTTTCTCGCAACTTTTCTCATCTCCGCCTTTTTTTCTTCTTCTCTCCCTTCCTTCCTTCCTTTCATTCATTCATTCATTCATTCCGCCTCCTCACACTAGGTAATGATCCAAAATTGACTGGGAGGTCTTACCCATTTTTCACCCAACCTTTCCTGACATGACCGACAGTTGTTGTTTTTATTAATGATAACGAGGTGACTTGTATTGGGAACGGTGGTCTGTTCTCTTTCTGGTTGTTTATCTGTCTTCCTTGTCTGTGTTTCACGAACTTATCCCTCTCCCCCTCCCATACACACAGCCTCCCACAATATCGATCTCACCTACATCAATGACCTCCTTCTCATCACCGCACACTCAACCACCATTTGCCACCATACACCTGGGTCACTACCTGTATACACCATACACCTGGGTCACCACCTGTATACACCATACACCTGGGTCACCACCTGTATACACCATACACCTGGGTCACCTGTATACACCATACACCTGTCACCACTGTATACACCATACACCTGGGTCACCACCTGTATACACCATACCTGGGTCACCTGTACCCATACACCTGTCACCACCTACACCATACACCTGGGTCACCACCTGTATACACCATACACCTGGGTCACCACCTGTATACACCATACACCTGGGTCACCACCTGTATACACCATACACCTGGGTCACCACCTGTATACACCATACACCTGGGTCACCACCTGTATACACCATACACCTGGGTCACCACCTGTATACACCATATACACCATACACCTGAGCCACTACCTGTACAGTATATATCATAGGGCCAATTGCAAGAACAGTCATGGGGTGTACGACGCCATTTACGATGACCTTCTTGCCCTGATCTTGTTTCAGGAATACCACCCTTTTGAAGCTCTGGAGAGATCTCGAAGTTTCGATATTTTGAGTACAGCACTAGCTAATAATTCCCACCAGGAAACTTGTTTCGAGACTCCTCCAAAGCTTCGAAAAGTGCAGAATTCCATGTGTTAAAGGCGATATTGCTGAAAAAGACCAGGGCAAGAAGGTCATCGTAAATGGCGCCGTACACCCCATAACCGTTCTTGCAATTGGCCCATACATACATGTACACTATACACTTGGCTGCAGACTGAAAAAATATGGATGGATATTTTCCCCCCACAAACTAGAGACGCGGGGAGGGTTCAAACTACCTCACTTAAGTAAAACAAATCCCGAGGGAAGGATTCTAACTGCGTCTCTCTCTCTCTCTCTCTCTTATCAACCTCTCCCCCCTCATCCATCTTCCCTAGAATGAAAAAAAGAGGAAAAGGAAAGAGCGCACATCTTCCATCTCCTTCACAACACTTGGTGATTCCACAGCTCTTGGTTCCCTCGCTCCACATAATTCACACGGTTCGTATTTTCCAGGATTCGTAGATTCAATACCCCCCCCCCCCTCCCCGATGGTGGTATGAGAACTGATCTAACTGATTCAATTAAGCTACGACGCAAAGATGAATTTTCAAAGGTTCGCGAGTTAAGTTTTTCTCCTGAGCGGCGAGGTGAGATAGTATGTAACAAGATCTCTCAAACTACACAAAGATGTAAAAATTTTAATACATGAGTCTTTGAGTACCCGGGATACGAACTCTAAAATAATAAAAAACTATGAAACAAAGACGAGAGCCAAAAATGACGCCAAAATGACTGTTACTCTACCTGTAAGTGTCGCGCTTCCTCTTCTACACAATTAGAGAAAATAATTTGACGTGAGAACATCCGTGAAGGTGGACCCTGAGAATACTTTGCTCGACAAATTCCACAGGTGCTGGACGCTGGGCGGCATGTTTACCTCAGTGGGACCTGGGGCTCGTCAACAAACTCTCCTCCTCGGTAATTGGTCGAAGCAGTTGTGCGACTTCAAAATACCATCGAAAATCGTCCAATCATGGCTTAGTCTGAGTGTTGGCTGTGAATATATGCACACATTTATACAGACATAAAACATATATGCACGAACACACTGACATAGACACAGCCACATGCACCGATAGAATACACACACATAGTTACACACATAAACACGCATACTTAAAAATACACAAAAACACACTACGTCTTCACGACCGTTTATCTTTGAAGAGCGTGTACTGTAGTGACTGGCAATAATGATCCAGACTTTGGTGCCCGACAAAATATTTACTTCCTGGACACGACAAACTCACAGACCCTCGACGACGTGCGGACGAAATAACAATATATGAATTCCCACGTGAGAAGATCCCGCAGGACAAACAACCATTGTATGAATTTCTATTACACAATATATGTCTGGACAAATTTTGCTTGAGGAAATTCCACTGGACAAAAGATACACACTTCAACGATCAAAATCCTTTCCGGACAAAACATCACTGCAAAATAATTCCACCAGATAAAATAACGGTGTCAATACATTGAAATCTGATTGAATTGGATTCGCAAAATCCTCTGGGTTAAGAACGAGTGATGGTTGGCTGGCTCCCTGAATCAACAGACTCTCGCGAATAAACCACCAATATTCGGAGGTTATTTTAGATTCAACTACCACGGAAACTTGGCTCGTTCTGTTGACAGCTTCTAGCGGAGGTGATTAAGAGATCCAGGAGTTGGTTCTGTCGATTCATAAGAGCGGGAACACACTGCCACTTAAGTGCATCTATCTCTCGCCATAGCACGAGTGTTCGTGAAATCTTGCACTTAAAGTATGTAAACAATGGCGTTTGTGTTTAGACTTGGAAACTACAATATTTCAGTGTTTATGTCAACATGGAAGTCGCTATTTTCGAGACTAATCTTTTCTTAGGATTTATTGGCTATCATACGATGTCAGAGGTGTTGAGAAAGAGTCAACCAAAAAGATCCACATTCACGACTTAGAAACGTAGAGAAGACGTCGAATACGTCATTACACCACCCAACGTACACCGGCGTGCGGAGACCAGTATCAACACTGAAACTTGTGTCTAATAATGGAAATTATTTCAATTTGAACGTCAACCGTAATCTGGCCTTGTTTGCTCTAATTGGACAATCTTAATTACTAAGAACTGTAAAGAAGTCATAAAATAGGTGAAATTACCGCCCACAAGCGTTCCCGAGAATACACACACAGTACGTCAACAATGACAATTGTGACAATGTGAGGAACATTTAACATCATTAACGATAGCTATAACTTGGCGTTTTTTGCAACTAACTGTAATTTCGTGTTGCGGAAGAACTAATTATTTCTCAAAACGACTTATATGCATAATATGAAGACAGTCCACAGATAAGTGGATAAACCCTCCTACAAAGGTTCAGCACCAAGTGTGTCAACAATGGGCTGCATATAAACAAAGGCAACCGTGTTAGCTTACTGAAAAGTCTTCATCATTAACGCCAGCAGTAATTTGGCTTTGTTCGCTGCTCTAATTAAATTCCCATAACAACCTAGATCTGTAACTATAGGAATTATGAAATTTTTAAGCGTAAATAATTGTAAGGACATCGGCTTTACATAGTCACCAAGATGCCATAGCAGGAGTTTTATGTGTCATAGCAGGGGTTTAATATGTCATAGCAGGGGTTTAATATGGCATAGCAGAGGTTTAATATGTCATAGCAGGGGTTTTATGTGTCATAGCAGGGGTTTAATATGTCATAGCAGGGGGTTTATGTGTCATAGCAGGGGTTTAATATGTCATAGCAGGGGGTTTATGTGTCATAGCAGGGGGTTTAATATGTCATAGCAGGGGTTTAATATGGCATAGCAGAGGTTTAATATGTCATAGCATGAGTTTAATGTATCATGCCAGGGGTTTAATGTATCATAGCAGGGGTTTAATGTGTCATAGCAGGGGTTTAATGCGTCATGACAGGTGTTTAATGTGTCATAGCAGGGGTTTAATGAGTCATAGCAGGGGTTTAATATGTCATAGCAGGGGTTTAATATGTCATAGCAGGGGTTTAATGCGTCATGACAGGAGTTTTATGTGTCATAGCAGGGGTTTTATGTGTCATAGCAGGGGTTTAATATGTCATAGCAGGGGTTTTATGTGTCATAGCAGGGGGTTTAATATGTCATAGCAGGGGTTTTATGTGTCATTTTATATGTCATAGCAGTGGTTTTATGTGTCATAGCAGGGGTATAATATGTCATAGCATGGGTATAATGTATCATGCCAGGGGTTTAATGTATCATAGCAGGGGTTTAATATGTCATAGCAGGGGTTTTATGTGTCATAGCAGGGGTTTAATATGTCATAGCAGGGGTTTAATATGGCATAGCAGAGGTTTAATATGTCATAGAAGAGGTTTAATATGTCATAGCAGGGGTTTAATATGTCACAGCAGAGGTTTAATATGTCATAGCAGGGGTTTAATGTCATAGCAGGGGTTTAATATGTCATAGCAGGGGTTTAATATGTCATAGCAGGGACTTAATATATCATAGCAGGGGTTTAATATGTCATACCAGGGGTTTAATATGTCATAGCACGAGTTTAATGCGTCATGACAGGGGTTTAATGTGTGATAGCAGGGATTTAATGTCATAGCAGGGGTGTAATGTGTCATAGCAGGGGTTTAATGTGTCATAGCAGGGGTTTAATATGTCATAGCAGGGGTTTAATGTGTCATAGCAGGGGTTTAATGTGTCATAGCAGGGGTTTAATGCGTCATGACAGGTGTTTAATGTGTCATAGCAGGGGTTTAATGAGTCATAGCAGGGTTTAATATGTCATAGCAGGGTTTAATATGTCATAGCAGGGGTTTAATGCGTCATGACAGGGGTTTAATGTGTCATAGCAGGGGTTTATTATGTCAAGCATTAATGTATCATAGCAGGGCTTAATGTGTCATAGCAGGGGTTTAATGTGTCATAGCAGCAGATGAAGTGTCATAGCAGGTTTTAATGTGTCACAGCAGGTTTTTATATATCATAGCAGGGGCTTAATGTACAGCAGGATTAATGTGTCATAGCAGGGTTTAATGTGTCATAGCAGGGGTTTCAATGTGTCATAGCAGGGGCTTAATTAATGTGTTATAGCAGGATTTAATGTCATGTTTAATGTCATAGCAGGGGTTTAATGTAGCAGGGTTAATGTGTCATAGCAGGGTTTAATGTGCAGCAGCAGGGTTTAATGTGTCATAGCAGGGGTATAATGTATCATAGCAGGGATTTAATGTGTCATAGCAGGGGTTTAATGTTTCATAGCAGGGGTTTAATGTGTCATAGCAGGGGTTTATTGTGTCATAGCAGGGGTTTAATGTGTCATATCAGGGTTTAATGTGTCTTAGCAGGGTTTAATGTGTCATAGCAGGGGTTTAATGTGTCATAGCAGGATTTAATGTGTCATAGCAGGGATGAAGTGTCATAGCAGGAGTTTAAGGCATCACACCACAGGTTTAAGGTGTTAAATCAGAGGTTTATGTGTCATATATGATATTTAAGGCGTCATATCACGGACTCAAGGTCTCCCATCACGGGTTTAAGGTATGATACCAGGGGTTTAAGGTGTTATATCAATAGTTAAAGGTGTCATATCACGAGGTTTAAGGTGTCATAGTAGAGGCTTAATGTGCCATATATGAAGTTTATGGTGTCATATGAGGGGATGAAATGTCATATCAAAAGTTTAAGGTGTGTGTGTGTGTGTGTGTGTGTGTGTGTGTGTGTGTGTGTGTGTGTGTGTGTTGCACCACTGTCATGATTTTTGCCATAACAACATAGATCTCCGTGTGTCAAAACAGCATGCTGAACTTTTTGCATCAAGATAGCAGGAATGGAATTTGCTAGCGAAACAGACAAGAATTTCTGTTATAAGGAAAATAAATATTACATTATCTTCATTCTACAGTATGTGGGATTCCCTCTGTGTGTGTACTGATGTAGATGGACTGAAGTCAGAGTTGGGAGAAAAACATGACCCAAAGGAATGGCGGCTTTTCATAGATTCCTCCAAGTTTAGTTTGAAAGCAGCAGTATTGTTGCATAATGGGAACTAGAAGCCCTCAGTTCCAGTAGCGCATTCTGTAGGTTTGAAGTAAACGTATGATAGTATGGAGAAAATACTGACCGCTATTAAATACAAGGAGTATAGATGCCAGATCTGCGGCGATTTGAAGGTTATAGCCCTTCTACTCGGCCTTCAAGGAGGGTTCACGAAATATTGCTGTTTTCTGTGTTTATGGGACAGCAAAGCAACAGAAAAACACTACAACACAAAGGACTGGCTAAAGAGAGGAGAGTTTGTTCCAGGAAAAGGCAACGTTAAATACATTCCCTTGGTAGACCCAAACGATGTACTTTTACCTCCTTTACACATCAAGCTGGGACTAATGAAGAATTTTGTGAAGGCTATAGACAAACAAGGTGATGGGTTCGTGTACTTGAGGGGAAAATTTCCACAGCTCAGTGATGCTAAATTCAAAGAGGGTATCTTTGTTGGCCCGCAGATAAGAAAGTTACTTCGTGATGACGACTTTGAAAACAAACTGAATGAAAATGAGCTAGCTGCATGGAGATCCTTCACATCTGTAGTCAAAGGGTTTCCTGGAAACAAGAAGGAAGAAAACTATTGCCAACTTGTAGAGGAACTCTTAAAAAAATACAAAAACTTAAGATGCACGATGTCCCTGAAAGTCTACCTCCTACACTCCCACTTGGACTTTTTTCCTGAGAATCTGGGCCGGTTAGTGATGAACAGGGAGAGCGGTTTCATCAAGACATTTAGACGTATGGAGGAAAGGTGCCAGGGTAGATGGGATCCTGCCATGATGGGGGACTATTGCTGGTTTTTATAATCGGAGGACAATACAACACATAAAATGATGAAATAAAATAACAAATGCCCAGACAGTGGCTAATTTAATACTTTTTGTGTCTTCTTATGATTGCTTTCATTCTTTATTGAATTTTAGTGATGACGTGGAAAAACGTAACAGGAATAACAGGAAAAATTATATTTTTCAGTTTATGTATGTCTAAGATTTATTTTTTTAAACAAATAAACTGTACGTGCCAGATATTTTTTATTGCCAGATTTGAAATCAGCACCTCAAATTTAACCGAAAGAAAGCTGCTCTGAACCATGTTACAGAAATTTGTGTAATTTTTTTGCCTAGTGTTTGTAGTTTTTTACCTATACAACATCCAATTTAACTGTATTCTGTTTTTTCTATAACCATAAGTTGACACATTGTAACTGAGCTGTCCCAATATTTGATTATAGCTGATTTATGCCCAAGTGTTAGTCATCTGTCATTTTTTGCTGTATGTGCAGTTAATATATTAACACAACAGTAATGATTTTTGGGGGCAACTATTACGCCTTTTCCCGTATGAGAAATAACATCACCAATAACACAAATAACATAATTGACACTAATAACGCCATCAACAACAGAAACAAAATTAATAACGTTAGTAA
>NW_024730668.1:4954086-5122253 GCF_018991925.1 Homarus americanus
TCAGACCAGAATGGACGCAATTAGTTACAGCCTCAAGGAAAAACAGATGTAGGCCTACTGTATATGAGGTGCCATGAGGATAGCTCCGCCCATACCGTGGACTAACCAATCAGTGAAACAGAACATAAGGATCTTCGAAGAAAAAAACCTGCTCTGAATGGACACTGAGAATGTCTGTTCGGCAGCGAGTGTGCAGTGTTAGCAAGACAGACAGTTTAGCTGTTGAAGTGATAGAGTGAGGAGGTTATCCTGGGTGACCCTGCGAGCGTCGTACTGAGGCTTGGTAATGCGTATTTTAATGTTTTCCTGTAGTCGTGCTGGTGTATAGTGAGTTCCAATTCCCCCCACGGTATCTAATTAGAAATAGGACGAACACATGACTTCATATCACGTCTTTGCTGAATATATTTAACTTGGAAGATATCTCTTTCCATTTCCCTCTTAACTAATACATTAACCTAAAAAAAAGGGGTCCCCCAGCAACAGATGGATGGATACCAGAGTATATAGGGACAAGTGACCCACCTTTAATTAACTCCAGTGCCGCCCCGGCTGAATAGAGTAAGTAGATCAACAACTTATGTTATAGGATTACGTATGGCAACCTAACATAATGTAACCTAGCGTAACGTATAGCAACCCAACATAATGTAACCTAGCGTAATGTATGGCAACCTAACATAATGTACCCTAGCATAACGTATAGCAACCTAACATAATGTAACCTAGCGTAACGTATGGCAACCTAACATAATGTACCCTAGCATAACGTATAGCAACCTAACATAATGTAACCTAGCATAACGTATGGCAACCTAACATAATGTAACCTAGCCTAACGTATGGCAACTTAACATAATGTAACCTAGCGTAACGTATGGCAACCTAACATAATGTAACCTAGCATAACGTATGGCAACCTAACATAATGTAACCTAGCATAACGTATGGCAACCTAACATAATGTAACCTAGCATAACGTATGGCAACCTAACATAATGTAACCTAGCATAACGTATGGCAACCTAACATATTGTAACCTAGCATAACGTATGGCAACCTAACATAATGTAACCTAGCGTAACGTATGGCAACCTAACATAATGTAACCTAGCATAACGTATGGCAACCTAACATAATGTAACCTAGCATAACGTATGGGTAACCCAGCATAACGTATAACATAATGTAACCCAGCATAACGGCGAACCTAACATATAACCGTATAGCATAACGTAACGTGGCATAATGTAACCTAATGGCAACCTAACAATGTAACCTAGCATAACGTATGGCAACCTAACATAATGTAACCTAGCATAACGTATGGCAACCTAACATAATGTAACCTAGCATAACGTAACCTATGCAGCACAACGTATGGCAACCTAACATAATGTAACCTAGCAAACGTATGGCAACCCATAAACATAACATAATGTAACCTAGCATAACGTATGGCAACCTAACATAATGTAACCTAGCATAACGTATGGCAACCTAACATAATGTAACCTAGCATAACGTATGGCAACCTAACATAATGTAACCTAGCATAACGTATGGCACCTAACATAATGTAACCTAGCATAACGTATGGCAACCTAACATAATGTAACCTAGCATAACGTATGGCAACCTAACATAATGTAACCTAGCATAACGTATGGCAACCTAACATAATGTAACCTAGCATAACGTTTGGCAACCTAACATAATGTAACCTAGCATAACGTATGGCAACCTAACATATTGTAACCTAGTATAACGTATGGCAACCTAACATAATGTAACCTAGCGTAACGTATGGCAACCTAACATAATGTAACCTAGCGTAACGTATGGCAACCTAACATAATGTAACCTAGCGTAACGTATGGCAACCTAACATAATGTAACCTAGCGTAATGTATGACAACCTAACATAATGTAACCTAGCGTAACGTATGGCAACCTAACATAATGGAACCGACTGTAACGTATGGTAACCTAGCATAACATGTGTGTGTGTGTGTGTGTGTGTGTGTGTGTGTGTGTGTGTGTGTTGCAGATCAACACAAGATGCGCGATTTTTTTATTTCCACTAAAATATTTTATGGGCCAATCACTCATGGCACAGCCCCCCTCCGCTCATTCGATGGTAACTCCCTAATTAAAGACCATGAAGGTCTCCTTCAGCACTGGAAAGAGCACTACCATTCACTGCTCAACCGAAACACAGATGTGGACGTCCTGACTACCCAGCAGGTCCCTCAGCATCCAGAGCTGACCCACCTCAGCTATCCTCCATCCCTGGATGAGGTAGCTACTGCCATCAAACAGATGAAAAATAACAAAGCCTCAGGGCCTGATGGAATCCCAGCCGAGGTGTATAAAGCAGGAGGACCTCTGCTTACCAGCCGTCTCCACTCTCTGCTGGAGGATATGTGAGAATAGGAGGAAATCCCCCAAGCTCGTCAATATTTATAAGAACAAGGGAGACCGGTCAGACTGTGGCAACTGCCGATGAATCTCACTGCTGTCCGTAGCTGGTAAGATTATCGCCCGAGTCCTCCTAAACAGACTTCTTCCTGAGGCGGAAAACTTCCTCCCAGAATCTCAATCTGGCTTTAGACCATCACGTGGCACCACTGACATGATCTCTGCTGCCCGCCAGATACAGGAAAAATGAAGAGAACAGCGTCATGACCTCTATATGGCCTTCATTGACCTAACCAAGCCCTTCAACTCGGTCAACAGGGAAGACCTCTGGCGGACCCTCAACCGTTTTGGCTGCCCACCAAAATTCCTAGCCATTGTGAGGCAGGATCACGATGGCATGAACGGCAGTGTCCTGCAAAATGGCACCCAGTCTGAGTTCTTCCCTATCCAAATGAGGGTAAAACAAGGGTGTGTACTGGCACCATCTCTCTTTTCCATTTTCTTGTCTGCCTTCCTTACTCGTGCCAGTGCCAATTTAGCTGGCGGGGTGGACATTGAGTACCGGATGAGGGTTCTTTTCAACAAAAGACGAGTCCAGACAGGAACAAAGGTGTCAGCAGCTTCCATTACCGAACTAATATTCACCAATACTTCCCACAAATACCCGAATACCCCCACACAAGCACACACAGACTCGACATATAAACAATACACCCCCCTCCCCACACACACACACCACTACATACACACACACACTCATTAAAAACCGGTGTAGACCAGAATCCTGGAGGATAGCGAATGTGATACCGATTTTCAAGAAGGGAGATAGATCACTATCATCTAATTACCGTTCCATCAGTTTAACATCAATTGTAGGCAAATTACTGGAGGCAATAATTTCAAATTCTATTCGAAATCACCTGGAGAACCTCAAGTTGATCAATGATTCCCAACATGGCTTCGCAAGTGGGCATTCATGTATGACAAATCTATTAACATTCTTTTCAACCGTTTTCGAATCAGTGGATGACGGGAACGATTATGAAGTGGTATACCTCGACTTCAAAGCCTTCGACAGAGTCTCCCACGAAAGTCGAATATGAAAGGGGGAGTCTCATGGAATTGGAGAAGATATACTAAATTGATTAGTGAGTGGTTACAAGACAGGAAACAGAGAGGAAGCATTAACGGCACTAAATCAGATTGGGGTAACGTCACTAGTGAAGTACCCCAAGGCTCAGTAATTGGACCATTACTATTTATTATATACATAAACGACATAGATATAAGCGAAGACAGCAACATAATTAATTTGCTGACGACGTGAAATAGGGTATGTAATTAAATCTGACGAGAACTTTGCAAAACTACATGATGATCTAAACAAATTTTTCACGTGGTCTGAAAATTGGCAGGGGAAATTTAATGTAGACAAATGTTAAGTACTTAGTCTAGGAGATGTAAGCAGAGAAACCAGATAACAGATGAACAAAGTTGTTATAGAGAAATCCGACTGTGAGAAAGATTTAGGAGTAATGATAGGAATCTTAAACTAAGACAACAATGCATATTTGCTCGAAACAAGGCTAACAAAGTACTTGGGTTCATACAAAGGAGTGTTAGTTTCAAGACTAGGGAGGATATCCTAAAACGTTATCTTGCTCTTATGAGACCTCACTTTGATTACGCGATTCAGTTCTGGTCACTATACTACAGAATGGATACAGAATCCCTAGAAAGCATTCAGAGGTGGTCGACAAGACTAATCCCAGGCATTAGGAACCTTGAGTACAGAGACAGGTTAAACCATCTAAATTTGCACTCCCTCGAGAGACGTAGAGTGAGGGGCGATATGATCGAGGTGTATAAATGGAAGTCAGGGCTAAACAAAGGTGATATAACAAAGGCACTCAAACTATCCAACAAGGAGGGAACTCGTAGCAATGGTCTTAAATGAGACAAATCTAGATTTAGGGGCGAATTAGGTAAACACTGATTTGGAAATAGAGTAGTGGATGAGTGGAACAAGTTTTTTTTTTTTCGAGATTAGCCTACCCGGGACAGGTCACTGACCCACATCGGAGCCTGGTAGGTAGGGGGGGGGGGGATAATGTAATAATAATAATAATAATAGTAATAATAATAATTCATCGTAAATAAAATTTATAATAAAAATAAAATAATAAAATAATAATGATAACAATAATAATAATAACACTGTAATAATAATAATAATAATAATAATAATAATAATAACAATAATAATAATAATAATAATAATAATAATAATAATAATAATAATAATAATAATAATAATAATAATAATAATAACAATAATAATTAAGAACTATAAAGAAATACAAAGTTTACAAAAAACTTAAATAAATAGTTAGAAACAATATATGTTTGTTGTGTTGTCAAAGTAAGAGAAACGATTGAGACCCTGCAATTGTGTGTAAATGAGATAGAAAGTCAGATCAGCAACCTAGGACTTGGTCACAATTTTCGTGATGCCATATGGCAACAGGGTCTACCATTAGACAATATATTATGCTTCCGATATCCCAGATGGTAGTACCTCCCTGTTTGGTAGCTGCCTAATACCTACTACCAATAAATTACCGAACGTCATCATTAATTCGAACACGCTGGGTAGCTTCAAATGTAGGTTGGACGGATATATGAGCAATAGGGGTTGGGTGTAAACGGGGCTGCCTAGTATGGGCCAATAGGCCCGTTGCAGTTTCCTCCGTTTTTATTTTTTAATATACACACCCACAAATTACCCGCACATACGCACACACACCCCATACACACCACTACATACACAGAAATTCCCCATGTACAAACACTGCCCCTCCTACATTTTCAACTGCCCCCATACCTACCCCCTCCCCATCTTCCCTACCAACACACCTTCATAGTTTCAGGTGAAAATTTAATTACCAGTAAATAGACTCACATATTAACAACCTGTTTTACCTGATCTCCGCTTCGTCATTATAGAGAACACCACGATAGAGATTACCAAGAGAAAATAATTAAGGTAAACAGAAGCATTATTGGCTTACAACTTATGTATTCTCCAGCCAAAAGGGGTTATTGTTTGTTGTTTATTAAAGTATTAATAAAATAGGCTTAAAAATTTACTTTATTTTTAATATTTAATTGTCTTATTATATGTATTTTTTTATTTACTTAGGCATTAAATACGGGTTTCAAAATGTTCTTATTGAGTCAAAAAACTGAAATTAAAAATAAAAAAGTCTTATCTATTTAGTCATTATAGAAAATGTTCTTTATTTTTTTTTTTCATAAAATTGACAAAAATACTTAATTATCTTCTTTATCCAACTATCCATATACACTACCTGGCTATCTGTATCTATTTATTAATAACTTATTTACTGTCATTAACACGCTACTATAACAATTCGTAGTATCATCAACACTATCATCAATATCATTCCCATCACAATCATCGTCATCATCATCATCATCATCCATTACTCACCATCCTTACAATCTTCAACATCATTCCTACCTTCCTCATTACCATCATCATCATCATCACCAACCTTATCATCATTATCCTTAGCATTTTCACAAACATCATTATCACTATTCTTACCAACATCATCTTCATTAACATCATCACAATCATAACTATCTTCACCTTCATCATTTTTTATCATCATTATCACAATACTCACCACACATCATCCTCACCATGATCATTCTCATCACCATGAACACCAACACAATCTTCACCGTCGCCATCATCACTATTCACATCACCATCCTCACCATCCCCAACATCATCCTCACCCCACACACACACACACACACACACACACACACACACACACAGTCAATAATCAATCACAACAAACAAAATTTCAACATTACAGAAAAAATATGATTCACTTGTTGTGAGAATCAACAATTGGCTGGACTGAGCTGTGAATTGCTCTGTGTTTTTGCTGCAGGGGCCAGCTCACACAGCAGGCTTCCCATTATGCTGTTTATTTAAGGAGGTTCATGTTTGGGGATCCCTTAAAAATGAAGGTAGAAGCTCAATGGAACATTTTGTTTAGGTGTGTGTTGAAATACATATACGAGTATATATATATATATATATATATATATATATATATATATATATATATATATATATATATATATATATATATATATATATATATATATATATATATATATGGAAATGTTATAGAAAAAATGGACACGTACACAGACAGAAAAAAGAGGCAGAGACAGATCGTAAAGAAAAGATATATATAACTCAGACAAATACACACAGTTTTGGCTCTGTTATCCAGCTCACTGCCCGACTTTCCTCACTGACTACCTGAAAGTGTTATTCCCGCGTCAGTTATTTTTCTTCAGAATACTCCTCTTCGCTTTGTATTGTGCAGGGAGAGTTATGGTTAGGTTGATAGTGAGCAAGAGGGAGCTTTTGACTGTGCCCTGCCAGCAGTATGAGCGTTTCTCTTCACTTATTGATTGACAGACTAACTGACTATATGATTAACTGACTCTGATAACTGACTGACTCACTGACTAACAGAGAGAATTTGTGTGCATTAGTCCGCCCAACTTCCTGCTTCTCCTGACCAGATTGATGGATGTTTTCCTCGCGTTGTTTTTTAAAGGGCAGCTTAAACCATCATTCTCAAAGGGTTAAATCATTGTTTTCAAAGGGTTAATAATTTTTTCACAAAGGGTTAAACCATCAAATAGTTAAATTATCGTCCTCAAAAGTTAAAAAAATTCTCAAAAGGTTAGACCATTTTTCTCCAAAGGTTAAATCATTGTCTTCAAAGAGTTAAACCATTTTTCCCAAAGAGACAAAACATCAAAGAGTTTAAACCATCATCCTATAGGAGTTTTAACCATCATCCTATAAGAGTAAAACCATCATCCTATAAGAGTTAAACCATCACCTTATGAGTTAAACCATCACCCTATAGGAGTTAAACCATCATCCTATAAGAGTTAAACCATCATCCTATAAGAGTTAAACCATCATCTTATAAGTTAAACCATCACCCTATAAGAGTTAAACCCTCATCATATAAGAGTTATAAACTATCATCCTATAAGAGTTAAACCATCATCCTATAAGAGTTAAAAACCATCATCCCATAAGAATTAAACCATCATCCTCAGAGTTCAACTATCTCCCTACAAGAATTAAACCATCATCCTATAATAGTTAAAAACCATCATCCTCAGAGTTAAACCATCATCCTATAAGAGTTAAACCATCATCCTCGGAGAGTTAAACAATCATACTTAAAGGGTCGGTAGTGCCAGAAGTATACGACCAACACCCCTCACTCAGGTATATTCCCATATTTACCTGTCATTAATCAACGAATAATTCCCGATGTTCTTTTATTTTTATTTTTTCAAGCAAGATACACAAATTATGTTTTCAGCTGACGTAGGTGCAGAAAATGAGGCGCTACACTGTATCTGTCTCATTACAAGACCCTGCGCTGATTCATCCATACGACTGTCAACTTGGGACCAAGTCTTCAGATCTCAGCGAAATTAGTTGGCAGTTTTTGCTTTTCAGAGGTCACGTCTGTGTGTGTGTGTGTGTGTGTGTGTGTGTGTGTGTGTGTGGCGGAGGATAGTTTTGATAGTATGTGTGGATGGATGGATGGATGTTTGTGCATAGATTTGTGTATATAACTGTTATATGTGGGTACGTTCGTGTATACATGTGTTTTCATATTTGTTTCTACGAGTTTATGGATATGTACAGTATATATGCAAGTGTGGTTGCATGTATGTTTGGTAGTGGGAGTAAAGAGTGAGTGCACAAATGGGTGTAATGGGTGTAGTCGTAGATGCAGTAACAGGATGGTAGTTCTCATCAGGTTTAATAGGGGTCGTATGCTGCAGTGGCTAAAGTCGTGGGTGTAATAGTGGGTGTGGTAGTGAGGATGGTAGGTGGTTGGTCGTGAGTTTTAGTGCTTGTGTTCGTGAGTTATGGGTTGTGGTCGTGAGTGTGGCTGGGGGTGCTGTCGCGAGTGTGTTAATGGGTGTAGTCGTGAGTGTGTTAGGGGAATATGGCCTTGAGTATGTTCGGGGGTGTGGTCTTGGGGGTAGTACCAGGGTGGTAGTACTCACCAGGTCTGGCTGGGGTCGTACTCGGGCCAGTAGGTGTATCGGTCGCCACACTGCAGGACGGGGAGGGGTCGTCTCTCCTTCTCCTTCCTGGGTTGTTGCTGTTGCTGCATGGGCGGCGGGTGCATCATGTGGTTCATGAAGGACTTGCCCCGCCCCTGGGGTCTTGGGGCCACCCCGCCAGCCGCCCCGGGGGTCGGTACCAGCTTGGGCCCCAGACGGGGATTTGGTGAGCCCCCCGGACGGTGATGGTGCACGGGTGGTGTCGCTGTGGTGACATCGCCTCCACCGGCGCTGCCGCTGCTGTTTTCCCTTCCGAAAGGGAACCTCTTGGGTGAGAGGGAGAGGCTGTTAGTCACCCCAGCCACCACCTGCTGCAGCGAGTTGAGAAAGCTCATCCCGATGGCCCGTCCCCTAGAACAATCCCTCGTGAAAAAAAAAAACGAACAAAGTTGACCCTCAAACACTTCTTTCTCTCTTTCTTAGAATTAAACCACTTATTTCTCCGACGGCACCTTCAAGCACCTTCTAGTGCCCCTACCACTACCCTCGTCCCTCCCTCAGTAGCTAACACTATCCCCCCCCCCCGGTGTATTGTGAGTCACTGTTCCCAACGTCTGCTGCTGCTGCTGCACTCCCGCATGTGGCTGGTACAGTGACACGAGCGGCGGTGGTGGTGGTAGTAGTGGTGCGCCCCCCTCACATGTTCATCCACCTGTTGTTCCACCGCGACCAACACCACACACACAACTCGGCTCACTTATACACCTCCTCCAGCACACACACACACACACTAGCACGTCCCTCCGCCCGTCGGTCGAGCGCAAGGTCGAGGAGGGATTTTCACACTAGGACATAAGACGGGGACGATTGTGAGGCGTGGTGGTCGTGGTAGCTAGTGGGGTGTGGGGAGCGAGGACATGGCTGGGAGGGGAAGTTGTTGTCGTGGAGGCGGCCCCGCTAGCACTGCCAACCCGCCTCAACCATCTCACCTGTCTGAGGGTCGCACATACGCAAGCGTAACACCCGTGTTGCCGCCGACACCCGCTACACACACACACACACACACACACACACACACACACACACACACACACACACACACACACACACACACACACACACGCGGGCAAATTTCTCACGAAACTTTTCATTACGAAAGTGACGTATTTTCACACGAAATAGGAGCGTCTTTATTAGTTTACGAAACTGGAGTACACTGTATTTCTTTATTTACAAAAACTGTCACATCTCTTAACGTACCGTACGAAACTGTCGTATTTTTTATCGGATTTACTAAATCTAACGTATCTCCTGAATCTCGTAACTCAGGCATCTCTCTCAGTTACATGACAAATGTTTTACTCAGCTTAAAAAACTGACGTACCTTTCACCATATAAATCTGACGGAATTACTTTTCATAGACGAGTATAATGACCTTTATGTACATCTTAGTCTAATGAATAACAATAATATAGTCGCCATTTGTCATTTGTTATAATAATTTCTGGCTCACCCAACATGCACGCACCTGTTTTCTGAAATTTTAATATTGTTTCATCTACTTGTGAACGTATGCAATTCCTTCACTTATGAGCCTCTAATGAAGCAATTTTTTCACTTATGAGCCTCTAATGAAGTAATTCCTTCACTTTTGAGCCTCTAATGAAGCAATTCTTTCACTTATGAGCCTCTAATGAAGCAATTCTTTCATTTATGAGCCTCTAATGAAGTAATTCCTTCACTTATGAGCCCTTAATGAAGTAATTCCTTCACTTATGAGCATCTAATGAAGCAATTCCTTCACTTTTGAGCATCTAATCACGGGCGGATCCAGGGAGAAGGGTCCTGGGGGTCCAAAAAACCCCTTTTCACCAGAAAACTCCAATACTTTTATTTAATGCCGTATTATACCCAGGCGTTTTTGTATAGTAAAAAGTAATTACTACTGACCTCAGAATATCTTCTAATATCAAGACTACATGGCCTCAGAATACCCCTGCTATTGACCGAATTTATAAAAAAGAATCTGGGGGCGGGGCTAACAGCGCCCCCAACCCCCCAGCTGGGTGGGATCGCAGTGCTCGCCATTTTCCCTCAACCACAACTCCATCGACTCCCCCACCCTTTTGATATTCCTGGATCCACCCCTGCTAATGATGCAATTCTTCACTTATGAGCCTCTAATGAAGCAATTCTTTCACTTGTGAGCCTCAAATGAAGCAATTCTTCACTTATGAGCATCTAATGAAGCAATGCATTCACTTATAGGTAGTAGGTATTAGGCAGCTACCAAACAGGGAGGTACTACCGCCTGGGAAGATATTGGAAGCATAATGTGTTGTCTATGGTAGATCTTGCTGCCACATGGCATCACGAAAATTGTGACTAAGTCCCAGGTTGCTGATGTGACTTTCTGCCTCATTTACACACAATTGCAGGGTCTCAATTGTTTCTCTTACTATTGACAACACAACATACATATATTGTTCTTCACTTTTGATTTTTTTTTTCATTTTGTATTTCTTTGCGGATTATTATTATTATTATTATTATTATTATTATTATTATTATTATTATTATTATTATTATTATTATTATTATTATTATTATTATTATTATTATTACATTTTCGCCCCCAGGCCCCGATGTGGGTCAGTGACCTGTGCCTGGGTGGGCTAATTCCCAAAAAAAAAAAAAAAAAACTGAGCCTCTAATGATGAATTTCTTCATTTATATATGTGCTATGTTATAACTTCCATTTATCTGTTTTAATCACTGATGAAGAGTCTGCAGAGTCAGTATTAAAGGTAGACTGGAAGTAACATTCATAAATATTTATGGGTGACGTTTTCAACCTCAAATGGTCTTCTCGCCATTCTCTTAAGAAAATAAACTATTGCACAATAACTAGGATATCACCGTAATCAAAGTTATGAACTGTGATCATTACTAAGGGAAAAAGTTTATGTGTAGCGAGCTTCGTTGAACACACATCTTTTGTGGGTGAGAGACGGGAAAGACTGGTGAGAAGCCGGATAGTTATTGTTGATCCAGCTGTCACGCCGAATGCACGCAGTGGAAGACACTGTCACGTGTCCGGTTGATAATTACTCACAGCTCATGGGTTAGTTATAGTCTGTTTGACAGGGGCTAATACATTGCTAGGCTACCACCCTCCGAGTTCTACGAGGAGTAAACTAACCACATAATATAAAATGAAACCTATGGATGCCTATCCATGTTATAAAAGATAAAATGTGATGTAGCTAACCTGAAGAATCTACAACCAAGGGTTGAGTGTCTGAATTCCTGACCTTAGATGTGAGGGCTTTAAATGTACAATTGCAATTTTCGAAGAGATATGTCTGTATTTGCAAAACATATAAAACTGATGAAATGAGAATTAAAGTTGGCACAACAAAACTGGGAATTACAAAACCCAGAAAAAATTTAATTGCAAAATATCTTCAAATGAAGAGATTTGTGTTTTCATTGAGATAAGCAAATAATGTTAAATTGTCAAAAACGAGATTGAGTTTGCTGAGAGCAATACTAGCATTTAAAAAAATAAAGGTATCAGATCTGAAGTTATGATCAAATTAAAGGCAAAAAATGATGATGGGCTGGCAAGGCAAGGTTATGATGGCACTACTGGTGAGTTTACAATAGTCTGAATCCATATAATAAAACAATAACCTTGAACTACAAAGTGCTTACCACCATCCTGGCATAGTAAAATCACACTGGTTTGGTCAGGAAAAAATATTATAAGGAATAAAGATGTGCATAAAACACGGTCTTTGTAGAATTAGGTGTATAAATACATTGTGTAAGCGTTGTGTGAACAGTCGTTTGTATGAGTGCCAGTTCGCATATTTCTTCTGCAGCAAGAATAAACGTGAATGCGTAGGCCGGACATACACATACAAATATAGATATGACGATTTACACTGTAATATCACCTTAGGATCATCCTTTGCTAAAACAAATGAGAAGTGATTAGGCACTACTAATGTTCAGTGTGTTTATCCAGGGTCATAAGTGTGTCATTACATATATTGGAAAGGTTCCATTTTTCATGCGGTGAGAACATTGAACTGTGAATAAAAATAGAAGTACAGTATGCAGTAGCATTGCTTCTTTTTAAAAAGAAAAAAAATACGGAATTGCGGCACGCGGTTACCTTGATTCTGTATTTTGAAAATTAGTGGTTAAATGATGAGTGTGTACAAGCAGGAGGTGGGCATCCACGCATCTTAAAACTGTGTTAATTAATCAGCAATGAGTTTGTCACTGGTATAAGATATAAATTGGAGAAAAACAAATTTCCGCAATGAGCTTGTCATTGGTAAAATATAGAAATTGGGGATAAAAAAATTCTTACAAATGGTTTGCAGAGCGTAGTTTTAAATAATAATCATTAGATACAGTTGGTGTACTTGATATGTTTGCGGTTTGAGCAGATGTGTCTGGGATATCATTGACATCCCTGGGTAGTAACTCTAGGTGTACCTTTCCAAGTCTGTCCGTATATTCTACGTCTAATGTTTGTGTGCTTGGTATCAAAATTTTTAATTGCCCGTTTCCTTTGCGGTAATCAGGAATGGACCTGAAAATTTGGGCGGTAGCATTATAGGCTTAGCCTGTTTGAGTTGCTTATAAATCATTTCAGGGCGTGACGCAGCTAAATGTTTCATCTTCCGCGATTGCAATGTTCTGCACAACATCCTCACATGAACGTAAAAATATAAATTTGTGATGATCATCTTTCGCTGTGAATTCGCGAATGCGGTCATTCTGTGGCAATACTTTTAATACAATGGAAGTGTTAGTAGACATGCTTGAGCCAGCTTCAGCCATTGTTAGTTGGGTGTTAGACAACTTAGATGTCACTGGAGGATTAGTGGATGCAGGAGGGAAAGTACAATGCCCTGATACACTGGGCTTTGGGGTGGAAGTTAAATGAACATAGCCATGGTGAGATGTGGTGTTGTATATAAGACCTGACCTAAGTTGGGTACGGTGTAAATCACCAAATGATTGATCGATAAATTGTCCACTACTCTCAATGGAAGTGTGGTCGCTGTAAATGAATCTGTGTTCCATGCAAATCTTCCATATTACCAGTATCAAAGCCAGCTCCGGTAGGGGGCACTGCATCAGACGGTACTGAGTTTTTTTATTGCTCAGTCACTATTGTAATCTTCCGCTAAGTGCTTAAAGTCTGAACGAGGTAAATGAAATATAGTATCCATAAATGACAATGCAAATAACACAAGATTATACGAAACAAAAACCTTGCAGTAAATGAATGAAAGTATAATTTAGTAAATAAACATACTACAATAAAATTATATTAAGTCAGTAATATACAAAGTAAGGCACTCATTAATTAAAAACTAGCCTATCACAATATCTGATGTGTGATGGTATGCTGTAGAATATGTTAAATGTGTGTAAAAATGATGATTGTGAAATACCTAACATGTCGACCTGTCTGAAGTTCTGGTTGGTAGATCCATAGAGCTCCATGTGGTGCAGAGGCTCAGCAGAGAGAAATGCGAAATCCAAGATGGCGCCTTGCTATGACATTGGAGTGACGTTTCCAATATGGCGTCGATGACTTGTCCAAGATGGCATCGATGATGTAATAGTTGCCAGAGGATGGTTTGATATGATGCTGTAAGTGATATCGAAGACAGCTGTCCGATGGAACCCGGGTACACTGGGTCACACAGTGGATCACAGGGTCACACGGTGGGTCACTGGATGCAGCCACCGAGAGTTGTTGATCAGGGGTCAAAAGGGCGCTGAGGCAGACGTTGACCAAACAAAACAACCTGTGATTCGTAGAGGCTGGGATAGGCTTGCACTGGGGGGACCTGGAGATGGGTGATGCCCGGTACTGGGTAGGGGTAGACCTCTGCTGTGCTGAGGAGAATGTTTAGTCATTGGTTACCATCCGTGAGAACGTCCTGACGGCAGGGTTGCCAAGACGTTCAGGGGTGTTGGCAATGCTGCTTGGTACAGCGGTGCCACATAAACAGGAAGTGATCAAATTAAATCACTTTTAAAAATAAAAATTGAAAACTTTTACTTGTATGTTGAACTGGGACGTCATGCAAGTGTTCAACTAAAACGGTATCGTCTCTTACAAAGGAAGATATCACAAGTGCAAAAATGGAGAATGTCATGTATTTACCTATAATTGTCAGTTTTTGTACTGTACAAGCCGCTGGTTTTTTTTTTGTGAGTTCAATTTATCGCTGCCACCTCATGTTATAGCTTCCATTTACCTGTTGTAATCACTGATGAAGAGTCTGTAGAATCAGTATAAGAGGTGCACTAGAAGTAACATTCATAAATGTTTGTTTGTGGGTTAAGTTTTCAAACCCAGACGGTGTTTTCTCCACTTATTAAGAAAATAAAGTAATGCAAAATAACTAGGATATCACCATAATTAACACTATGAGCTGTGAGCATTAAAAAGCGACAAAGTTTACTTGTAACGAGCTTCGTTAAACACACATCTTGCATGGGTGAGAGACAGGGGACAGACTGGTGAGAAGCAGGATAGTTATTGCTGATCCAGCAGTCGCTGAAGTCGCTCAGTGGAAAACACTGTCATTTCTATCACTTAAGAGCCTCTGGTGACATATAATTCCTTCACTTATAACCTTTGATGACACAGTTCCTTCACTTTGATTTCCCCAGTTCATTAAATTCCCTGAGGCTCATTCCCTCCAACCTCAACAACGGTACAGTTGAGGATAATTCACACTGTCCTATCACTGCTGAAGTACAGTACCTCAAGGCACAGTTCTTGCTCCTATCCTATTTTTATTGCATATTACTAGGTTATTTGCCACTACTTTCAGCAAAACAAATTCTGTCCCATATAGTCTGGCTGCCATACCCTGATTTTGCCCTTAAGTTTGTTTTTGTGTACTCACAACTTTTATGGGTGATTTTGTATAATTTGGGGATGCTGATTTCAAATCTGGCGGGTGCTACCATATAGCCCTTTGGGGAACTGAGATATTCAAGATGGCGTCCAAGAAGGCTGTCGTCCAAGATGGCTGCCACACACACAGAAAGTGCTTCATATCTGAACTTATATCAGACATAGAGCCGCAAGTTTTGGCTCTAATCCTAAGCTTTTAAGGTCAAGGAATTCATAGATATTGACTGTTTCAATCTAACATTACTACCTATTACATTACGCTAGCATCACATATACAGATAATCAACGCTCATGCATTACAGACATGGTCCAGGAGGAATAATTGGAATAACTCTTTGACCTTTAGTATTGAAACGATGGGCATACAGCTTGCATATGTGCAGTCAGATAATGAAAGATATTGCACTGATTGCTGAGGATGATGACTATTACAGCTCACAAGGAAGAGATGTCGGCCAGTATAGCAGCAGATCCAGAAGACAGATAAAAGCTGACAAATAAGTTTGAAATTTGCATTGACCCATTGAAAATAACTTCGCAACATACACACCCAGGTCCATTTCATAATCGGTCACTATTAATGCTGTTTCTCCATCCCGTTGGGACATGTAATACGCCGCCTTACTGTTGGTAGACCTACTGTAGGGTCGTATTTTCAGTCGTCGTGCCCGGTCCGAGCACCATACGCTTGTGTGGGGCGAGGTCATTCAAGAACGTTCTTCGGGCAATACGATGTACCGGGTATTACCAGTACAGTATTTCTAAATCGGCTTGATGGCCCACTGTTACCACAACCCAAGCGTCCAGTAACCCAATAAAATTTTCCACACACACACACACACACTTTTCACTTTTTTCACTTTTATCCTCTTCGCCACTGATCGGCTTGTTAGCCGCTTGGGCGATCGGTCACGACTCTTTTCCTTTATATTCTTCACCAAAAAGGCTCGCTAGCCGCCCGGGCGATCGGTCACGTCTCTGTCACGCACTGTTGGCAAATACTGGGCATGCACCGGCTCCTGAATGTACCTGAACCCGCTCCAGTGTTGGTCAAGTCTTCTCTTGAAAGAGCTCACACTCGGTGCCGTCACAACACTTTCTGGTAGATTGTTCCAAGAGTTTACAACCCTCACTCCGAAAAAGTTTGCCCTCACGGTTTTCCGGACTTGCGGCTTCTTCAATCTTGAGCTGTGACCCCTTGTGGGGCGAGCGTCCGCCAGCTCCAAGTAAGGACACTCAACTGAGTAGTGCCCCCTGAGATGCTTATAAACCTCAACTAGGTCCCCCCTTGCCCGTCTGTAGTATAAGCTAGGCAAGTTCAGGCGCTCCAATCTCGCAGGGTAGCTGAGATGCCGAAGTGCAGGCACCAGCTTGGTGGCCCTCCTTTGAACATTTTCAACCAACTGACAGTCCCTAGCATATCTCGGGGACCAGATGGGGTGACAGTACTCCAGATGGGGAAGCACTTCACTCCTGAAGATCGTCACGAGGGACGGACCGTCTAGATATCTGAACGACCTTCTTATAAGACCCAATAATTTATTTGCCTGATTTACCTTCTTCTCACAATGGCCCGAGAACTTCAGCTCATTGTCAACATACACACCTAGGTCCTTCTCACACACAGTCTCAACTAGTACATTTTCTTCATCCCGTTGGGACATATGGTACGCCTCCTTACCGTTGGTACGCCCCAGGTGCATCCTCTTACACTTCGTGACATTGAATCTCAGCAGCCATTCCTTCGACCATTCCTGGAGCCCACAGAGGTCCTTCTGCAGCTCTTCACAGTCCGCTTGGTTCTTAATTTCCCGAAATAACTTGGCGTCATCGGCAAACATTTGTATGGAGGAGTGTACAACGTCAGGCATATCATTTATGAAACAAACAAACAACAGCGGGCCCAATACACTACCCTGCGGTACCCCACTTGTTACAGGTACAGATGACGATTTCGTGCCATTAATCACCACACATTGCTTGCGGTCATGTAGAAAGTCTTCTATCCACGCTAGGACATTTCCCCGAATTCCGTACCCTTCCAGTTTGATTTTCAGCCTTTCGTGGGGTACACTGTCGAAAGCCTTGGCAAAATCTAGGTAAATATTGTCGATATTACCACCCCGTTCTAGAATATGGGTCCAAATATCCAATACCTTGAGCAATTGTGTCAAGCAAGAGCGCCCCGGCATAAAACCGTGTTGGCAATCTTTTACAAGGTTGTTTCGTAGTAGATGTTCCATCGCTGCATCTCTGATAATACTCTCAAGTACTTTACATATTATGCTGGTCAGGCTCACCGGTCTATAGTTGTTCGTGGAGTGCCTATCGCCCTTCTTGAAGATAGGACTCACATAAGCCACTTTCCATTCACTGGGGACCATTTGTTCATCCAGGCATTTACAAAACAGAATCTTCAGGGGCTCTGCAAGCTCGTTGCACAGCTCCCTTAGCACTCTAGGATGCACCATGTCACACACACAAAATGAACCCAAAACTAAAAAAAAAAAAACATCGTATGACCAAACGACCACAAAAGTGTTAAGAGGATGTCTATGGGATATAAATATTCTTTCGTTTTTTCGAGGTTTGTTTTGAAGTATATATTTCATCGGGTGTTGGCCACACTGGGATGGCCGACGGTTGGCGTACAGTGAGTCAGCTGACACAACAACACGGCGTGGTGTTGTTGACGCACAGATCCACCAGACTTGACCTGAAGGCACTCCTGATTGGTTGCCAGGCCAAGTCTGCTTGGCTCTGCCCCTCGTGCTCCATCCCAACTCCCAACCCCCTACCAACCTCACTGCACCGGGATTTATCAGCAAAACATTCAAGTGATTAGTGCAATGATTGGTTACCAAACAGTGATCCAATAGTGTATTCCAAGGAAAAACACAAAAACAAATGTGATTCACAGCCGTGTAATACCAGACCGTGGGCACTGTCGGTCACCTTCAAAGTGACAGCGACAAGGACCACCGCGGTGTTTACTATACTGTGGGTACTGTGTCGGCGACCTTTAAAGTGCCAGAGACAAGGACTCTCGGTGTTTACTAGACAAGTATTAATAGAGGTCTACCAGTGTCAGCATTCCTCAAAGTGCCGCCAGTGAGTTTATGGCCACCGTGGACAAACACTTCCTTTCGTCCACAACAACATATATCAACAGATGTCCACAAGTGACGCACTCCAGGTGCACCCTGAACAGTTTAAGGTGAGGGAACGGATCTCCTGATGGCAGTGGTATTGCACTACTAAAATCACTGAACATATTCCTTCCTCTCGGCTGTAGACAAGGACGTCATAAACAGAAGCCATTAGGACCATCACCTCCACTAGAAAACCAGAGAAACCAACTCCTGACAGACCGAACCAATACACTGAAGTTCCCCAAGTACAGTACGATCTCCTCCCCTTACTACTCTCCAATGTCACTTCCTTAGCTAATAAGTTTGATTAACTGGCAACCACAGGCAGATCAGTCGCTGCCAACGTCGTTGCCACATGCGAAGCTTGGCAAATTGTTCCTGAAATGTGGCACATTGAGGGATATCAACTCTTTCACCACCTTCGTTCACATGGACGTGGAGGGGACATTGCCCTCTTCTGTCAAGATGAATTACGCCCGTCACGCCTGCATGTTTCAGTCCCAGCTGATGTGGAGGGATTAGGAGTACGTGCTGTGCCACGTTCCCACCCTCGTCACACTGCTTCTATCATATACTGTGTGGCATATCATCCACTCTTATCAATCACCTCAATACCACCTCAGACCACCTTAGAGTTAGGTACCCATGTGCCAAGCTAGTACTATGAGGGGATTATAACGAAATTGACACCACTGATATGCAGTGGTGTCAAGTTGTGCACAAGTTGTGAACTTTCCTACACACGGTCAAAATACTCCTGACTAAATCTTAACTGACAGCGGACCAGTTCTAACTACCTCAACCAATGCCTCCTATCGGATGTAGCACACACCTATCAGTGTTCAGGTCTCCAGCTTCCACTACCAGCCAAGTGCAAAAACCCTACATCAAGACCTACAGGCCGACCACTGACTCTGCAGTGGGTCTCTTCGGACAGTGGATATTTCACCGTTCCTGGGTGACGTGGACACCAAATGGATAAATTATACCAACACCACAACTTCTTCCCCGAGAAGTCCGTCAGATCACACCCAGCTGACTTGCCCTGGATCACACCTCGGATCAAAAGACTTATGCAACAAAGAGACAGCGTTTATTATTTCAATGACCACAACCGCTACAGGTCTCTTCGCAACTTCTGTATCTTCTGTAGAGTTGTATAGAATAACGAGGGAAATACTGTAGGGTATATCCGGTCATATTGCTTATTATCTCACTCTCTCTCTTTGACTTAAGTTTCTCATGACTTCACTTCCTTTATCTGATTCGATTGATTTATAAATCTGTCGATCTGTATACATTTTTATCAATATATTGCCTTAATTATGTATTCGTCATCATAATAGTGTATTCCCTAACCTCACATAATACTGGGTGGTGTACAACAAGTTGTGGCTCATTGGCCTCAAATCATAATGGAAGGGTCGGATACGATTCGAACTGCCACTGCTTTGAAGCTGCACCTTACAATTGTTGTGAGAGTATTGTGGAATTGTTGTGATTAATATAAAGTGAGAAGACTAAGGAATTGTACACTGGTAGTGTGCTGACTATGTATTCGAAGTGTGGAGTCAAGCTGTGAAGACATTACCCTGTTAACAGTGTTGTGAAGAATTAGTGACTATTAAAGGTGGCTACAGTTCACAAGTGTGTTTCTGTGACCTGGTGGAAATCTACCTGCCTGTTGTTTTTCTGTACACCGATACTGATCGTCGGGAAATTAACATAGACTGGCAGGACAGCCAGTGGTAACTCGACAACCCTGAGATATCTACTGCTTCTGAACGTATGACCCTAGCAGCTGGTAACCAGTGATGGACGCTGGGTAGGCGGTGAGAGGAGGGTCGTAACAATACGTTATAGTATAGATAGACTATACTGTAGATAAGTCATCTTTAACAGTTTTTATTTATACTGGCATTCTCTATTAGAATACAATTTTATATTTATTTTTTAGTCATGTTATATTCAAAAACCTAATTAAACGAATACAAACCTATCTACCAATCACGTCCGTCGTTACAGGATTAATATCCATTCATTCATAAATAGTGATACTACTAGTGTGACGAGCCATTTGGAGACACGGGTTACCACAGAGGGTGTAGGAACACAATTCCGCAACTGTACGTGGCAATAGTAGGTTAGGTCGCCCCCCCCCCCCCAAAGGTTGGGATAAAAAAAAAAATATTTTTTACGAAGAATTGTGTATGAATATATTTATTAAAAACAAAAACTTGAAGAATTTTCACGATTAATATAATTTCTTCGACAAGAAGTATATTTTTTTCTTTAATAATTTAATAAGTCTTTGGCCAACCGCAGCATGATAGAGTCAAACTATTCCTGAGTGGGATTGACGAAAATAAATAACTAGATGAAACAAAAGGATGCCAGCTAACTGATTGAATGAATAAAGGCTAGTGACGGGGGGAAGGAGGTTCAGTGGAAGTTTAAGGAGAGGATGCCAACATAAATCTAAAGTTGGCATGTTGGAAAACAGAGAAAATATGACAATTACCTGGATGGTGATGATTCAGCTGTTTGCTTGTTTACCGGTTTCCATGCAAGACGCACATGCCACTCATATGATATCGGTGTCTGGTGGCAATTTCAAAATTGGAGGATTATGCTCGATTGTAATTGTTGTTTTTTTTCCTGATGGCGGCGATAAATAGTAAATTATCAAGAAGTATGGCACACAGCCTGTCCATTACACCTTCAAAAATGGGAAATAATAATTACCACTGGGATATAGATCATCAAACAAAGTTCAATCACTCGTCTGAGCTTTACACACTCTACACACAAAAAAAATATATGTACGAAAATAGATTAAACCGAAAAAACGGAAGAAACAAACACAAAAGCACGTGCTATACCCTCAGGTTCCTAGGCCTTGTGGTAACTGAGAAGAGAAGTGCGGCTGCCAGACGTATTGTATGTAACAGCTGCCAAGTACCAAACCAAAGATACTCTACTTTAGATAGGAAAGCTCAAGCTAAACTATATGAAATGTGTGTATGGTACAGTTGCCAGGTACCTCAATAATAGCGCCATCTATTGGCTGCATCCAAAAGCTATTCGTGACGTTGATGTGACGTCATGAGTGATTTTTTTTTACGTTTTCCATTTATTTTAGACATATCAATCATTATTTATGTGTACATGTATGTCTACATAAAAAGAGAGAATGAAAACACTCCTGTATAATTTTCAATGACTCCATTGCCTCAAGATCTTAGATGAGATCAGAAATTAAAAGACTTATAAAAATCGTTTCTCTTGCAGAATTATCATACAAATACTGCAAGTAATGAATCGCCTGTCATGCCGTCACATAAAATTGGGGAATAAATGACCTTGTTTTCAGTAGAGTTTCTGGCTATTAAAGGGTATTCTTATTGTTTATCCTCATTGAAGCAAACAAACACAAAACCAAAAATTCAAGTTGTCTTGGTTACTCATGTATTATAATATTTCATCTAACATGCTACATAAAAATATTAACATTACCATAAAAAATAACATTAATTAATAATAATTAATATATATATATATATATATATATATATATATATATATATATATATATATATATATATATATATATATATATATATATATATATATATATAGATAGATAGATAGATAGATAGATAGATAGATAGATAAATAGATAAAATCACATCACACAGGGAAAATGGAAACAATGGAGAACCTTAGCTTTCGTCTTTATTCAAGACATCTTCTCCATTGTTTCCCTTTTCCCTATGTGATTTTATCGAGATTTATCTTATCCACGTTTCTATTGTGGATCTACATGAAATATATATATATATATATATATATTATGAAGAGAAAAAAGCACACTTGATAACTTCTGTGCAATTCCTCATAGTTCTTCATGTATATTCTGGAAATATCAATGACATTTTGCCATCTGCGACACCTGTCAAATTCGTATCTTTTTACTTTTTACTTTTATCCTCTTCACCAAATGATCGGCTCGTTAGCCGCTTGGGCGATCGGTCACGTCTCTGTTACGCACTGTTGGCAAGTACTGGGCATGCACCGGCTCTTGAATGTACCTGAACCTGCTCCAGTGTTGGTCAAGTCTGGTCTTGAAAGAGCTCACACTCGGTGCCGTTACAACACTTTCTGGTAGGTTGTTCAAAGAGTTCACAACTCTCACTCCGAAAAAGTTTGCCCTCACAGTTTTCTGGACTTGCGGCTTCTTCAATCTTGAGCTGTGACACCTTGTGGGGCGAGCGTCCGCCACCTCCAAGTAAGGAGACTCGCCTGAGTAGTACCCCCTGAGATGCTTATACACCTCAATTAAGTCACCCCTTGCCCGTCTGTAGTATAAGCTAGGCAAGTTCAGGCGCTCCAGTCTCTCAGGGTAGCTGAGGTGCCGAAGCGTAAGCACCAGTCTGGTGGCCCTCCTTTGAACATTTTCAACCAACTGACAGTCCCTAGCATATCTCGGGGACCAGACGGTGTGACAGTACTCCAGATGGGGAAGCACTTCACTCTTGAAGATCTGAACGACCTTCTTATAAGACCCAATAATTTATTTACCTGATTTACCTTCTTCTCGCAATGGCCCGAGAACTTCAGCTCATTGCCAACATACACACCTAGGTCCTTCTCACATTCAGTCTCAAACAGTGCAGTTTCTTCATCCCGTTGGGACATATGATACGCCTCCTTAGCGTTGGTACGCCCCAGGTGCATCCTCTTACACTTCGTGACATTGAATCTCAGCAGCCATTTCTTCGATCATTTCTTGGAGCCCATACAGAGGTCCTTCTGCAGCTCTTCACAGTCCGCTTGGTTCTTAATTTCCCGAAATAACTTGGTGTCATCGGCAAACATTTGTATGGAGGAGTGTACAACATCAGGCATGTCATTTATGAAACAAACAAACAACAGCGGGCCCAATACACTGCCCTGTGGTACCCCGCTTGTGACAGGTACAGATGATGATTTCGTGCCATTAATCACCACACACTGCTTGAGGTCATGAAGAAAATCTTCTATCCACGCTAGGACATTTCCCCGAATTCCGTACCCTTCTAGTTTGATTTTCAGCCTTTCGTGGGGTACACTGTCGAAAGCCTTGGCAAAATCTAGGTAAATATTGTCGATATTACCACCCCGTTCCAGAATATGGGTCCAAATATCCAATACTTTGAGCAATTGTGTTAAGCAAGAGCGCCCCGGCATAAAACCGTGTTGTCAATCCTTTACAAGGTTGTTTCGCAGTAGATGTTCCATCGCGGCATCTCTGGTAATACTCTCAAGTACTTTGCATATTATGCTGGTCAGGCTCCACGGTCTATACAGTAGTTGTTCGTGGAGTGACGATCGCCCCTCTTGAAGATAGGACTCACATAAGCCACTTTCCATTCACTGGGGACCTTTTGTTCATCCAGGCATTTACAAAACAGGATCTTCAGGGTCTCGGCAAGTTCGTTGCACAACTCTCTTAGCACTCTAGGATGCACCATGTCAGGGCCGGGACTCTTATGGACCTTTAGCTTTGGCAGTTTATTTTTAATACCCTGTAGGGTTTCGTGGTATAATGTTGTCTAGCACTCAGGATGGATGGAAACTCTAAGGTGGTTTTCTTGTATAATATAAGTTATATGATAGACAGTCTGGTGCTGGAGGTGCCGTGTGGTGAGGAGCTGCTCAGTAGACACGTTCGGTGAGTAGCGTGTTGAAGGAGGTAGATGTGCAGGAGCTTCGTTAGAGAAGATGTTGCCTGTTGCTGGCCTCCTGGTTGAATGAAAGCTGGACAGCGAGGAGCTTGCTGGGAGGAGGTGTTGCGTGTTCAGGAACAGAGAGCAGAATGAAAGAGCTGGTTGGTGAGGAAGCTCAGAGAAGGACAGCTGGTGGGTCGCCATGCTCGCTGGCGGGAGCGAGGACCGCCAGGTAGGCGGAGGAGAGGCGAGGGCCGCCAGGCAGCGGCGGAGGAGGAGGTGTTGCTTGTTCAGGAAGAGAGGCCAGAATGAATCTCAATGGAGAGACAGAGCTTATATACCCAGCAGCCGTGAGTCAGCCGTGAGTCATGTAGGGAAAACCCGAGAAGTAACCGGTCTTTGGCTCCGTTGCTAGGATACTGCGGCATCTGGTGACGCTCCCCGCTTGGGCCGCTAGTTTGGTTGCTAGGGAAGATGGTAGCAGCTGGTGGCTGCGGCTATGCAGTTGTAGGCAGTTGTAGGGGAGACGTCCACTACAACCCTCTTCTGTGAACACAATTTGGGTTAGTGCTGGGTCGAACAGTCTGTCCTCAATCGCAGGAAGGTTAATTGCATCCTCTCTTGTGAACACTGAGGAAAAGAAACTGTCCAATGCCTCAGCTTTATCCTGGTCAGAATCTGCGTAACTACCGTCTTCAAGCCTTCAGGTTTAATACTCCTACTCGCGTTTTTAATTTCGACTTTGCATAGCAGTAAAACGCCTTTGGGTTTGACTTGACCTCGCTTGCAACCAGCCTCTTGAACTCCTTTTCAGCCCTTCTAAATTCTATCTTTGCTTGGTTTCTGGCTCTTGCATACACCCTCCTGTCCTGCTCATCGTTTGACCCAACCCACGTCTTGAATTTCTGGGTTTTCTTCTTAACTTTGTCGACCGCCGCATGGTTCATGTGTAGGTATCCCCTCGTATTCCTAGAGGCACTGGATTTTGTCTTGGGTAAATATTTATCGATCAAATGGGCCACTTTACTAGTTATGATATTCAGCGTAGTGTCTGCGTTCTTGTGCCTTAATGGGTCAGGCCAGTGGATACCCCTCATCTCTTCCCTCACCCGTTGTAATTTCCCTTGTAATATTTGCACCTTGGCCTGGCCTTATCCTGAACTAGGTAACAGTTAAATCTGAATGACAACACTATATGGTGACTGGTGCCAACTGGGGCAAGGTGTTCCAGTTTGGCCACCATACCCTCCTAGTTTGTTATGATGAGGTCTAGTGGCTTGGGTGTTTGCTCCCCTCTGTAATGTGTCGGGTCTCTAACATGTTGGAACTGAAAATTATCTCTCAGAGTTTCTACAAAAAGAGTAGCAAGGTTATTCAAGTCATTTGGGGTGAACTCGTTTCTCCAGTCGATGTCGCCATAGTTAAAGTCCCCCATGATAAGGAGGTGGCCAGGGTTGAGCATCGCCGCGTTGTCTAATAAGGCTCTTAAGTTCCTTTGATTTAGTGGGCCACAGTTTGGGGATCTGTAGATACACCCGACAATAAGTAAGTCCCCTCCCTTTAGTTTAATTTTACACCACTTGGACTCTTCAAAAACATCATCTCCCTGTACCCTCGCCTGGCTGGCTCTAAGGTCTTGCCTATCATAAATAACCACACCACTATTGCAAGTTTCTTGAGAAGGGTTCGTAAATGAGTCACAGCCAGCAATACTGAACTCACATTCCTCTGGGTCGATTCTCCTGTTCTTGTACAACAGTTCTACAACTCCTTCAATATCTGGTTGGTTTTGTCCCAGCCTCCTCACATCCTGAGGGGTTGATGGCATCTTCAGAACCTCTGTACAGATATTCTTAAACTGCATCTTATCATGTGTTATCCTACTCTCAGTTCCCTCTACCTGGCTCTCAGGGACTCCAAAAGCTATTACACCCTCTGTACGAACGTGTTCAAGACGTCGTCGCCCGCTACAACGACCACGCCCGTCCTCTCCCCAGGTTGAGTGTCGGCACCCAAGTCCGTGTTCAGGACCCGACCTCCCTACGTTGGGACAAAGTGGGCGTAGTCATGGGTCTCGGTAGGTCATGGGACTACCAGGTGCGGTTACCCAGTGGTCATGTGTGGTGGAGGAACCGCCGTTTTCTCCGCCCCGTAACACCTTCCGCTGACCCCGCCACCAGTGCTGAGTCCCACATCCTCCCCAGTGATCAAGCCCCTCGACGCTCAGAACGGATCCAAAAGAAAAGGTTCGCTCAAGACTTTGCTATGGGCGTATAGGGGGGGGGGGGAGGTATATGTATATTATGTATGTTGCATGTATACTATGTATGTACCCCATTTATATACCTTACCTATCTAGTCAGTAGCGTGTGGCAATGCCCCTGTTTCATGTCACCAAACGCTTAGATAATGTGCCTGGCGACATCTGGAAGCTGCTAATGTACCACTTGCCACATGTCGCCTGAGAGGTCAGGGAGAGGTCAGTTGACCCAAAAAGAGTGTAGGGACTACCGGCACTTGTAAGTGCACCCTTGTATACTTCCGTGAAATAGAACCTTAAGAACTCTACAGGTGTTTGTGTCCGCCCCTGTAGTTAGAACTGAATACCCGAACATCCACATGGCGCAGTGAGCCTCCAAAATGGGTATCGTGTGATGACCCGGAGAAGGTGGTGAATGTGGTTTGTTTGGGCCTTTGAGATTGCTACTAACTCTGTTTGTAGCGTGAAGCAGTCATTAGAAGTTTCCAGCTGAGGGTCTGACCATGGGCGTAGAAGGCCACTCTGGATCTATGATATTTTGGGTCCACCGAGCTGTCTGTGAAGTATGATGCTGCATCGGCCGGTGTTCAGTGGCTCTGGGTTCCTGAGTGTCAATGCTTCCGGAAAATGGGCATGACGGGTGGAAACACATTCCCTCTCCCTCCAATGGGATGTTCCCGTCCCTGAAGCACTGAGTGTTGGGAACCCTCCTTGGGTGGGTGTCGAGGTGTAGCAGCTAGGCACTCCTGATTCCAGTGGTTGACAACGTGTGTCTTGCGCATACCTCGTTGTGGCTGTCATCCCTTCACTCGTTTCCAGAAAGGGTTTTCCTCCTGGTAATGAAAGCTTCTCACCAAAGTCCTCCGTATCGCCTAAAGTCTGAAGTTGCTCCATATGATCTTTCATATTCTGCATCATTGCCGTCAATTGGGTGAGCATCAGCTGTTAATCCCCCGATTACCCTGGCTGTGTGAGTGACCGGTTAGCATTTCCGTCGTTCAGGGCCTCCAGGTCTTCTCTGCTGGTTTCCTCTGCCTTGTTTCCTTCCATGACTGGTGACACAGTGAACTCGATTTGGCTCTTTCGGTGGACAGCTATAGAGACGTTCGGTTAAGCAGGAACGCTCTTCAACTGACACGTCTGCTTGTTTATAAAGATGTCATATAACTGAGGTTATACAAATGATGTCATACAATCTGAAGTCATGTAAGCGATGTCATACAACTGAAGTCGTATAAGCGATGTCATACAACTGAGGTAATATAAGCGATGTCATACAATCACGACCACAGTGGTGACACACGAGCGATGTCCCTCAAACGTGTGAAGTGCACTACGCACGAGTGATGTCACACAAACACAACCACAGTGATGTCATACACGAGCGACGATGTCACATTAACGCGCCCACAGTGATGCCACACACGAACGACGTCCTTGCTTGAATACTGAAATAGATACATTCCATTGAATGTATTCTATTTCGTATTTTCAACCAGTAATACAACTGAAGTAATATAAGCGATGTCATACAATCACGACCACAATGAGACTCGAGTTGATGTCACACAATTGAAGTTAATGTCACACAGACTCGAGTTGATGTCACACAGACACGTGCCATGCGCACGAGCGATGTCACACACGAGCTAGGATGTCACACTAACAACCACAGAGACCCACAATCAATGTAGGGACTCGTTACACAACTGATGTCACAAACACTACTGCAGCGCCCTTACTTGTACATCGTTACAGCTTGTCACAACCTTCGTTGTTATTTCTTAATTACACACACACATACTGTACACATATATGCACATATACATATATATACATATAACTTGAATGTTGTACACACAAATAACCCAAAAATCCTTTTCATTTATGTTTTTCTTCATGGTTCCTTATCATCATTGTTTGACTTAAATCTAAATGTAACACCAATGTCTTATATAATTACCGTGAAATATACTAAGACTTATATACGTTCACTTAAGATAAAGACAAAGTAAAAGTTAATGAATCATCAGAATTATGAATCTGTTAAGCAAACCTTTATGATTATTTACTGAAGTTAATTTTGCGATATGGTTGATATTTGATATACTATGGTGTCACTGGTATAGGAAAATCAGCTGTTAGTTATAATCACTTGCGTGCGTGTCCGTGCGAACGCTAACTACCCGTCCGCCCAGACCAAACATTACGACACTGTCCGGGTGTTTTGAAACCTTCGCTCACTGGGTGCGCGGCCTCCCTGTTCGAAAGGAACGCTCACAGCCACATACACGCAGACCGAAGCTTTATAACACTGTCCAGGCATTTAAGACACTTCACTCAAACACACAGCACTCGCTATCACTGTCTCCCTGCAGAAGATGCATCCACCCACTGTGGGTGGGTGGGCCATCGACGAGCCTATGCTCTCCCACGCTGAACTCTGGCGTTGGTCCTTTGACGGTCCTCCCGTATACGTTTTGACTGTTAACGCTCATAGGAGCGTTATTGGTTTGTTGCTGAAGAAATAAACCCTCAACGTTGACGCGTACCATATAATTTGGTCAAAACCTGTTAAAGAACAATTCACATATAACAAATGCTGTTATCTCAGGACACATAGTATGAATAATACAATTAATATATAGAACATAGCCTGTTAACATCTTAAGTATAACTCACTTGTTACATCTGTTGATACATCAGGAGACAAGTTGTATAATATGATCAAATTACAGTACATAAATACTGTATACTTGAAGTTATTTAGAGTTTATATTTACGTTTTAGGGTCTTGGGTTCGACCAGCGTGTTGTTTCTTCTGCAAGAATTGGTAGACTACTGTGAGCAATCGCCACCCAATCGCAGCCCTAGGCGAGGGTCATCTGTTTTATATTAGATACGACCAACAAACACGTTGTCAGCACTGCCCCCCCTTCTCACCCTCTCTCTCTCATGTTTATCTTACTGTGATGGTAACACTACTAATTCACCACATTTACTACAGGCAGTTCTATGATACCACTTAGAAACTAGATATAGTGACAATCTGCATGTGCAGAGGATAAAAAATTTCTTCTATGCAGACAATTTACTAGGGACAACTAATATTTAAATTAAGTTAGTAGAGCTCAATCAAGCAGCTAAAGTAATAATGGAAGATGCTCTGATAACCCTACAAAAGTGGCACTCAAATTAAAAAACCCTTAGTGATCTATTAAGACTTGACTATCAAGATGAACAACACCTTAACCAGGTAAAAATATTAGGATCCATGTGGGACATGACTACTCATGTGATTAGCATAAAGAAAGTAAAGTGGAGAGATGTTCACACCAAAAGAGAATTATTGAGTAAATGTTGTAAAATTTATGGCCCGCTAGGACTTGTAACTCTTATAATCATACAGTTTAGGACGCTGATGCAGGAGGTATGGAAATTGAAAGTAGAGTGGGATGAATACCTACCCAAGGAAATATTTGTCAAGTGGGGGGTATGTAAATTAAATGCCAAGGACATATCATGAATGAAATTCCCTAGAATGACCTGTAAAGAACAAGTAGACCACAACATTCATATCTTCTGCGACGCCAGCCCGAGAGCCTTTGGCGCTGCGGTGTACTTAGTGAATAAAATGGGAACCCCCATGATCCTCACTTCTAGACTTAAGAGTGGCACCTACTAAACCAAGGACTTCACCTCAATTAGAATTATTAGCAATTGTTTTTAGTAGTTATATATGTGTATGTGTATATGCTGCTTTTATTGATTTTATGTACATAACAACAACAATAAACCACCAGAGTAAGAGTCAGTATGTGGCTTCTCATTCTCCCATTAAATCATGTAAGATACTATACTGGCGACGAGGATGGGATTCACAAAGTGTTGGTGAAGTCCTTGAAGAGAGGATAGTGATCACTGAAGGGAAGGCTACTCTGAACCTGGAGAATTTAAGTGAAGAGAGCAACCACGGCTGGCGTCAGTGGATACATGAGACGAGTGGGGAAGCATGATGCAGACAAGGAGAACTTCACATCATATTGCGAAAGAATGGACTTCTTCTTCCTGGCAAATGAATTAATGGATGACGGTGGTGATGCTCAGAAGAAGGCCCTTGAAGAGAAAAGGAAAGCAATCTTTTTGTCAGAGGTACTGTAGGAGTTAATGTTTATTCTACTCTGGTCAATCTGCTTGCTCCAAACAAACCCAAAGACTCTTCACTGATTCAGATTACCAAGATTCTGAAGCAACATTTTGATCCTGCTCCACTTGAGATTGCTGAAAGTTACAAATTTGGCATAAGAGATAGAGGGAAAGATGAATCAGTAAGTGATGATATACTAGCTTTGAAGAAGTTATCCATTCACTGTAACTTTGGACAGTTCTTGAACCGAGCTCTAAGAGACAGGCTTGTGATAGGTCTGAATTATGAAAAAATACAGAATTAGTTAATGAACACCACTAACTTAACTTTTGAAAAAGCATGTCAGATCGCAACAAGCAGAGAAAAACACCAGAGTAGTTGTTCCCAATACCGGTTGTGAAACAGTTGGCAGTAGTGGCTCAGTGTGTAAAGTAACTGTAGCTAAAAGGAAGAATTTTGCCACAAGGTGCTAATGGACACATGACGGTCAAAGGGAAAGTACGTTGTCATGGCCACTGCCATCCGACCAGACGTCACCTCACCATGACACCCCTAGGTATGTGGCCGCGTCATGTCTTCCCACACCCACACCATACCCTTCACGGCTTCATGGTTAATCAATTCAAGCTTACAGAGTTCTCCTGCACGACACCCGTCTACAGTGACCGTGATCGACACGAGACTAAGTGTATTAACCTAGGTTTGTTATCCCCGTGGAACTATCACTTGTGGAAGCCTGGTTGCGACAAAAGCAATCCAGGCTGGTCTATTGCACCTATGTGGTTAAACAAGTCACGCTTACCAGTTCTCCTGGCTGCGACAACCGTCTACAGTGACTGTCAGTGGCACGAGACTATGTGCGGTAACCCAAGAGTACTTTGTTGTTATTACCCGTGGAAAGAAGTTCTTGTGTGGAAGCCTGGTTGCAACAAAAGCAATCCAGGCTGACAGTAAATGTATCACTTGAAGAATTAAGGCTCTGAAAAGTCATACCCATAGTAGAGTAACCACATGTGTTCCCAAGTTGAAAATTTCCTCTTTTAGAAGATTAATTTTATTACAGCATGAATGTGAGTGACTCGTATATCCATGCAAATTGTAAATCATTGTATGGAAGCTTCACAAATAAATGTACGTGCAATTCTCTGCCAGTATCTGTGATCCTATCTTATTATTACAAAAGGTAATGACTGATTGGTTATGACAAAGTATAACCAATAACTTAGATGGATGTTGGAAATTAATGGAATTCATTAAATCATCATATAGTATCTAGTATAAATCATGGAATGTCGATTGGTGGAGTGAACGTCTACGTAGATACACCATAATCTCCTGTAAGTAACCAGTGTGAAATATAAGAAACACAATATATTATAATCTTTATATAATATAATCCACTTTTACACCACTACGATAGGCAAAACCATGACACTGTCAGTCCCAAGGATTAATTAACATTGCACAACATTCAGTTTATAGTTCAACAGAGGAATCACAAATAATTTCTTATACAGTATTATCACACAAGCAGCAAGACTGGCTAGTAGCCAAAGGCTCAGACAAATTAGGTGGAGCAAATTTTTTCTGACAACACATGGGTTGAAAATGTGTACAAACTTTGAAAAAATTTAACGAAGAGGCAATCAATTGTTGGAACATCACAAGATAAGTTGTGTAAGATGATTGATAGTACAGGTTGTGGCAAAATCTTCTTTAAGTTTTTGAAGAGCTGAAGAAATTACTTGGACATAGTTTGCAGTGATAGTATCCAGAGTTTTCAATAATTTTTACCCCTTGGCTCAACCTTGGACAGAGGGGTATTCTCATTTGTCATGCATGAGCACTATCTGCTTGTTCCTTTCTGCTCATAATCAATATATCATGAAGAAATGGCTTTAGCTAACGAACCTTTCAAGGAAACTTCACCATACATTGATAAAAATGTGGTGAGGTATATTGCACCACTTTGTGATGTTTGTTCAACTACGTATATAATGCTCTTTTGATTTATCTCTAAAATACTGTACTAGGTCACTCATCCTTAATGGAAGTACTGTAGAATGTAGCTTTCGCTCACCAGTTTCAGCAGAGCTACAAAATTTCATTGTTATTAATCTGCTTCACCAACAGGTCCAACAGTAACAGCTAATGCAAAAAATGAATCTCATTATCTAAAACAACCTAAATACCGGTAACTTGTGTACTATGAATACTGTACTGTACTTGTACTTTCATTGTTTCTCTTGTCATCACCAACAGTACTGTATAAGTTTGTTTCAGTGAATAAAGAAAATGCTTTGCTTTTCATTAATTTTTTTTTATATATTTAAGCACATATAAACATACCTTCTGAATCAATCATAACAGTAGGAATTTATTTATATAAACTGCCTTAATTTTAAAGTAAATGTATATTTATTACAGTAAATCAGTATTATTGTATATGACAGTTTATATTTTATTTTCTAACCACATATTAACGCATAATTGTAATGTCTTTGAAAATGTATAAACTTTCATTTTAAATCATTCATATTTCCATTTACATGCAGTCTAAGAAGGCTAGTACTACAGCTTTTTGTCAACTATGCCTCTAATTCCCCACCATGAACCCAGGAGAAATTAGTGACAAAAGAATACCTTCCTTCTGAGAATGCTTCTGCTTCTTCCAAGGCAGTATTTCTTTGGGTTACTTGAGTAAATGATGTACTACTCATCTCCTTAGCCTGCACCAAGTGATAGTACCCTTTTAATAAAATTTCTTGTACATAAACATTACCTAAAATCTGAAATATCGTTGTATTACCCAATATTTTCTGTATAATGATCTTTAGTATCAGGGCTCTGTTCCTCATCTCCATTACTAATAATCTTCCCAGTCTTAATTATGCTTGCATCGTCTCTCTCGACACCATTCACAATATGAGTGTTAGTTCCATTTATGCATTGTTCTGTTCCATGTGGTGCTGCTTCTGCCACCTTCATCACAGGGACCACTCGATACTGCTCCAGGTCTCCTTCATCTTCATCCTCAGCTTCATCATCACTTCCCTTGTCCTGGTGTCCAGCTCCTCGGTAATTTTCCAATCTTGATGCTGCACGCCCTAACGGGGTTCTTCCCTGTAAATATAATATAACATTAATAAAACTTTAGGACAATGAACACGTCTATTTATCCTATGCAGATCTATTTTTCAGGAAATAATATCTATTAGGTGCATACTGTACTCATTTTTCATTCAACTTAGCTATGCTATACAGTGTATTAATAAATCAATGAGTGCAAAACTCATTTTGGGTCAAGTAATATCATGAGTGCATCATCATCACTGTTTTATGGCCATTTTTCCATGCATGTGTGGGTTTGCCATGATTATCTGATGGCATAGTGTCCTGGTTGTCAGCAGGCATTTTTATTTATTATTATTATTATTTTTAATATTATTATTACCCTGTATTATTATCATTTTATTTTATTTTTTATTTTATTTTTACGGGGATTACCCCCCCCCCCCCCCCACAGGCCACTGACCCACATTGGGACCTGGGGGGCCAAAAAAAAAAATATATAATATTAATATTAATATTATTATTATTATTATTATTATTATTATTATTATTATTATTATTATTATAATAATAATAATAATAATAATAATAATAATAATAATAATAATAATAATAATAATAATAATAATAATAATTACAGTATTATTACTGTATTATCATTACCCTATTTTTTGGCAGGGAGTATTTAGGAAGAAACATTCATGTGTATTTTCGTCCTATAGCCATAGTTTTCTTAAAATAAAAAATACAGTACCAGTAAATGCGAGGAATAAATAAAAAAATATTACCAATAAATAAGTAATAAAAAAAAATACTGTAAAGCCAAACCAGTAAATAAAAGCCAAATGAAAGTTTAACACAGTTGCCATTTGCATAAACTTCCTGGTTCACCATAGCAATGCAAATGATACTTCCACCGATTCCCTAGCAACTCTCTCCCCCCCCTCCCCACACGTCCCACCTCCTCCTGCTCCCCCAGTGAGACAGCTAACTTGTGTGCAAAGAAATGTATACTGTATTCTCTGTGTTTGCCCTCAGGACAATATTTATTTCTTTACTGTTTTCACAATATATATGTAGGGTGGTGTGTGCATGAAGAATGTTACATATTTTGTTTATCCCAAAATACGAGATGAAAAACAACCATAACACTAGTAGCCTGGTGATTATAGTGACGAGTCTAGCTTGGCTACAAAGCTGCCAGCTATGTTAACAGATGCAAATGTGAAAAGGAAGTTATATGTAAATCTTCAATTGTATCAGGTATTTGTAGATTTAAAAATAAATGTTGCAGGTATGGCAATACAAGTGTTCAGAAAAGGTTACTGTTTAGCTACCTCTGAAGAGTTGGGTGTCTGCCGTACGGACATTAATCGACTCAGGTTTTCATCATCAGCACAGTAGTTATAAATTGAGATTTTATATTTACAATAATATTTAAATTAATTAAAAATAATAATAATACTGGGTAGAGTGTTTTAGTAAGCAAAAACATAATTTTAATTCTGGAGTTGGGTTAGGTAGAATTTAGCCAACTAGAGACAGCAACTGGGGGATTCATTAGCTTACGGGAGACCTCAACTTCACATATACAGTACAGTTGGATACAGGTTGATTTTTTTTGCCATTTTTCAAATAAAAATGTACGTTTTATATGCCGTAAAATACAGAAATAAAAAATGTTAAGTAAAAATTTAACATAAAATAATAATAATAATAATAAAGAATAAAAAGAAAAGGAAAAAAAGATTAAGAGTGAGAAACAATATGTGTATGTTGTGTTGTCAAAGTAAGAGAAACAATTGAGACCCTGCAATTGCGTGTAAATGAAGCAGAAAGTCAGATCAGCAACCTGGGACTTGGTCACAATTTTTGTAATGCCATATGGCAGCAGGGTCTACCATTAGACAACACATTAGGCTTCCAATATCTTCCCAGGCAGTGGTACCTCCCTGTTTGATAGCTGCAAGTTTTACAGCTGGATGCCCTTCCTATTGCCAATCCACATTTACAAAGTGGGAATTGGGCATTATAGGTAGGACTTTCCAGTGATCTCTTAGTTGGCAAAAAGGTTTGAGATATTATCATCACCGAAGGAAACAGAAAATGTTTGTAAAATATCTATCTCTACCAGCATGATAAAGTTTGAGAGGATGAATGGCTATACAGAGAGAAAAAAGCTCCCTATCAATAGCAGTGGGGCATAAAATTTTTAATTTGATTCTACAATTCCATTGCCAAGCCTGGATCCGGCAAATCTTGTACACTATATTCAGACAAAATTAACTCCTGTTGTCATGGTCACGTTGACTGCTAGTCTGTTTTAACTACTGATTCTTATTATACTCCACGAATGCAAAACATGAGTGGGTTAGCTATCCCTAGGAGAAGACGTGTTTTTCCCCATCGATGCTTATACTCATGATCCCTCCCAGTAAGTCTCGCCTTCGAACACAGTTGTCATTGCGTGAGTAGCGATCGCTGGCAACTCGGGGGTATATATGCCAAGGCAGAAAGGAGAGACATCCTCCTGTGACGCTCTCCCGTTTGTCCCCAGGTATGTACTGCATATGTGTTCCTAAGCCATTCAGTTTGATTCAGTCAATTGTAGTGAATTATCAGTGTTCATGCTTTAAACAGTTGAATTGCCATTCACCCAGTGCGAGAAGTATTATAAAGTAAATGTCGTCTGACGTTGCGAGACGAAGGATTTGTTTGTGTTGTCATCATGCTTCCCAGTCCCTCCCATGACGCTCTCCCGTTTGTTCCCAGATTCCAGGGTGGGCTTATCTGAACACCCCATCGGCTGCTGAGCCGGTAGGTACCCCGCAGGGAACAATATATGCATTGATGTCGGTGATTCAACATGATTGAAATGGCAGGTCCACCTCGTGGGCCGAGGGCCCCAGACCCGCCTCGTGTCAGTGTGTAACCGACCACAACAGCAGTCGTCAGTTGTTAGAGGCGCCAGTGTTATACCCTGGGACATGCCTTGGAGTTATGGTCCACAGTGTGGCTTTATGTGTTTGTTATAATTACCCCATGTTGGGTAGTGGACCCATGTATTTGTTGGTATCAGTATTAACGTGTTGTGTGAGAGTGCATCTCCTATGCACTGCCAACACTCTGTTAAGTATCTTAAGTAAGGTTGTCTTATAACTGGATGTAATGGAAAGTACCTCGTAATGTGTGAGAAGTAAAGTTGTAGTGCGTAGTGAGTAGGGCCAAGGAACTGGTCCTGCTATGTAATGTAATGAAACAACAGAAAGGTTGTGTGCATTAAGAAAATTTGAGTCTGCAATAAGCGAGGAGTGCACCTTGAAGTTATATGTTAATAATATCTCTTTTTCTCTTTGATTTCATATTAATATACCTGTTCTTAGAGTATTTTAGGAGTATTCATTTTTCCCGACAGTATTTAACCTTTATTTCCGTCCAAGTGACTTGATCTCAGAATTACAATACCCATGTGCCCTAGACCCTCGACATGCTACCAAAAAGAACTAAGGTTATGCAGTAACCATTGAAGTAAGTAGAAAGAACCATTGAATTAAAGAACTAAGACAAGAGAAGTAAGAGTAAAAGTAAGGCAGAGTATGAGTAGAGAGAAACCGCCGCCGTTACATTGGTGGCAGCTTGTTAACCTTCCCCCCCCCCCCACCACCGTTACACTGTGCCATAAAGGCTGTTCAGAATCCAGAAACTGAAGAAATGGCTGCAGAGAAAATTTTCACAGTTCTGGAACCATGCTTAAGGAAAATGATCTGGTTTTACTCAACAGCTACCATCAGGTAATCATGGGTAACCCATGCAGTGTGGAAATTTGCTATAAAAGTTGATGATGATAGCTTAAAATAACAACGCTCTCCTTGCAGCCAGGTAACAAGTGGGACTCTGCTTGGAAATACCTGTAGTACCAACTACAGGCCCATGCACTCTACCATGATCCCAACTTTTGCAGTGGATATGAACAAAAACATAGGAACAAATGATTTTTGGTCGTATTGGACCAAAGAATTTCCTCATACAATTTCTGTATCACCTTACCCTTGGAGTCTGCAGTAAGAGCTCTCCCCCCAAAAAAGTATGCATGAGTTTACAAAGACAATACTTATAGAGAAAAAACTTGATTTCCTTCCACATATCTCCACATCCTTACATTATGAAACACTCTGCCAACAGAATGGAACAAATTTGAAGCTTATTTAAGTGAATAAAACTGGATGTGATGGTGGTTGTGTGATGGTAAGACTCACAACTTTTAATCTTTAATGGAGGCTTTTATACCCATCAGTTACTTTAGACCCAGGAATAGAGTGTAAATAAATACTGTGCAGTATTACAATTAGTTCCAGTCAATTTTCAGATATTTGGAACCCTCGGTTTTTTACTTTTTTACTTAACCAACTATACATAAGTCACCTGAAGCAGGTAGGTGGCTGTAAGATACACAAACAAGGGGTAACTGATAATAAATAAATACAAATCAAATACCTTATCTCTTTTTCAATAGCAAAAATCTTACATTTGAGCTCTCTAGCTGATCATCATTCCCATTCGAGGCCTCAGATATGTTGAAATTGTGAAGAGGTAGTGTTGCCAACCATTTCAGCATTGGCTTCTCCTTGATCTCTGTTTTAACTATCGAGGAATCGATGTATAATTCACGGAACTCCTGAATCTTCTGTGCTGCTTCATCCCAATTCAGTGGCTGTTAAAACAATAAAATAAAGTGTTTATAAAGATCTTAATATACTGTATATACATAGGGTCCCAGTTATTCATTGGCATAGTGTCCTAAAAAAATGGAACATATACTGAAAAAATGACTGTAATAGTGAGGAATTTTGCCCCATAACAATTAATGGAATATGGGAGGAGGGGTACAGTACATTCCAATTCCAATCATATGGAGAAAAAAAGAAGATTCTTTCTTAAGAAATAATTGAAAAAGGTGGGTTATGTTCAAAGTTGTTACCACTGTACCCTATCATATCTAAACAAAGAATGCGCACTTTACTGAAGCCAACTAATCGTAATTAGGGAACAAAGAGTGCTAAGCAAGAGACCCAACATACAAGTGATGCAAACTGCATTCTCACCACTTTCAACTCTTTTAAAACTTCTACCTTAACTCTAATATCTAGGATTTTGGTCCCTCTTTTGCTCAGGCTCACTCTTCGTACTTAACACACCTGTAATAGCACTTTAGTATTATATAAAATTATACCTTGCACGCGCACGCACGCACGCACGCACACACACACACACACACATGTAAAAAAATGAATATGGTTGCTTGAAGTACCTGTAATGTTATTTAATGTTAATAAATGGAACAATAAGTAGCTAACCATTAATGGTAAAAAAAAAAGTGAGACTGCTCGTGTTCATGTTCTGGGTAATAAGTTCAATATACAGGAGCGAACACAAACACCTGTATAGATTTTGTAGGTTCGATTTACTGGATAAGAGATATGTACACAAGGGGAGTAGTGCTCTCCGACCTGTCTGCTTGTCAACTGCTCTATAGACGACGTATGGCAAGTGAGACATTAACAGCTTCCATACGTCGCCAGGCACATTAATTAAGCATGTGGGACATGGTAATAACATTGCCACACGCTGCTAGCTAGGCTGAATAAATAATATATATAAATGGAGCACATACATCATATACATACATAATATATAATACAGCATACCTAATACAGAATATACATACACCTCCCTCCCCCCTATACGCTCATAGCAAAGTCTTCAGCGGACCTTTTCTTTTGGATCCGTTCTGAGCGTCGAGGGACTAGATCACTGGGAAGGGTATGGGACTCAACACTGGTGGCGGGGTCAGCAGAAGGCATTGTTACGGGGCGGAGAAAACGGCGGTTCCTCCACCACACACGACCACTGGGTAACCGCACCTGGTAGTCCCGTGACCTACCGAGACCCATGACTACGCCTACTTTGTCCCAACGTAGGGAGGTCGGGTCCTGAACACGGACTTGGGTGCCGACACTCAACCTGGGGAGAGAACGGGCGTGGTCGTTGTAGCGGGCGACGACGTCCTGAACACGTTCGGCGATCACAATCCTCTGTCTTGGCCTGCCACTCCTTGGAGAAGGATTGAGGGTGAGCAGGGACACAAGAACGAAGGGGGCGTCCATACAAAACCTGGGCAGGGGAGCGCCCGGTGTAGTTAGGTGTGTTGAGGAGTTCAAGAAGACCCCGGTCGAAGGCCTCGCAGTCAATGTTCCCAGAAGGGGCCACCTTAAGGATGAGGTGCTTCAGGGATTTGACAGCAGCCTCAGCGTGGCCGTTGGACTGCGGGTAATGGGGCGATGACAACACATGCCGGACTCCCCATCGGTCGAGGAACACAGCAAAGTCCCGGCTTGTGAACTGAGGCCCTCCGTCGGTTTGCAAGCTCACAGGAACGCCCACGTCACGGAAGTAGTGGCGGAACTTGCTGATGGTGGCGGCAGACGTCGTGTCATTACCGCACTTGATGACAACCGGCCAACCAGAGAGACGGTCGACGATAACAAGGAAGGACTTTCCTGACACAGAGAAAAAGTCGGCCGACACAGACTCAAAGGGGCAGGTGGGGTTGTCGTCACTCATAAAGGGTTCCTGCTGCTGGCTGGGTTGTAGTACATGGCGGGGCTTACACACCTGGACAGCATTGGAGATGTCGGGGTCGATGCCAGGCCGGAACACAGTCTGTCTTGCATGCCGTTTGGTGGCCTCGGCTCCACAGTGACTGTCGTGGAGGTGAGCCAAGGCGTGGAGACTTGAAGCAGCAGGGGCAACTACGGAAGGAGAGGTGTCACTGGCCAGAGGTAGAGGTAGGGCGGCAGCAGGGTAGTTGCTGCTCCTTTCGTGCACCCTGTTGGCGTATTTTACCTCGAGAATCGGTGTTGGGAAGTCCTGGGAGATGATGGCCAACTCTTGGCAATGTCTGTAGGACAGCAAAGGAGTCGGGACACCATTATGCACGTCAATCCAGGCCTGACACGACCTGTTGCCAAAGGTGACATGTGCATAGAGTGAACCCAGGGCCGTGGTCATCTGTGAACCATCTGCCGTAACGCAGAGGTCCTTGGGAGGCGGTCCTAGATTGCTTGGAGAGAGCCCCAAGCATTGCAAATGCTGGGGACCGATGACTGTAGCATCAGCGCCGGTGTCAGGCAACATCTGAAGACGGGATGACACACTGCCATAGGTCACGATGACACTGATGTACTGGGGAACTTTGGTCATGGGACGTGAGGAGTACACCCTCCTAATATGGGTCGGGCTTTGTCCAGGGTCGTCGTGCCTCTGATTTGGCGACTGTGGGCGGCCCTCTCTGGTAGAAGGGCGCTGAAGCTTCCGCCGACGCTGTCCCTTGGGTTTGTGGGTAGGGCAACACTTGTCATAGTGGCCCAGACGACCGCACACATTGCACTGTACGTACTTAGCTGGGCACCGCACTGTGAGCGACCAGTGGCCCTTACGGTCACAACTGTTGCAGGTAGACTGAGCAGCTGGACACACCTGTGTTCCGTGCTGCTTACCACAGTTGTTGCAAAATGAACCGGGCGTGGACGTGGTGGGCGAAGGCGTAGGAGCAGACTTCTTGTCCTTCTTGTACCGGGACACAGCGCGTACAGCTGTAGGGGGAGCTCGGATGGCAGAGGTGGCACACCTGGCAGCCTCATAGGAGCGACATATCGTCAACACATCCTTGAGAGAAGAGGAAGAGTCGAGGGAGGTGAGGCGTTGGACAAGTTCCTCGTCCTTAACACCCATCAGGATCACCTGCTTCAACTGGGTCTCCTCGCACTGCTGGTGGTGGCCTAGACATATATCTACCTCTTCCGAGGCTCTCTTAAGACGTACATAAAAGGCGTCAAAAGTCTCACCCTCCATCTGTCTGCAGCTAAACAATTCCCTCCTGCGCAGAGCTTCATTCTGCTGTCCTTTGATGTGCCGTTGTAGAATGTCCAGTACCTCCTCTACAGACAGCGAAGAGGTCGGAGGTACCTGCAACGTATGTTCTAAGACACGCTGAATTTCCAAGGACAGGCACATACGCAGCTGGATGAGTTGTTTAGGCTGTGACAAACTCTGGAGATCCACCATTGTAGAATAATCAGTCCACCGTCGCCGCCATTCACGAAAAGTCTGGAAATTCACATCAGGCTTCAAGATGGGCGGTGTTTGAGCTGCTGCTTTAGGTGGGGCTGGGGGGCGTGAAGGAAGCATTGATGAGGTATCTGAACCAGTCAGTACCGAGGCAGTGTTAGAGCCAGGGGCTTGGTTAACAGTGAGGCGAGATATCAAAGCTTCAAACCGTGCCTCTGCTTGCCTTCTGTGTTCATCCGCCACACGTCTGTTAGCTTCATCCTCGCGCCTTTCATCTCTCATAAACTTCATTAAAGCAATTATCTCTGGAGACAACGCTGAATATGGAGGTGAAGGGCTGCGCGATGTTGTGGGAGCTGGAGCGTCATGGTCAGCCTCGTCATCCATCTCTGCGGAGCTATCATCCGACTGACTCATCCGGGCGTCGGGTCCACGGCTACGTAAGGCACGAGACATAACTACTTCATCTGTGTACTGTGTCTTAAATCAGTGTTGACCGGTCAGCCCGTCGTATCAACAAGATCTCAGACAAAAAATTAATTAAATACACAGATAAGTAGATTATATATATAAAATATATATAAGGGAGCCGCCGCGGTCAGTGAGTGTTAGTACATGTATGTGTGTGTGCGTGAATCTGGGTGGGAGCAGTCTTGCTGGGAGGGAGAGGAGGGAGAGGCGGCGACTCACAGTCAGTCGCCAGTTACAGGGTACCCTCTGGACGCGGTCAGAGGAGGGTGCACTGAACTCTACTCCCCACAAATCCCCTGAACATGCCTTACACCTTGGGAATCCTTTAGAACAAGGTCACACATGTATGGCACGAAACACACAATGCACTAAACACTTCACAGAAAATCACTGTCACTGACACTGCTCAAAGTTGCTAAATTCTTCGAGGACGGGCGGCGGTTGACACAGGGCAAGGGGTCCATAAGCCGGCTTTCCACAAACTTTGCACTGTCACTCGTAATTATCCAGTAAAAGTACACACTGCGCCATGTTCATGTTCTGGGTAATAAGTTCAATATACAGGAGCGAACACAAACACCTGTATAGATTTTGTAGGTTCGATTTACTGGATAAGAGATATGTACACAAGGGGAGTAGTGCTCTCCGACCTGTCTGCTTGTCAACTGCTCTATAGACGACGTATGGCAAGTGAGACATTAACAGCTTCCATACGTCGCCAGGCACATTAATTAAGCATGTGGGACATGGTAATAACATTGCCACACGCTGCTAGCTAGGCTGAATAAATAATATATATTAATGGAGCACATACATCATATTCATACATAATATATAATACAGCATACCTAATACAGAATATACATACAGCTCGTATGTAAGTGCGCACATGTGAAAATATATATCGCCATTACTCTACATAAGAATATGAAAGCAACACTTATTTACTGCTCATATATATTGAAGGGTTAAATGTTGTACTCTGTATAAACAAGCAGAGAGAGAGAGAGAGCAGCCGAACTGCCGGATGTAAACAAACCTTAATTTCCGGCGGCTTTTTTTTTTTAAGGGGATTAGCCCACCCGGGAATAGGTCACTGACCCATATTAGGGCCTGAGGGGCAAAAATTTAATACTCCTGTAATAATAATAATAATTCAGATAAGTAAAAAAAAAAAAAAAGCTGCCTATCTACCTATTGGACAAACTAAAATCGTTCTGGACCACGGGAGTTTCCGGACCACAGAATGCCGGACTAGAGAGGTACAACCTGTATTAATAAAGAACAGAAAAGTCCAAGAAGTGTTTACTTCAAGAACTTGCCACTTCTGAGTTCCAGAATTTAATTACTATATATAGCAAGGGTGGCCAGACTTATTTAACCTAAGAGCCACATATGATTATCTTCAGATGTTTGAGAGCCACAAGACATGAAGAATCTTTATACACGTTTTTGTTATTACATACACATTTTATTACAAAAATTATATGGAAATACTGTTTTACTAAGAAATACATATAAGCAGTAATATTTACTAATACTGTATGTTGTTTTCTAACGTTAAATTGTATTAGTTTTAATACTCAGAAAGCTCACACGTTTACAAAATGTTACCGAAATCCTGAGTGAAGTTTGTTTTCACGGTACTGACCATGTTTAATACATAATGAACTAAGGCACGGAAAAATCTGAGAAAAATATGCAGATCTGCATTTCAGTCACATAAAATGAGATTGTGAAATAAAAATAAAAGGTAACAAGCAATAAAATGGTTTTAAATAGATTTATTTGTCTTCGGTAACATTTGAAATAAACTTGGAGGAAAATATGTAAAAGAAACACAAGCACACCAATGAAATTAGAGATACTACCTTGCAAACCTACAGTATTGTCATAACATTAGTTATGAAGCAAAGAGATATTGCTACAATTATTATGCTATTTACTATTAGTAGAGGTCTTGCGAGTCTGAAAATCCGGTTGACATGTTGTTAAGGCTGTACGAATTAACTCCACATGGTGTTGATTTCTAAGGATTGCATGATGTTTGACTTCACAAACTTCATTACTGAGTACAGTGATTCACAGTAGTATGTTGTGCTGAAAATTGAGATGAGTCACACTAGTTTTCTTGAGTTCAGGATATTTTGTTTCTGGAACTTGCTTCCACAACTCAACTGAAGACTGAGATTTATGGATCCTCTTTAGACCCAGGTCCTCCTGAAATTCTATTAGTTCCATTTTCACAGCAGATGAATCTGTAGCCAAAGGACTGAGAATCAGACAACCAACATTGATCACATCAACCTTGAATGGATTTACAAGAAAAGCAAAACAGGGTTTCAACTGCTGCAAGTCATCAAACCTGGTTAGGAAATTATCAAGCAGTCCTTGTAATTTATCTTTGTATTCTTCCAGTTTGTGGTCTTTCATATCAATATCAGGGAATGTCTTTACTCTCCTTTTGAGTTTGGGAAAGTGGTTGAAAGTTTCTTGACAGTATATCTCTTTGAAAAACTCTTATTTTATTCTGCAAATTGAAAATTGTCTGAGCAGGATCAGAAACAATCTTATCCTTCCACCGAAGTGCCAAGTTGAGAGTTTGTAGATGTTTCATTATATCAGCAAGAAACATCAGATCTTGTATCCATTCATCATTTTCAAGTTAAGAATAGCATCTTTTCTTTTCTTTAAGAAAAGTAGTGATAGTCTCCAACAGACCTATAAACCTATTCAAGACATTGCTGGTTGACAGCCACCTCACAGTGCAGTAGAAAGAGATGCATTTTAAGTAGAGTATATATTGTCTTTAATGGAGATAGTATACAGTGGTCCAATCATATTTGATATAGGACTAATGAGAGCTAATAGGTACAAGAGATGTTCATGTGTCAATGTGCTGGAGGTTGCCACTTCATCAGTTTGTTTTTATTTACAGTATTCATTATTATATTCTTGTATGATCAGTCTATTATTGTGTATGTTTCATCATAAATAGTATAACATACAGTATTAAATAATAGAACAAAATATGATAGAGTATATAATTTGACTTCAAAATAAAAGACAAGCTGAATCTTCCTGATCACTCACCCCCTCCCTCTGTAAAGGGTAGGGAGGTGAGTGTTGGGATTGGCCGTGCCGCATTTGCCAGATTGTGTTTATTTATTCATTATTATATTCTCGTATGATCAACCTCCTATGGTGTATGTTTCTTCATAAATAGTACAGTCGGCCCTTCACATACGCGGGTTTAGCATTCACGGATTCGCAAATACGCGGATTGCCCCGCCAGAGGAATATTCTGTACATTGAAGTAATTGAAGTACATACAAATCGCGCGCCATTCAACTCGCGCGCGGCACCCAACACGGGACACCGCCTGCTCCCGCAACCTCACACACACACGCATAGCTCTCCCTCACTCAGTCAGTCTCGCTGTAACCACACTTGTGTTGACATCAGCATTGTATTTGCAAAAATATTACATTATATCAAGCACAGTATGAATAGAATATCACAAATATAAGAGTATTTTAACCGAAAACTACTAAAAAAACGAGTAACATCTCTTGAACATCGGAAGGTTAGGTAAAGTCTCTTGTTTTCGTCATGTATTTTATCCTAATTTACACTGAAATACATCACGTTTCAGCAAAATTACTATTTATTTCCAAGAATATATTCATTCAGGCGCAGTTTAGGTAAAATATACGTGTGATGTAACATTTTTTTAATTGAAAACGATTCGAAAAACACGTACCCTCTAGCCCTGTTCAAGGAGAGGACTGGGAGAAGCTGTTTGGTGCTGCCGATGGCAAGGAAAATGATTTGGATGGATTTTAATGAAAATATTCAGAAATATGGTATCGTAGTATTTATTCAAGTCAATTAGGATAGAATATTATTGTAATACAACAGTATTGACGATGTGGAGGAGGCGGAGGGATAGAGCAGGGAGGAGGTGACTGGCGGGAGCAGGGACGAGTGGAGATGCCAGCCAGTACATTACGGGTGTATTAATTGTTTTTATAGCTATTTTTGCATTTTAATGTTAAATACTGTACATTACGTTTCAACAAAACTACCATTTATTTCTGAGAACATGGAAATATAATATTTTTGCTGAAATGACATACGTATTACAGTGGAAAGTGACGAAAGCAATGACTTTCGCTTTCTTTCGTTCAAAAGATGTTACCGTAATCGCTTTTCGAATGGTTTTCATTTGTGGGATTATAAGGCTAATGATAGGATAGAATATTATTGTAATACAGTACGAGTACAACAGTTTTTTAACTGAAAACCATTCGAAAAGCGATTACGGTAAAATATTTTGAACAACGAAAGAAAGCGAAAGTCTTTCGTCATGATTTTATCCCACTTCCCACTATAATATGTACGTCATTCCAGCAAAAATATTACATTTCCTTATTTATTTCCGAGAATATATTCATTCAGTCACAGTTAAGGTAAAATATACTTGTGATGTAATATTTTAATGAAAATCCAGTATCGTAGTTTTCTCTTGTTTCAAATTTAATTAACAAAGATTGATGTTTCAAATGTAATGAACAAAAATTTATGTCCAGTATCTATGAATTAACTTTAATAAATGAATACTTTGTTTTACATCGTCCTGTGCTACCATACCATGGATTTGGCTACTTTGGGCTCGCAAGAGATCTGCCCTGGCAACTGTACCGACACTCACAGCTGGTGGTGTGTTGGTGCATCGTTTCCATTGTTTACTGGTAGTTACTGGTAAATATTTTTCAACCTAACGAAACTATTACCCGTTTAGAGGTCGACCCCCAATTTTTGCCAAATAATTTGGTCTTAAAAACTCGAACTACACGCAGGTATATACGGTAAATAAGGACATGGGGGGCCAGGGATTTTTTAGGGGGGGGACAGCAATAGTACACGGATTTTTAACATTCACGGGTATCTCTGTTACCTAACCCCCGCGAATGTTAAGGGCCGACTGTATATTAAAATAATTTGTAATTTGACTTAAAATAAAAGTACAAGCTGTATGAGAAGGTAAACTCTTTCCCTCCTGCCAACAAGGCCAGCTTCCAACCAGAATATTATTGATTCATTATTATTATTACAGCTCCTCCCCGACTTACGACCCACTCGACTTACGACCACCCACACTTTTGACCTGCCTCAGTCGTACCAAAATTTTGGCAAATTACGTATTTTCGAGTCCCAACGTCAGTACACAGACAAAATTTTCGTTTGTAATTCACTTTAAAATGCCTGGCATGCTTAAAAGTGAGAGTTTTGTGGTGCTGAGAAGAAAATGAGACACCCATTTTAGATTTTCTATGTATTATTTAAGCATTTTCGGCTTACAACCATTTCGACTTACGACCTGGATTTGGGTCCCTAACCCCGTCGTAAGTTGGGGAGGAGCTGTATATTCTGCTTTGATCAGCCTCTTATAACATACGATTCACTATAAGAACAGCCCAGTCCCAACCATTGTAAAAATTATCAATAACTTGTAATAAACCAGTGTATTCACTCCCAGTAAACACTACTCCTTGCACTGTCACTATGTTGAAATGAACTGTAGTTTGAGCTTTTCCCCATCTAGTTATTATATGTCTTATTTGTGTCACTTATGTTACTTGTATATTATTTGTAATTCGAAACCCATTCCCCAAATATGTAACTGTATATTTTCAGCCTTCTGGCTGCCAAGCTCTTTCAATAAACCGTTAATTATTATTATTACTATTATTATTAAACAATATAAAGTCTATAATAAGATAAAATATAATAAATAATTTGTATTTTGACTTGAAATTAAAAGGAAACATTGTAAGGAAGATGAAGTCTGACTTATCTTCTCTCTCTCACAACATAGTAACCTAACAAATGAATTCATGATGAGAGTAGCCATTTATTATGATGAGAAATAAAACAAAACAAGATATCAAGATGAAGTTATCTAATCGACTGTACTGTATACTTTATAACTTTATTTTAAAATACCGTAACGGAGACTGACTTGATATAAGTTGACAGTGTGCACGACAGAGATATACTGTATCAAGGGTAGATGGGAGTTTTGGGGGTGGCTGGCCCATAACCTCCCAAATTTGTTATATTCTTAAGGGATTTATTGCTTCAAAAACCGTTGATTCATCGTCCGTCGACTTTACGCAGTCTGCATATGCATTGGTTATCAAGATACAGGTAAACCTTGATAAACGATGGGGTTCAGTTCCTGAAAATCCCATTGCTTAGTGAAATATTGTAGATAGGGAACATTATAACATGGAGTTCAATGGGATACAATCCCAGCCAGTCCTCCAAAACACATGTATCACCAACAAAAAATAATCTTACACTTGTAAAATCAATAGAAAACAATTAAACAACATTCACCATATCATGAAGAATAAGCCTGATCATTATGACTTGTCCCCTTCGAGGCTAAGGGGGGGACTCTTGCAGGTGGAGTGGAGACATCACTCTGACTCCCGCACAGCCTCTGGAGAGTCTCATGCCTCTTCAGAATGTCAAGTTTCACCTCAGAGACACAGTTGTCTTGGATACATTGGCCTTCCCAGACATTTTCAAAGTTACACTGTACAATTCACAGTCACAAAAACAGAGCGAACATTGATAATGTATAAACAATGACAACAGCCACAGACAAAAAAACATAGAAAAAATCACTTCAAAGTTACCTTAACACAGTTCAATCTGAATGTTTGTGCTGTCCTCTCACTATAAGAAAAACAAAAAACAAAACACCGACGATAAGTACAATGTACGATGCCGACCAATAATTGTGGAACAACGTGATGGCGGGGTTACGATTGGCAAAGAACCAAGCTGTTACGTTTTAAATGCAGGAAAGTGGCTTTCTTACCGTAGAACTCGGATACCTTCACACTGGTTACTCACCCAAGAGATTATGGTGTATCACTACGTTAGAGTTAGACATCAGTGACATCACCCAACACCTTACACAAATAGTTGACTTTCCCACACATGGGAATGCCACCCTTGACCTCATCATGACTGATCTCGGTAACCACTACCTTCCCCCCCAGCCGCTGCCTCCCATGGGACGCAGCCCCCACCTGTCCCAACTGTGGTCACCTACCCCCACCTTCTCACCACCGCCAGTTGCCACCAGGACTTACCGACCCAACCCCGACTCTGCTATGCGGCGTTTCGGACAATGGATAACCCGGTATCCCTGGACTGAAGTGATCACGGTAGACGATGTGCAGAACAAGTGGGATAATTACCTGGACACTATCACCAAAGCCTACCACCACTTCTTTCCAGCCAAAACACTGAGGATCCACCCCGATGATGTCCCGTGGATTACGCCCTGCATAAAAAGACTTATTGAGCAGCACAACAAGGCATACTACACCAACAACCGCCTGTACAAAAGTCTACGTAACCAGGTCATCAGAGAAATCAAGTCGGCCAAGAAGACTTATTATCACAGGAAAGTGCACGGCCTCAAGGAAATCGGCATCAGTCAGTGGTACTTCAAGGTAAAAGATCTCTGTGGTCTCAACCATCAGTCTCCCACACTTCCTTTCATCTCACATTTACCTGGTGAGGAGGCAGCTGAGATAATTAATAACCATTTTGCTACCATATGTCATACCTTACCCAGTCTTGACCTCACTCTCCTCCCGGCTTACTTACCTTCCCCCTTCCCAGTGTTCAACCATATGAAATCGCCAACAAACTCCTGAAATTTAAATCCAAATGCTCCACGACCCCAATTGACCTTCCAATCAAAATATACAAGGAGTTTACAGTCGTACTTACCACCCCCCTTTGTTCTATTATTAATGCATCCTTCAGACAAAGCAAATGCCCTAATGAATGGAAAACCGCATTTGTCACCCCCATCCCCAAGGTCACCACCCCACAGTCCGCTAACGACCTCAGGCCAGTTGCCATTACCCCCATACCCAGTCTACTTTGTGAGGACTTTGTTTTTGAGTGGGCATTTGCCAGAATCTATCAGTCAATTGATCCACAGCAATTTGGCAATATGAGGACCTCCTCTACATCACACTGCTTGGTGAGCTTTCTGGATTTTCTGCACAAAAACTTGCAGAAACGTAAGACATCACTGGCCGTTGCCCTTGTTGACTTCAGGAAGGCCTTTGAACTTGTTGATCACTGCACTGTTATCAACAAGGCTATTGCACTAGGGCTGCCCACCAACCTGGTCTTATGGCTCACTGATTTCTTGAGTGGACGTCGCCAGGCAGTGAGGTATCAGGGGTCGGTCTCCACGTTCCAACACCTCACCTGCGGTGTTCCCCAGGGGACCAAGATGGGACCACTGTGCTTCCTCATCCTGATCAACGACGCTCTATCGGACACTCCTCACAGGTGGAAGTAAGTGGATGACTGCACTGTGGGGGTTTCAGTGGACAACACCACATCAGACTACTCATTGCTACAAGGCACACTGGACAGGCTACAGGCATGGACTACGGAGAACAAGGTCACCATCAACCACACCAAAACCGTAGTCATGCACTTCAATACCGCCACCACTCCAGTGCAAGCCCCAGCAGTCACAGTAGGTGCCCATCCTCTCCAGCTGGTGCAGTCTGTCAAACTCCTGGGTGTTACTATAGACAACAAACTTGACTGGAAGGCCCATGTAAATAAGTCAAGGCAGCCTCGTACCGTCTCTACATGCTACGGCGACTTAGGTCACTTGGGACACCCACACCAGAGCTGAGGACCATCTACAACGCCTTTATTCTCCCCAAACTAATGTATGCTTCACCAGCCTGGTCGTCTTCTCTCAACTCCACCCAACAACGTCGGCTAGAGAAGGTACAGAAAAGGGCCTGCAGAATCATGTTTGGCGCAGAATACTCTGGCTATACCAACGCTCTCTCCACCCTGGAAATGCCATCCCTCAGTGACCTCCACCACCAAGCACTGGAAAGGTTTGGCAGCCAACTAATGCTCCACCCTCGTCATCGCTACCTCCTGCCACCGGCAGCCACCCCACCCACCTCGCGCAGTCCGGCACTACAACAAAATTCAGCCCATAAGAGCCCGCACCGATAGATATAAGAATAGCACCATCCCATCTATTGTTAAAATAATAAACAACTCCTGATTTATGTACTGTACAGCCCTGCAAATATATTCAATGCATATTATATCATTATGTCTAAATCAAATGTAAGTCTGTAAATTTTCAGCCACAGGCTGCAACTCTATTAATAAACCATTTATTATTATTATTATTATTATTATTATTATTATTATTATTATTATTATCATTATCATCATCATCTTGCATATCTGGTATTCATATGCAAATTTGCTTATGAAAACCCTAAAGCAATAATTTAGATCATATTCATGACCAGCATTAAAGCCGAAAGAGACATCATTATCATAGTTACCCGTATAACCTGTACGATCTAGGGTGTACGTTCAACAGACCACTTCTGGTCGTGGATTACTTAAGCGACGGATTGATAGTGTGGAAGGAACTTGAAAGGCGGTTGGTGATTAGCATAGACATCTGCTGCAGCTCTGTATAACATATTCCAAGAAGAGCCCTAATTTTATACTCCAAATGCTCTTGACATCCCCCACACACTGAGTCAAAAAACATAGAGAATAAAAGGTACAGACAAGACAAGAGAACAGCATATACAGAGACTACCAGATCACCTGGGGCTATCAGATAGGTACATCTCTACAGTAGATAAACAGTCATATTACCACTTATTGGTAACAGGAGTGTTTGTTGATATTGATACATGAACTGTGCAGCCACACTAAGCTAATATAATTTATATACACTAATACATGTACTGTATTCCCTACAAGCACATTATATTACAAAACCATCAATACATTTCAATTTCATAAATTTCTTCTGTATTTTCAATAATAACCCAGCAGATTGAATGGTTGATTGCTTGTGATGATTACATCCCAGGTGATGCAACAGCTTAGGTCATATGTCGCCAAATTAAAATAAAAGCTTCATTCTCTCTCTTTTATAGGTATAGTAAACCCACGACAACTCGGCACATATGGGGCTCTGGCCAGCTGAGTTATCCCAAATTCTGACTTATCGAGGCACTCCCCCCCCCCCTACAAAATACAACAATAAAAAATTATCGACCCATATATGTGTACAGTCAACCCTCGTTAATTCGGACCCCTTTAATCCGGATTTCGGATAAATAGGACGAAATCTGAACTGTCCGTATCAAATTTCTGGTTCTGGGATTGTCCCAGTTGCAATTGGGGTTGCAATTTCAAATTCTGTGTCACTACTAAGGAATAACAAAGTCTCTGGTGCACTGCACTCCAAGATTAAGAGAAAACGGAGGACTCAGGCGTCCTGAAATGAGAGAAAACGGACTCCTATGACGGGGCACTCAAATAAAGAGACATGGCTACATGTTTTGTGGACTACCCACTGTACAGTATTGATCGTATAATTTTCATCACTTTGTAATAAACCTAGTCATGCCTATGTGTGTTTCTGATAATTACCATAACATTATATATTTATATATTTAGTGGTTGTACAAACACAAGGCCTCACACATGCCATTCAGACTGACAGACTTGACAAGTTTTACCAACCATAAAGACAGTTGAAGCTTTAAACATCACTCACAACGGATCTTGAATATTCCAACCGTAATCAGACATACCTAAGTTGCCTCAACATTTGCAACCCCAGTTGCAATATCAAATCCTGTGTCATTACTAAGGAATACCAAAGTCTCTGGTGCACTGCACTCCAAGATTAAGAGAAAACGGAGGACTTAGACGTCCTGAAATGAGAGAAAACGGACTCCTATGACGGGGCACTTGAATAAACATACATATAGCTGTATAATGCAATATTATGCAATATTAACCCCTAAATCGGTTAATTCGGACAATCGGCTAAAACGGACACACTTCCCCCCCCTATTAGTCCGTTTTAACGAGGGTCGACTGTACATGTAATTACTAAATGTTCAAAAGTAACACTTACCAGCACTGTAGGAAAAGAATGAAGCATCATAGCAGGTGACAGATGCATGGTAGATGACACAAAGGCATGGTAGGTGATGCAGGTGGCCAGATATGCCGAGATTTTCCCAGATAATTTTATATATCTTGGCATTTCCAGAGTTATACCAATACATTCCGAGACCATATCCATGCCTAGTTATATGAAATTCTGAGTCATCAAATGCCGAGTTATCGAGGGTTTACTGTACTTTAACAGGCAATGTTCAGTTGATTTGGCATCTTGTGTACCACTGTCAAGGCCGTGGGCTCGTAGCACTCGTCTTACCCGCGGTGCCCACCGTTTCTCTGTGGATGTCGATCACACTAGAATTACCCGTTATAGTACATCCTTCTTTCCTCACACAGCCAAACTGTGGAATGCTCTGCCTTCTGTGTTTCCATACTCATACAATGTCTCACTTCAAAAAGATGGCTTTCCGGCATCTTCGTGGTGTAGATTAATTTGGTCTTTTTATCTTCTATTTTTAATGACTTTTTACTCTTACCCCCCCTCAAGGCCCCATTGTGGGTCGATGATCTGTGCCAAATCTGCGAATAACATTTGCTGACGGGGAAGGAGGGAGGCAATTTTACTTGTGTACTAAGAAATGTATATTCCCTTCATGTGTTTGCCCTTAAGATAATTATTTCTTTTACCTGTATTGTATATAGTGTATATTGCTGCCAGGCATATGAGAGCTCCCAGCTACACCAGCTGCCCAGAGCATATGAATGATAGACAAAGGAAAAATTGAAACCACAAGTTCTGTGAAAACCAATAAAAAAAATCCCAAACTTTTAAATTTTAATTAATTATTTCCCTTGAAAAACGCATTAATAACTTAAAGTTAACATAGCCAATAGGGTACTCTATAGGACTGAGAAAATCTTTTATTGAATACTATTTTTCTATAAAACTAATACTTTAGCAGTTAAGGTATTCAGTTTTTAAAAATGTCCAATATGGCGGCTAACTGGATGTCGTGGGAACTTCAGTATATTGTTCTGGATATATAACTCTACATTTGTACCAATTTCCAGCTTTTATCTAATTATTTCCAGTTTACCTCAATTTTCAGCCTAAAGTTCCTGGTCTATAGGGGATGTAGGTACAGAGACAATCTAACTTGGAGACCTGCCAAGTCCAAACACACAGACAAAACTTCACACACATACACACCCATGCTCTTCATTTTTCTTATTTTACAGCAACATGCCATCTCCATAGATATACAGTATACTGTGAAATTTATATTACAGGTTGACAACCCTCTATCCGAAATTCCGAAAACCGAAATTTTTTTTTGTGGGACTTTTTTTTTTTTTTTAAACAAGGATTAGCCCACCCGGGCATAGATCACTGACCCACATCAGGGCCTGGGGGCCGAAAATGGAATAGTAATAATAATTATAATAATAATAATTATTCATAGTAAATAAAATTTTTATTAAAATACACCAAAATAAAATAATATGATAACATTAATAATAATAATAATAATAATAATAATAATAATAATAAAGAAATACATGAATGAAAAAAAGATCAAAAGTGAGAAACACGACCTAGACCTATGAATTATTATTATTATTAATATAATTTTTATTATATTCCCCCCCGGCCCTGATGTGGGTCAATGATCTATGCCCGGGTGGGCTAATACACATTATATATATATATATAAAAAAAAAAAAAAATCTGAAAACCGAAAAATTCCGAAATCCGAAATTCCGAAATCCGAAGTTCCTCTGGCCCCAAGGATTTCGGATAAGAGATTGTCAACCTGTACTATTAATTTATTTTTATACAGTATACTGTAAAATTTATATTACTATTAATTTATATTAAGTTATTTTATATGTATTTGACTTAAATTAATTAAATTTACAATACAGGAATTGTTAAGTGATTGATTGATTGACTGATGTTGGTAATTACATCCCTGGTGATGCAACAGCTTAGGTCATGTGTCGCTGAATTAAAATAAAGGCTTAAAAGACTAAAATCAAATAAAACAAGGTAAAAAAAATAAGTAACAAATAACATAGAACTTTTGTCAGTAAACATTTAAACATCAATTGATAAAACACAAAGCTTGTGTACAAGGCCGGCTTCCTCCACGAAGGAGAGGCTGTCTCCTCCTACACAACCGACTCCCCCCGCCAGCACCAAAGAGAGATGGCAGTGTTTTGTGAAGAAACACGCAACTTAGTTAGGCTTTTGATGAGTGTTATTCATGGCCATGGAACCTAATCCCCTATTCCCATCAGCTTTTAGTCTTGCCAACCACAGGGTTTTTCAGGAACCTAACAGGGTGGTTGGCAGATATTACTGTATTCAGGATTATTTGGGTAAAAAAAAAATAAATACAAAAAAAATAAATAAAAAAATAAATAAAAACATTAAAATGTCTATAGATTAATTAGAACTGATTTAAAGACTCCATTATAAACACTTCTTACATTTTTTTTCAGAAAATAATCGAGTTCCCATCATTATATTATGTCAAAATATTTAGTTTGAGGATCTTTTATTGAGACAGTATTGTAAAAAATTTATTCAGGATCATTACTGCACCAAAATTCATCTTTCTAATTTATTTAGAATGGATGCCATGGATAAAAGTTTATGCGCTTTTTTGCTCAACGTAAATATTTTTGCTCGTGACCGCTTCAGCCTTATATAATGTGAGTGATAAGAGAATCGTACAACGTAGAAGAGTGTTTCATATAATCATATACAGTAGTGTAAATAATTACTATATTATAATATACGTGTTGATTAAAAATAGAAGCACATAGTATATGTTAATAATAAAGTACTGCACTGTACTTATTAATTATTCACTTATCATGAGGTGGTTGAGTCTTGAGGTGAGGAGGCAGTTGAGGAAGGAAGTGATTGTACTGTACAAAAATGTATGCCATCGAAGGTAGAGCAGAGGTTATATTTTCATTACTAATTTCATTGACTGTATGTACTGTACACTATTTCTATTTCTTAAGACACTTCACTTTAGTGCTACTCAGCAACCACCTCCACCATCTCCTCAGAGGCAGCTGCTGAGTTACCCCACCACCTGCTTACGTGAAGTTTCCCCCATACTAACCGGATTTTGGTCGTGTTTCTCCGGGTTGGAGATACATGTGTCCGGTGCTGGACCCCAGTCCGGTTGGCAAGGGGATCCGGATTACACGAGTCTGGGTTAGAGGGAGTTTACTGTAAATCTACACTACATTGGTTACTGAAATTTCTTTTTATGTCTAGTGCAAATTAGAGCTTGTTTATATTCAAATTAATCACTATCTTACAAGAATCCCAGCAATGTAAATTATATTCTCCCAGGTCATTTCACTGGCATTTTATAAGAGAGAGGCTTAGTCACTTAAGGAGTGATAAATAAACACACATTAGACCTTGGGCATCAACTGTCAAACATATCACCTCACCTCCTGCTCACTCCCTCCCTCTCCCCCATCTGCCCAGCCAGGGTTTTAGGCTTACAGTTTTTATCTTAAATAATATATCAGACTAAAGTTAGGAAAATATAATTTGCATTGCTGGAATCCTTGCAAGACAGCAAATAATTTGAATATACTGTAAACGTCATATATTTTGCACAAGAGATAAAAATTAATCACCTGTATCACATTACAGTAGTGATTTAAGAATAGGAGTGTATATTTATGTACAGTGGTCCCTCGGTTAACGAACACAATCCGTTCTAGAAGGTTGCTCGTTAACCGAATAACTCGTTAACCGAAACCATTGTTTCAATGGTTTTTTGGGTAATTGTTTCCAGCTCACCGAAAGTTGCCTATATTCAACAAAAAAGGTAGAAAAGTACACTTACTTTGAGGTGTGTATGTAGAAGGCTCCTGGATGATGATGATGGGAATTAGAATGGGGGTGGAGGAGAAGGGAGAGCATTGGGGTGGAAGAGAAGTCACCCCATGGCACCATTTCACCCATAAAATTTTAGTTCTCTTGGTGTAATTCAAGATTATTTTCTTTAAATCAACACTGCACTGCATTATATATTGTCAATATGTAAAAAAAAATTCAAAATGACCAATAATTTGCTTGCAAACACAGAAAAAAAGCATTTATTTGAGGAGTCTCAAGCAAGATGTTACCTCTACTGAAAAGACACAAAGACTGACGCCTGTATGGTGTGTTGAGAGGCTGGATGGCGTGCATAAAACTAGTTTCATTACCTTCAATTATGTTCATTAATTGTTAAAATGACAACAAAATTTAATATTAAACTTTTAAAATTATTGATTAGTATAAACCTTTTGATAATTGCTAAAATGGTAAGGAATTTAAGCCCTAGAACCGATTACTGTATTGGCGGACTAATACTACAGCTGGTGGACCGCCAAATGCAAGCGAAAACATGTTCAGGTCGGCTCGTAAGAAACTCGTTAATCGAGGGATTGCTCGTTAACCGAAGTTAAGAATCTTATGGAAGGTAACTCGTTAACCGAAATCTCGTTAATCGAGGCGCTCGTTAACCGAGGGACCACTGTACAGTATATATACAATGGTCCCTCGGTTAACGAAATTTCGGTTTACGAATTACCTTCCATAAGAATCTTCAATTCGGTTAACGAACAAAAATTTGATTAACGAAATCCTTATGAAAATCACGTTTTGATGTGAGCATCAGCTGGTCAGCTGATGGCCCAGTCTGCCAATTCAGTAATCTGTTCTAAGTATAAATTCGTTTCCAATGGATTAAATATCATTTAAGTTGAGCTTTTTAATATTTTTGAATGTTTTATATTAAAATTATTAGTCATTTTAACATTAAATATTGATAATATATGCAGTACTGTAGAGGGAACTAACATGCCAATTTGTTGTTGTGAGAATCAGCTGATGGCCCAGCCTGCCAATTCAGTAATCTGTTCTAAGTTTAAATTCGTTTCCAATGGATTAAATACATTTCAGCTTTTTAATATTTTTGAATGCTTTATATTAAAAGTATTAGTCATTTTAACATTTATTTTGCATATTGATAATATATGCAGTACAAGGAACTAGTTTGTTGTGCGCCAATCAGATGCGTGTCGGCTACGAGGCGTCAGTTGGGCTTTGCTTACTGTCGAGAGAGCATCTATTTTGTTGGTGTCTTGAATATTTTTGCATTTTTCATTGAAATTATTGTTCATTCTGAACTTTAGTTGACATATTGATAATATATAGCACAGTGCAGTGTTGATTTAAAGAAAATAATCTTGAATTACACCTAATGAACTTAAAATTTTATTGGTGAAATGACGCATGAAGCATGGGTCCAAAGAAGGTGATTTTTCCTCCATACCACTTCCTTCTTTTCTCCCTTCTTCTCCACCCCACTTCTCATTCCCATCATCATCATTAACCAGGAGTCTTCTACATACTGTACACACCTCAAAGTAAGTGTACTTTACTTCATTTTTTTTTTTTTTACTTTATATGTAATTTTCGGTGAGCTGGATCCATTTACCCAATATCCCATTGAAATAATGGATTCGGTTAACAAAATTTTCGGTTAACGAACGACTCTGTGGAACGAATTGTGTTCGTTAACCGAGGGACCACTGTACGTTGTTTTGCATCATCCATTGTTTTATACTAAGTCTATGTGTATCCAAATATGATGCAGAAATAGTGTTAAAAACATCAAATACAAGTTATTGGTGTATAATCTATGCATACATAATAAGAAAACAAACAGTTCCACACAGCCTCTAGGGTGTCTCAATGCTGTTTCACAAAAACAGAGACAGCAGTTTATATAGTCACATAAAACATACTAAAAATTACTTCACAGTCACCAAAACAGAGTATGGTACTGTACAATATTAGTATTAGTGTTAGTGATGTCCTCTCACTGTAAAAAAAAAACACACACATTGATACTGAACGATAATCGTTGAGTTACATGATTGAACGCATGTTGGTTGTTGTCAACATGCATGCCGCCAAACAGCCACCTGGTGCACTACAGTACCAAGTTTTGTTCCCTGGTGATCGCATAAGGCTGTGATTGTGTATCTCAACGATTATCAGTTAGTATCGGTGTTGTTACTTATCATGTGGTATTTTTTTTTTACCTTACAGTGAGAGGTCATCACTAATGTTCACATTGTACTCTGCCCCAGAAGCTGTGTGGGAGTCAGAGTGACGTCTCCACTCCACCTTAGCCTCAATGGGGACATATAATGACAACTAAGCTTGTTTTTAATGATGTGGAAAGTGTTGTTTGTTTTATGTATACTGTATTATTAATATAAGAACCTTTTCTTTCGGTGACACATGTGGGTGTTGGACTTGCTGGGAAAGTATCCCATTGAACCCCAAGTTATAATGATTCCAATCTACGATATTTCACCTAGCGATGGGTTTTTTCTGAAACCTAACCCCATTGTAAAAAGGAGGGATACCTGTATATCTTCTTTTTTTCTTTTTCTTTTTTATGGGGAATAGCCCACCCGGGCACAGGTCATCGACGCACACAGGGGCCTAGGACACAAAAAATGAAAGTAAAAAAAAATATATAAATTGAAGAGAAAAAGGCTATACCGTTAGCCGGAACATTTGGTGCAGAGCACTTTCGGGAATGAAAGATTTCTGGGTAACAAAACAACTCTCTTAAAGACAGGAAAAAAAACCTCCCACATCCCCAGAATTTTCCGGGTAACGGAAAAATGTTCTCAGAAATTCCAGAAATTGCCCATTACATCATCCCTCGAACCCAGAAAAAAAAATCCCTCATCCCCGGAATTTTCCGAGTGACGAAAATTTGTCCTTGGAATTTCCAGAAAATGCGATTTTCATTTCTCAAACCCGGAAAAAATCTACTCCATCCCCGGAATTTTCCTGCACCAAGAATATTTTCTCAGAGTTTTCCGGAAAATGTGCCCCTCGGAAAATTCCAGCTTTGGGAACGATTTTCTGAGAAAATTTCAATTCTGGCTATCGGAGAGTTCCGGGTTTGAGTGATTATGGCTAATGGAGATATTAGCAAATTAATAAACACCACGAAAATGCCGGAAAACCGGGTTTTTGAAGTGAGACAGATTGTAAGAGTATGGAAACACAGAAGGCACAGCATTCCACAGTTTAGCTTTGTCAGGAAAAATGTATGTACTATAACAGGTTATTCTAGTGTGATCGACATCTACACAGAAATGGTGGGCACCGCGGCCAAGACGAGTGTTACGAGCCCACGGCCTTTCAGGCGGTACACAGGATGCCAAATCCACCAAAAATTGCCCGTTAAAGTACCTGTAAAAGAGAGAGATTGAAGCAATATTGCAGCGATGAGAAAGGGAAGAAGATTATCAACTTAAGGAGGAGAGTTAATAAGATGAAATGCCTTTGATTCCACCCTATCTAACAGTTGGACAGAGGAACAACCACCCCTGATATGAGAGCAGTACTCCAAGTTAGGATGAATGAATCCGTAATAAACTTGAAGCAACTGCTCAGGAGTGAAGTAGCTACAGCATCTGTAAAGCATCCCAATCCCAAGCTTTAGCAATGCTGTGGGTGCAAAATGATTGCATCCTGAAAAGTGATTGGTGGGATATCTTCTATTTTGGAAAGTGTAATTGGTAAATACAGTAGAGTCGGGATATATCGCGAGATAGGGTCCAACGATGTTCACTATATACTAAATCTCGAGATATAATTACATGTAATCAATGGGGGAAAACAGGGTTAGGTTCTGTAGGCCAAAAAAAGTGACTAAACTTGACTTGAGTTCATTTTCTTTCTAACTAAACCACCAATGAACACTAGACTCGGGAACACCAGGTCTTTCAATATCATTATCAATAAACACCAGACTCGACAGCTGACGCACCATCCTGGGAACACCAGACTCGGAAGTAGAGGCCACACTGCCACACTCACTTAACAATCCCACACCTACATAAACAAACACCAAAAATATTAGTTACAGTATTAAATCTTTTCCATTAAGCTTTCCATTATTTTCACTTCACTTTTCACATCATTAGCAACCCATTTACACTCACCTTATGAAGTCGTAATCTGCAGCAGTCGGCTGCTTTCTCGTCACTCACTCAGAAAGACTGAGCGGGCGGGCATGAATGCGTGAGTGAGCAGCCACTGGTACATTTGAAATATTTCCTGCCCGATTTCCCTCGCGAAGTAAATAAATTTATCGCTATATATTGGAAAATGTCGATAATTTTGGTAGTCGCGATATAAAAAATTGTTATAAAAAGTCGTGATATATCCAGACCCTACCGTACTGTTTTATTACTATTGAATTTAACTAAATTTCTACCTCCCCATTCGGAGATACTACACAGATCAGCATTAATAGATGAAACGATATCAGCTCAAGAAACAGATCTAGTTTGAAAGTTAGGGGGAAGGGAAATTATGAGTAGAAAAATAACCATAACATAACTTCCCCCTCAGCATACTAACTCTGGCTGGCTCACAATTTTTTTTTTATACCCTTTATGTTTTTGACCTTATGATAATTATTATTACTATTTTTATTTTTTGCACACCCTGTATGTAGAATTGTGTGTGTATGAAACCGAGCATAAAAATATGAATAAAGTTACGCATATCTACCCGAAAATAAAAGTTGAAAAATAATCACAACATAGCTCACAACGTTAACAGACACAAATGTGAAAAGAAAATTATCTGTAAATCTTCATTTCTATCAGGTATTTGTAGATTTAAAGATAAATGTTGCAGGTATGACATTAATAGATAGTAATGCTTGAAAGAGTTACTGCTTAGCTCTGAAGAGTTGGATGCCTTCCATTTAGAAGCTAATCGCTTCTGGTTATCATCATCAGTACAGTATTTATAAATCTAGTTTTAATATTTACAATAATTCTTATTTTTAATTAATCATAATTAATAATGTATTTAAGTAAGCAGTAACATATTTTTAATTCAGGAGTTGGACTAGGTAGAATTTAGCCTACTGGAGACAGCAACTGCATTCACTAGCCTGCAAGAGACCATAACTTTACATATAGGACACAGATAAATGTTTGTTTTTCTTGCCATTTTTCAGAACAAAAGTACGTCTTATATTACTGTACATATTTTCTAGAACCGAAACGTTTCCGTCCCATACAACAGCGTGGGCTGGGCCACCTCGTGGTGTACAGCATCCACGCCGTAGCCCGCTCCGTTGGTGTTTGGCCGTCGTTGTTGTTAGTGATCGCGCTGTGTACTGACAAAAAAAAATTTCTAATTCCCTTTAAAATGACTGCCAAGCGTAAAAGTGAGAGTTCTCGTGGTGCTGATAAGAAAAGGAGACAGTCAATTACTTTTGAGCTGAAAATTAAAATAATAATGCAATATGAAAATGGAAAAACGGTAGCAACCATTTCACGCGACCTTGGCTTCTCTCACTCGTATTAATAAAGGGATGCAAATGTTTGAAGAAATGGATCAAAATGTTGAGCGTTTTGCAAAAGTTGACAGACTGATCCAAGATTCACTTGCTTGCTACAAGGATATTTACAATGAAAAGAAAAGGCAAACTGTGCAGCCTAAATTGGACATATATTTTAAGAAGTCCCCCACTGGTCTCCTCACGCCCCACCACTGCTGCCTCTTCACTTCCTAAAGATGATCCAATACCTTCAACAAGCAAGAATGTTAGCCTGTCTGAAGAAAGCGAAATTAATGACCTACCCAGCCTTGTCTCCTCCTCTGCTTCATCCAATTAATGTAGTCTCCATGTTTAATTAAAAAATTATTGAGACCCTGTGTGCATTCAGCTGACTACATTAAAGGTAAGTGCACAGTAACACTTTATTAATTTTTCATTATTGATTACTTTTACTGTACCGTATTTCATTTGAGATTTTCTATGTATTATTTTCGCCTTTTCGACTTACGCCCAATTCGAGTTACGACCTGGTCGTCAGTCCGGAACCCAGTCGTAAGTCGAGGAGAGACTGCACTTGTTAGAAATAATAAATATATTTTTTCTATTTCTTTTATATTGCATAAAATTACACGTCCTTAGCTACATTTTATAAGAATAATCAGTCAGATATTGTTATAGGTTAAAAGATTATTGCAATATGAAAATGTGAAAAATTTCAACTGCATTTTCCTCCATTTTCTGTTTTGGGCCTTAGTACATTATGGTCCAGAGGACCTCATATGGTGTCGCTTTAACCGTGATAAGGCGAATGGTGATCAGACACTTACTGATGATCAGCTGAGTGAGGACGACTGAAAGTATGAAAGAAGCATTCATGTACAGTAACACAGAAATCTTAATTCACTGTCTCGTTTAAAAATAATTCAGGAAAAACCAAATACACTTCTTGTGAGTCTTAGTGCATCAGTTCCACCTCACTTAACTGTGAATGGAATGAAGCTGAAAGACATCAATTAGTTAATCATGAAGGCAGTCTTGTCTTGTTATCTGTTTCATGTAAATAATTTTTTCAATTTACTCTTCTAAATTAAAAAAAAATATTACATAAATAAAACTTAATGACAAAATTCAAGAAAAATGTTTCCAAGGCGAACTGTTCTTTCTTACATTACTATGTTTATATTTTACAGTATTTACAAATTTATAAAAGATGAAACCTGGCCTTCAAAATATTGACAGGTATTCTAGATGTCAGAAACGTCATGTGAACTCATGTACAGTATCATATACCGTACTGTACAGTATTTATAAATTAGTGAACTGTCCAGGTTCCCAATAAACAGCCACAATATCTCTAAATTAGGCCGATATGACCCATCTATTGCTTAACCAACAGAAAAAGCCTTTTACACTCTTTTGTAAAAGAATAATGATAACAGTTCAATAGTACTGATGCAAGCAACATATACCTCATGGATGCCGTCGGATCCATATCTCTTATTATACTTGTCATAATGTGGCTCCTCCAGGACTAAGCCAATTCCCGGTGCAATGGGCACATCCACGCGGTCCTTCCCCCACGCTCTGGTGATGATGTCGGCGTTGGCCAGTCCCTGAGTGACGGCCATTGTCAAACCAATCATTTTGCGAATTTGGTGCATCATGAAACTTTGTCCTGTGAAAAAAGGAACCCAATATAGTATAAAAAAAAATCCTATCCACTTTTCTTAAATGTCTTAAATTTCCTGCTACTGTATTATCAAATCCCACTAATCTTTCTCCATAACCATATCTTACAGCAAATTTCACAAAATCATCCCCCCAGTGGGAGCCACCTTGCTGCAGTGGGGGGGATTGTGAGTCCCAATGATACAGAGGGGGGCTTGGCCTGCCTTCATTCCCTCCTCAGAGGGTGGGGAAGGGTTCTCCAAACTGGGTGGGTCACCAGGGAGGGTCCAGACAAAATGGCTCCTATCATGCTGTTGGTTTTGAGAGCAGACAAGCAGCATCGTCCCCAACCTAGAACACTGGGTTGGGATACTCTCCTACATGTGTGTTTACCATGTGTGGTGACCCATAATGCTGTGAGACGGGAGTCCTGGAGGTTGAGCAACGCTGCACCCTGCGACTAGCAACACATCTCTTTGATCTCCTATTCCGGCTAGACAGGCGGCTTGGTTAGGCCCAATCAAGTCAATCAACTGGTCACAGTGTTGCTAGGGTCAAGCGGGCATCAGGGAGCCAGACACTCCTACGGCCAAGGAGATGCTGTCTTGGCCACTTGGTGGTTACCCGCTTATACTCCCCTACTACCCCTGGGGCCACCAGTTTCTTATCTCAGGCATTGATCTCCCCTTGTTGGGCTTTGTGGTGGGTGGGGGAGGGGTGAAGTTACTTTGTTTTTTATGGAAGAAACAAACTCCTTTAGCTGGCCAGATTAACCCCTGATGACCCTGCACCAGTCCCTGGACCCTCCTATGGATCAACTGCAACATTACAGCCATATCAGGTTAAAAAAATGGCTCTGGGTCCTGACAAATACCCAAGGATAAGAGCTGCAGGAGGCCCACTGGCCCCGACACTCCATCACACTTCTGCTTGCGAGATCTTACCAGGTGTGTTTAACAGGTGATTTGTAAAATACCTAGTGTTCCATACTGTGGAAGGCCAGCCTGTAATGGACCTGGACATTTTTGATGTTCACAGGTCAATTGTATCAGTTTATGGGAGAGAACCTAAAATATCCACTCGGCAAGAAGGTAGCCTCCTAGTGGAGGTTTCCTCCCCCGAGGAGAATGCTCGACTTTGTACCCGGTCTGAAGTATCTGGTGCCCCAGTCTCCTGTACTCCACATGCCATTTTTTAACCAGTGTAGAGCGGTGGTACTATTTTCTAAAGAGCTACTCCAATACTCAGAGGAGAAACTTGTGGAGAAGCTCCTAGTCCAAAAGGTGGTCAAAGTGGACAGGTTCTGCAAGAAAGAAAATGGCATTCTTAACCCTACACCAACTCTGAGATTGACATTTGACTCCTTTGATCTTCCACCCTCTACCATGGTTGTCTGGATCTCTCCTTTGATCTTCCACCCTCTACCATGGTTGCCTGGATCTCTCCTTTGATCTTCCACCCTCTACCATGGTTGTCTGGATCTCTCCTTTGATCTTCCACCCTCTACCATGGTTGTCTGGATCTCTCCTTTGATCTTCCACCCTCTACCATGGTTGTCTGGATCTCTCCTTTGATCTTCCACCCTCTACCATGGTTGCCTGGATCTCTCCTTTGATCTTCCACCCTCTACCATGGTTGTCTGGATCTCTCCTTTGATCTTCCACCCTCTACCATGGTTGCCTGGATCTCTCCTTTGATCTTCCACCCTCTACCATGGTTGTCTGGATCTCTCCTTTGATCTTCCACCCTCTACCATGGTTGTCTGGATCTCTCCTTTGACATGGTTGCCTGGATCTCTCCTTTGATCTTCCACCCTCTACCATGGTTGCCTGGATCTCTCCTTTGATCTTCCACCCTCTACCATGGTTGTCTGGATCTCTCCTTTGATCTTCCACCCTCTACCATGGTTGTCTGGATCTCTCCTTTGATCTTCCACCCTCTACCATGGTTGTCTGGATCTCTCCTTTGATCTTCCACCCTCTACCATGGTTGTCTGGATCTCTCCTTTGATCTTCCACCCTCTACCATGGTTGTCTGGATCTCTCCTTTGATCTTCCACCCTCTACCATGGTTGCCTGGATCTCTCCTTTGATCTTCCACCCTCTACCATGGTTGTCTGGATCTCTCCTTTGATCTTCCACCCTCTACCATGGTTGTCTGGATCTCTCCTTTGATCTTCCACCCTCTACCATGGTTGTCTGGATCTCTCCTTTGATCTTCCACCCTCTACCATGGTTGCCTGGATCTCTCCTTTGATCTTCCACCCTCTACCATGGTTGCCTGGATCTCTCCTTTGATCTTCCACCCTCTACCATGGTTGTCTGGATCTCTCCTTTGATCTTCCACCCTCTACCATGGTTGCCTGGATCTCTCCTTTGATCTTCCACCCTCTACCATGGTTGTCTGGATCTCTCCTTTGATCTTCCACCCTCTACCATGGTTGTCTGGATCTCTCCTTTGATCTTCCACCCTCTACCATGGTTGCCTGGATCTCTCCTTTGATCTTCCACCCTCTACCATGGTTGTCTGGATCTCTCCTTTGATCTTCCACCCTCTACCATGGTTGCCTGGATCTCTCCTTTGATCTTCCACCCTCTACCATGGTTGTCTGGATCTCTCCTTTGATCTTCCACCCTCTACCATGGTTGCCTGGATCTCTCCTTTGATCTTCCACCCTCTACCATGGTTGTCTGGATCTCTCCTTTGATCTTCCACCCTCTACCATGGTTGTCTGGATCTCTCCTTTGATCTTCCACCCTCTACCATGGTTGCCTGGATCTCTCCTTTGATCTTCCACCCTCTACCATGGTTGTCTGGATCTCTCCTTTGATCTCTACCCACCTTTGATCTTCCACCCTCTACCATGGTTGTCTGGATCTCTCCTTTGATCTTCCACCCTCTACCATGGTTGTCTGGATCTCTCCTTTGATCTTCCACCCTCTACCATGGTTGTCTGGATCTCTCCTTTGATCTTCCACCCTCTACCATGGTTGTCTGGATCTCTCCTTTGATCTTCCACCCTCTACCATGGTTGTCTGGATCTCTCCTTTGATCTTCCACCCTCTACCATGGTTGCCTGGATCTCTCCTTTGATCTTCCACCCTCTACCATGGTTGTCTGGATCTCTCCTTTGATCTTCCACCCTCTACCATGGTTGTCTGGATCTCTCCTTTGATCTTCCACCCTCTACCATGGTTGTCTGGATCTCTCCTTTGATCTTCCACCCTCTACCATGGTTGTCTGGATCTCCCTTAACCCTTAGGCCCCGGGTGACGTTCCAGAACATCCGCCAATTTTCCTGCCATGTTTTTTTTATTATTATTTTTGGAAAAGTTGATTTTTCTTCTCGATTTATCCCTGCGGGGGGAAGGGAATGTCAGCAGCACCCTAACCCAGGGCTTAAGGATTAAGGTGAAACTATATGTCCCAAACCCTAGACCAGTGGTTCTTAACAGGGGGGGCATGCCCCCCTAGGGAGGTGTGAGTAATTTTCAGGGGGGGGGGGGCGGCGCAAACCAAGAGTAAAAATAAGGAATGGCTTTAACAGGTGTGTGTGTGTGTGTCCCCTTATTTGGATTATCGTGGGGAGGGGGGGTCTTGCTCCCCACAAATACTTCAAAGTGTCGTAAATGGTAACTACGTCAATCAAAATGTAAAATTCCATTAAAAGTGACTGAATTAAGGTAGTAATAATGTCGGGAAGTGTATGATAATTTAGTAAAGAAACGATAATTTTGAGGCATAAGTACGATAATTCACATTTGAAAATTTGTCAACACTGACTGTGACGGTAGCTTATACAGACTCTTTGGAATAGTGTAATTAAAGTTATTAAAGTAACAAATGAGAAACTAGTTTCTCAATTTTCCTATTTAATTCAAGAGGAAATTGTTTTAGAATTTTTAGATTTATAATTTTATATGAAGGAAGGAAGGGGGGCGTGGAGATGAGGACCAACTGCTATAGGGGGCGCGACCCTAAAAGGTTAAGAACCACTGCCCTAGAGGATGCTTCCATTGTCAGATGTATGGCCATGTTAGCCGCACTTGTCATAAGCTACAGCTGGGTGTTCCTGCAGTAAGTGTTAAGCGTGGTAAGGCCTATGAGGGTCAGAAATGTTCAGGTCCGATCTGCTTTTTTCACTATAGTGAGGCGCACCCAATCTCTTCTACTGAATGTGAACGGTTCCGACTCAAGAGAGAGATACTCTATATCCACACGAGAGACAAAGAGAGCTTTGCTGAAGCCAGAAGCGCAGAAACAGTCTCAAGTCACGGGGATTCTTATGTACAGGTTCTGTCCCGACACAAGGCTCGGCAAACTGTTACTGTGACATCGTCGCGAGAATCATCCGTACTTGTATTGAATTCAGCTCCCACCCCCTACTCTATGCCATCAATCCTCACAGTTCTCTTGTAGTGGCTGAGGTCCATATGCATGAGGCAGGCCAAGGTCTCAATGGTGAATTGTCTGACTGTTGTGAAGTAAGACCGACCCATTTACCAACTTCAGAACCTAATTTTGAGTGCCAGACACTCCAACATAAGGTGCATTAGTTCAGGCTGGCGCCTCCTCCCCAGATGTTGACTGACCTTCTTCCGGATGCCTCCAGCAATGAGACCCTAACTAAAATTAAACTGGCAGCTGGGACCCCAGGCACAGGGGTCACTTTTATGGATCTTCCAACTGGGAAGCCATCTCCAGGGGGTTAACTCTGGTGTGGATCCATCGGATGGGTCTACATCTGGGTCGTCTGTGGCCAGACGCATCTTTCAACCCTGGGGAGGAATAGAAAGGCCCGGTCTCAGATAAGCTTTCCCCCCTTCAGCAGGGGGACTGGAGGGGGAGCTCGTCGTGGTGCACTCCCAGTGCATCCTCCAGGATCCAACACCCTAACTAAGCCCAGTCTGTTAGGGGTGGCACACTCACATACCCCAACTTAAATTTCCACTAATCATGGCTACCATCATCCAATAGAATTGTCGAGGTTTATGAGCCAAATGGGAGGAGCTCCAGTTGCTCCAGCGCAAATTTTCCAATGTATGTATTTGTCTCTGGGATGGGGAGGATAGGTGCTATCATCCCCATCCCAGAGGTTATTTGGCTTTTTAGTCTCTTCAAAATCAAGAACACACGAATCATGGGGGCACAGCCATCCTTGACTCAGACAAGTGTGGTGTACCCTATAGCCCATTATCTATCACTTATGCATTGCAGGTGACAGCTTGCAAGATTCACTTCCAATGTACACTCGCACCAAAAAGTATCGGTGCAGGGTGAGATCGACGACTTCTGAAACGATACGTATACACTGTGATATATCGGGAAGGTTGGTAAGTGTATCCTCATAACTCCCCCCCCCTCTAGGTGTTGCCATATGGCTGACAATCAGTGTGTTTGTTTCCTCTTTTCGGATTGTTGCTTTGTGTCGACTGAATGATGAGCGAGGGTTCGGTCTCGGTGAACGTGGGTATAAAACAGAGGCAATATGGAGCAGTAGAGATTTACACATGCCAGACGACATGGAAACCTCAGAGGGAACACAAGGAGCTATTATTGCCCTTCATAACGAAGGGTTCGGCATCACAGAAATTAGCCAGCGGGTTGGTGTCCACAGGAACACCTCTGCACGATGGATTCGGCGATACCTCGAAACTGGTGCTACAGACGACAGGTCTCGGAGCGGCAGTTCACGCTGCACCACCCCTCAGGACGACCAGGTTGAGTGGTTTATTTGGTAGCATAAATTAATGTGGCAATATCCAAAAGTATCACAAATAATTTTGTTAACAGGGAGCTCCTCATATTTCATACTGTCTATTTATCACTTCCCGACCTTATTTATAACGGTTTGTTTCACTTGACCAGGCCATAGTAGCTGCTCAGCAGGATTACAGGGCTGCCAACATACGGCTGGAACAACTCGCCTTTCCCAATGCCTATAATCACTGGTCTCAAATTGTTCAGACTACAGTATGCACCGATACTTTTTGTTGCGAGTGTACCTATACCCTCTGCCAGCCATTTTAAAGTAAATTACAAACGAAAATTTTGTCAGTACACAGTGCAATCACTGAAGTTGGGACTCAAAAATATGTAATTTGATAAAATTTTGGTACGACTGAGGCGGTCGTATGTCCGGGTGGTCGTAAGTCGAGTAGGTCATAAGTCGGGGAGTAGCTGTACAAACGAGCCACAGCTCAAGCTCGTCAAGTATTAAAGAATGCCCGTCGTCGGTCATTTTCCACTTATGTCTCCTCTCTAAATGTAAAAATTTCCTTGTCCCAGGTATGGAAACGTATGCAGAAAATAACAGGCAAGCAACAGCTTAGGTCTTATGTCACCAAATTAAAATAAAGGTTTAAAAGACTAAAATCATATGGAAGGTAAAAACATAAGTAATAAATAACATATGACTTTCATAAAACATTTAAACATTAATAGATAAAACTCAAACCCTGTGTAGGCCAGCTTCTTCCACGGAGGAGAGGACATCCCCTCCCACACCACTCACTCCTCCCCCCAGCACCAAAGAGAGACAGTAAGACCCCCCCCCCGGACACTGGGAGAGGTGCTTACGATGAAAATCTCTGAGAATGGGGCACTCCACCAGGAGGTGTCAAACAGTCAATGGGGCCTGGCAGTCATCACAATGGGGAAAGAGCCCCCTCTCCTTTAATAAACCATGAGTCAGCCGTGTGTGGCCAATGTGAAGGTGGACTAAAGCAGTGACCCGGCAGCACGACAGTCCCTGATATTCCCAGGCACCCAATGCAGGGTGGATGTAACAAAGCTTGTTTGCACCGACAGCATCCCACCTGCACTGCCATTTCGATCAGAGGCAGGTACAGAGGAATGATGTGCCAAGGGGCGAGAAGCAGCTGCTTTTGCCACAGCATCAGTGAAGAATGCCCTTCTTTCACCATATCAATCTGGCTTCTGGAAGATACATTTAACAACAGATGCTCTTGTTGAGACCATCGTCTGTGAGGTCTTAGCTCGCCACCAGCATCTCGTCAGCGTTTTACAGTATTCGACCTAGAGAAAGCACAGGATACAGCTTGGAGATTTGGCATCCTTAAGGAGCTTCACAATTTTGGCTTGTGGGGAAATTTACCATCAATAATAAGTTAATTCTTGGGCCAATGTACTTTTAGGTGTCCGCGTTGCCATAGAAATGTCAGCACCATATATTCAGGAGGATGGGGATCCTCAGGGCTGTCTCTTGAGTGTGACCCTATTTGCCATTGTAATAAATGGGGTAGCAGCATCAGTTTCAAGTGGTGTATCAATATCATTGTATGTAGATGACTTGTCCATTTGATATGAAGCTTCCCGCATGTCAGTGGCTGAACAACACACACAACTTGCATTGGCTAAGGTTTCTCGTTGAACCACAGCATGGTTTCAGATATTCTCCCTTGAAGACGGTAGCCATGCATTTCTGCCATCTCCGAAGGTGTTCACCCAGATCCTGATCTACAGCTCTATGGTCACCATGTGTGGTGTGTCACAGAACCTCGTTTCATGGGCATTATCTTTGACAATCGGCTTACTTGGCAGCCACATATTCATTACCTCAAAAAGTCTTGCTGGAAAATTACGGCTTTGGGAACGATTTTCCAAGGGGCATATTTTCTGGAAAATCCTGAGAAAATTTTCTCAGTACCCACAAAATTCCTGAGATTTTTTAATATATATATTTTTTTTTGTGTGTGTGTGGGGGGGGGTGAGAGATGAAAATCGGGCGCATTTTCCACAAATTCAAAAGAAAAAAATCCAGTACCCGAGAATTCCGGAGATGAGGGATATTTTTCCGGGTTCGAGAGATGTTGTAATGTGCAATTTCAGGAACTTCTGAGAACACTTTTCCGTTACCCGGAAAATTCCAGGGATGATGCATTTTTTCCGGCTTTTGAAAGAGTCGTCTCGTTACCTGGAAATCTCTCATCCCTGGAAGAGCTCTGCACCAATTGTTCTGGCTAATGGAGATATCACCACATTCATATAACTTTCATCCATTAAATTTTCTAATTACTAAAAGCCTACTGTAGGTGAACCAAACTCTTTCACAGTAATAATATTATTATATGGACTAAAACATACAACCTTCCTAGTACTCCTGCCTCACAAAGGCTATCATTAACACCAAGTTGTCAAAGTATTTTTGCTATGTTTGTTGAATTTCATCAGGATATCTTTCAGCGCTTCCTTCAAGCAGGCAACTTAAACAACTATTAATTTTTTCTTCCTATGTCTTACAAATCTTGAATATCAATAGTATCTTTTTTATACTATACTCTATCTACTTTTTGAGTCTATCATCCTCCCCAACAAAATATATATCTCAATTTTTCTTTTGTGATGGACTAGGAGAGGTGCACATGGGGGTGTGCCTTGAACTACACTCACAATAGCCTTGACTAGTACACCAAGGAATTTACTAGTCAACCCAGAGTGTTATCATTGGGGCCGGCACCACACAACACAGAAAGAATAAGAGAGGTTAAGTATATCTCCCAATATAGCCTAGATCTTTGTATGATATTTGAGTTTTAATGACATGTCAAGTTTACACTCCAGTAGCCCTCCAACAAAGAATCTAAAATTCTACCTTGTGTGCAGCCCACTGTAGATATACAAAACAATATACAGTATATAACAAAGAGGGGACTTTCAAAAGAGTGCAACAGCACTAAAATATTGAGGTTCAAGAAAGCTATACCTTTAATCTTGATGGTGATCCATTCTAAGCCTTCACGTTCAAATGGCTGTCCACAATCAATGTCCATAATATACCGATTGGCACTGGCATCCTGGGCTTTCCTGAAAATAATCATATATTTACATCCAAATAAATATTTCCGTTCTTATTTATGCTAATATATATTTTCAAAGTATCACAGAAGTTACATAGCCTCCTCCAATCTTCTGGGTCATGGAATAATTCTTCACAATCACTTAAATAGTAATCACAGCATAATTCTTTCTATCTTTTCTGTTACCTCTTACACTATCCTCACATATCAAAATTCATCAAAGCTGTTAATTCTCTCCCTGTTTAATCACCTTCCATGAATAAGCTACATTCAAAATCTTCCCTACAGTCCCTTGATCTCTCACTCAATAAGATTCTATCCCAAAAATTTTCTTTGTTTTCAATCTTTGCTCCCTGCTTTTCTCAGGCTCCTTTCTTAATGAATTTAATAATTTATACTTTAGTATTATGAATTCTTTTTAGATCCAAACTTCACTTGTAAACAATCAACTTGTTAACATTACTTTCTTCTATCCTTGAAAAATCAATTTATATTTCATATCAGGGAAAATTTTCCCCATAAGAATTAATGTAAATATGGGGGGAATGCATTGCCAGTTGGCAACTTTCACCACATGTGCATGTAAAAAAAAAAATAAAAATATACAGTCAACCCTCGCTTTACGTGGTCCCACTTTACGCGTTTCCACGTTTACCCGGTACCCTGCCGAACACGGAATGCTCACTTTCCGTGGTGTGTGGACCCTTTTATGAGGAGAGCAGCGCGAGCAGGGTGAGCACAAGGTCGCCCAGTCATCAAAACATTACCGAGTTCTTCACCCGCCACCCACCACAGCCGGCCCAAGTCAGTGATAGTGATAATGATAGTGAGGATATGGACTTATATGGACTTTGAGGGGTTTGACAAAGAGGCCCTGCAAGCCTCTGTGGTGGATAGTGATACAATTGATACAAGTGATACAGGTGAGGGCCAATAATCTGCCCTCTGCCTCGGAACCAACCGCCCATCCCCGTGTGCCCAGCCATCTTTTCTACTAATGTAAGTGTTAAAAAACCTAATATTATTGATATTTCTCTTAATTATTAATTGTGTGTGCATGCCATCATAAAGTTAAGATAATATTTTTACTACAACATAGTTGTGTGTCGTCAAAAAGTGGAGTTTGGGGGTCGGCCTGGACTCTATTTCAATTAATCCCATATGTTATGTTATTCACTTTACGCGTTCCTCACTTTCCGCGGTACCCTCCGGGTTACATTAACTGCGTAAAGTGAGAGTTAACTGTATGTGTGTGTATATATATATATATATATATATATATATATATATATATATATATACAAAAAAAAAAAAAAAAACAAAAAAAAAACAAAAAAACATACATACATACATACATACATATATACATATATACATACATACATACATACATACATACATACATACATACATACATACACATACATACATAATACATACATACATACATACACATCATACATACATACAACATACATACAACATACATACATACATACATACATACATACATACATACATACATACATACATACATACATACATACATACATACATAACATACATAATACATACTACATACATACACATACATACATACACACACACACACACACACACACACAAAAAAAAAAAAAAAAAAAAACCAAAAAAACACACACACACACACACACACACACACACACACACACACACACACACACATACATACATACATATATATATATATATATATATATATATATATATATATATATATATATATATATATATATATATATATATATATATATATATATATATATATATATAGTGGTCCCTCGGTGTTAATGAACGCCTCGGTTTTGTGTTCAGTTTTTAACCTTGCCATGCCTTGGCTGCCACAGAAAATAATCTATTTATAATTACTGTGCCTATAAAAATATTTTATAATGTGCATAGAGTAATAATAAAGTAAATAATACAGTAATAAATAAATGTAATAAACTACAAGGTGAGGTGACGAGGCGAGATGTGACGTGATGAGGTACTTAAACAGCACACACATTAACAGCACCATTAAACCATTGTCTTCTAACATTCTAATTTCCAAATGTCATTTTAAAATTAATCAATACAGTCTATGATGGCTCGATTTGGCTACTTTTGCACTTGGACAACTGACCAGTGAATAAACCAGGGCATATGGAGATGCATTGTACACTACAGTATAATAATATTTATTAAGTTTTGATAAATAAACTACAATATTATTTACTAAGTGCTCAAGACAGATTCTGTGGTAAGCACCAACCCTCTTGAGCAGTGACACAACGGTGCTTGAGAGATGGTGAGTGCTGGCAACATTGTTAGGGAGAGTAGGGAAGCAGGAACGATCAGCTGTTACCGCTCTGTAAACAAGAGACTGGGAACATACTACAGCGCAATATTTGATCTAGGATTGAGTGTGGGACTGGGGGGGAATTTTTTTTATTTATTTATTTATTTTTTTTTTTTTCTTTTTTTTTTTTACAGTACCAAATGAACCTAAATAATACGGGAATTATAGTGAAATTGCAGCCTGTCGTTATAAAGGATAGTGGGCTGATAAGAGCTGGAGGTGAGTCTAGCCAGCACTCCCTCTCTCCTCCTTCACTTCCTCTCCCCAACTACACATCCAAACGTAGTTTTGTATCTTAATATAATTCATATTTTGTTCCTATAATTCATTCATCTTAATCCATTTCATATTTTTATAATAATCATCCAAGTGGGAATACAAAAATTGCACAGAAAATACAATTGTGCAAGTGGGATCACCCCTGACCCAAGCCTGCTTAGGGAGCTGCGAGAACACAGATGAATCAACAAGGCTGAAATTTCAAGCCCGTTACTGCATAACTTTTCAGAACTGCTCAGTTATTTCAGAGTCATTCTAAATTCATACTGTTTAATTAATTAAAAAATATATAAATACAAATTAAGCCAAAATCCGAATTAACGAGGGGACAGTGTCCATCTATTATTCTCTCATCACAAGGGCCTCCACTATTCACATTAGTAATTTGATGGAGAAAGTCACTTAAGCTGACTTCATCCTCACAACAAGACACCATAACACACTCTGAGAACTCACTTCCGGGCCGTAAAATTGTGGAAATTATGTGTGCCTTTATATAAACTCAAAGTCGTTTTAAGTTGTTCCAAGACCTCTGAAGTAATGCGGTAGCCCTCATGTCTCATCTGAAAATCATAATCAGTCTTATTACAACTACGGTATACTATAGAATATTATGAACAAAATGATTCTTAAGCATTTATGTACAACAACTAAACAAAGTTATGTGTTTCATGATTCATTCATGAAGTTCTACGAAGGACCTTAACAATTAAAGCAATGACCCTACTTTACACTTTCAAGGCTGTATAGTACTGACCCAATCAAAACATCTGCTAAAAGAGAAAAATGTGGTGGTTGATGATTCAGAGGTTATAAGAAATGACATTATTGGGATTCTGACAAGAGAAACTACAAAAGACCATGCAGCATGGAGCTGCCATCAAGTAACTGCTGCTAACCCACGCAAGCATGGAAAATGGCCGTTAAAACAATGATGTATAGAAAGTCACACTCTCTTATGTGGGAGAGAAAAATAAGAACTGATTCAAAATAATAAAACACAATGGAGACAATAGAGGTATGGCAGAAGGAAAGCAAAAAGAAAAGCAGATTGCATCATCAAAAATGTTTTGATCTGAAAACTATGAAGTAAGAAGTGATGAAGAATAATAAATAGATGGATCTTGATATCTGTAACTACTGTATATAGGAGCAGCAGCCCTTTTGTTTGAACACATCAACCGACACATAGTAGAGGGACCAGATGGAAAATCACAACAGACACAAGGGATGGAGCCCGTGTGTGTAAGGCAGCTGGGAGGGCAGTATCTGAGAATTAATCCATTGTGGCCCATAACTGAGGAGCCAAGGAAGTGATTTACTACTCTGACATTCATCAGATGGATTTAAAACATTCTGAGATGTTAAATTAATTGTTAGCCACCATCCTGTTGAGGTAACCTGAATTTGAAAGTAAGATCCAAATGTTCTAATGTTATTAACATTATTATGTATCAGGTGTACTAACAAGGAAGAGTCAGTACTAGTACTGTACAATACTACTGTAGTTATTTGTTGAAATTTCTATATGAAACAGCTTAAAAATACAGTAAATAAAGTATAAGAATACTGTATGGTAAAAGTAGTGTGTTTTGATTGATCACATGTTAGTACCACAAATATTGTAAATCAACAAGTAGAAAATACTAAAAAGAATTTAATTACAATGTAAAGTGTATACAGCTCCTCCCCGACTTACGAAGGGGATAGGGACCCAAATCCAGGTTGTAAGTCGAAAATGCTTAAATAATACATAGAAAATCTAAAATGGGTGCCTCTTTTTCTTCTTAGCACCACAAAACTCTCACTTTTAAGCTTGCCAGACATTTTAAAGTGAATTGCAAACGAAAATTTTCTCTGTGTACTGACGTTGGGACTCAAAAATACGTATGTATGTATGTATGTATATATATATATATATATATATATATATATATATATATATATATATATATATATATATATATATATATATATATATATATATATATATATATATATATATATATATATAACCCTCACTTTACGCGGTTAATGTAACCCGGGCCGATCCCCAAACTCCACTTTTTGACGACACACAACTATGTTGTAGTAAAAATATTATCTTAACTTTATGATGGTATGCACACACAATTAATAATTAAGAGGAATATCAATAATATTAGGTTTTTTAACACTTACATTAGTAGAAAAAATGGCTGGGCACACGGGGATGGGCGGTTGGTTCCGAGGCAGAGGGCAGATTAGTGGCCCTCACCTGTGTCACTTGTATCAATTGTATCACTATCCACCACAGAGGCTTGCAGGGCCTCTTTGTCAAACTCCCCAAAGTCCATATAAGTCCATATCCTCACCATAATTATCACTATCACTGACTTGGGCCGGCTGTGGTGGGTGGCGGGTGAAGAACTGGTAATGTTTTGATGACTGGGCGACCTTGTGCGCACCATGTTCGCGCAGCTTACACAACATGGCGGATGGCGGGAGGTTTGGATCCAAAAATGGCGCGGCTCGCCAGCCGCTCTCCGCGTAAAGGGGTACACGCACCGCGGAATGTGAGCATCCTGGGTTCCGGCAGGGCACCGCGTAAACGTGGAAACGCGGAATGCGGGACCGCGTTTCCACGTTTACGCGGTGCCTTGCCAGAACCTCACGTGCTCACATTACGCGGTACATGAACCCCATTACGCGGAGAGTGTCCGGCGCGACGCTATTTTTAGATTCGCCCCACCCGCCCACCTCTCCCTCCTCCTCCCTCCGCTTGGGCAAGCGGCGCGGTAAGGTTGCGCAGTGTGTGTCTTTGTTGCGCTATCACTGACGTCATATGACGTATCAGACCTGTGATTGGCCATGCATCCCTACCCCCCTCTGCTGCTAGCTGTAATTGGCTTAAAGTATTATGACGTGTCCACCCGGGGGAGGGAGGGAGGGAGGAAAGACGACGCTTGACCTAGCCGCGGCAGTTTCATCCCTCAAGGCCACTCCGTGTAAACGCGCATCCATTGTTCCGTAAAATGGCTTCCGCCGGACCACCACCCCCAGAGAGAAACCTTTCCTTACCTGGACCCAGCGGCACTAAACCAAAGAAGACACGACGTTCCTTAAGCTACGAGGTGAAGTATACCATCATCCAAGAGTTGGAGAAAGGAACAAGGCAGGTTGATTTGGCGCGCCAGCATGGTGTGAACGAATCTACGATCCGGACTATAAAGAAGGATTCAGCCAAGATAAAGGAGCACATGAAGATCACAAAGTCTACAGGTGCTTCTATGATCAAGTATTTTCACAACCAGGTGCTTCTCAAGACAGAAAAATTACTTGTGAGGTACTTGGTGCGTCAGGCGCGACGGAACATGGCGGTCGACACGCGCTCTGTTAAGGACTACGCACGTGAACTGTACATGGCAGTGGCACGAAAGATGGGAACTTCAGAGCCCAAACCCTTTAATGCTTCCTCTGGGTGGTTACAGAGGTTTAAGATCCGGAACAAGATCACCAATATAAGCATTGGTGGTGAAGAAGCGAGTGCTGATCGTGCTGCGGCAAGGGAATTTCCTCCGTTTTTACGTGAGATTATGGAGGAAGGACAGTACAGTGACGACCAGGTGTTTAACATGGACGAATCTGGTCTTTTCTGGAAAAAGCTACCTTCCAAGTCCTTCGTTGTGAAGAATGCCAGCAGGATTCGGGGCCGGAAAATGCAGAAGGAACGCATCACCGTCCTGTTTACCACCAATGCCTCCGGTACCTGTAAGCTCAAGTTATCGGTGATCCACACAGCACGCAAGCCGCACGCCTACAAAACCATGGACATGACCAAGCTAAATGTCCACTGGCTGACCGCACGTAAGGCGTGGATGTTCTCTACACTGTCCCTCTCCTGGTTTGATGACTGTTTTGTTCCCGATGTAAAAAAATTCTGAGCGACAGAATGTGCCATTCAATATTTTGTTGCTGCTGGACAACGCACCAGGACACTCGCCCCTACTGTTAGATCGTCACCCCAACGTAAAAGTGGTCTTCCTTCCTCCCAACACTACGTCATTAATCCAGCCCATGGACCAGGAGTTGATTTGCAATGTGAAAGCTGCATTCTCAACAAAAAAATTCCAGCTCCTGAACGACTACACCAACACCAGGGAAGAGTTGCGTAACCTGAGTGACACCACCACCGATAGCAAGAGCGAAGAAGATGAGGATCAACAGTTGGAACAGCAAAAAATACTCTTCAAACAATTCTGGAGAGTATTTAACATCAAGAAAGCTGTGGACTTCTTGGTGGAGTCATGGGATCAGCTGTCTATTGCTACAATTCGTCACGCATGGAGACATGTGTTGCATGGAATACCAGGTGAGAGGAGGAGTCAATCTGTGACTGGTGAGGTTCAGAATGTTGCAGTAGCAGTGGACCTTGCCAGAGAAGCTGCGCAGACTGTTACAGTTCCAGGCTTCTCCGAGACCACCAACGACGACATCCTGGAGGTGATCAGAGATCCTGAAGTGACTGCCGACGAGATGTTGGAAGAAGAACACGTCAGTGAAGAGGAGGAAGAAGGTGCGTCATTCTCCGAAGAACACAGTTTAAGTCATAGTGATATTAAGGGTGCCATGGAGTGTGCAGAGAAAATGAAGTCCTTCCTTTCCCGCGACAATGACCGCTATGAAGTCTTCCATACCCGGCTGGTGCAGGCTATGGAGCCGTACATCAAGGTGTATCACGACAACATCAACGCCAGCCGTCAGCAAAGCATAACAGATTTCTTCGCCCGCAACCCACCACAGCCAGCCCAAGCCAGTGATAGTGACAGTGAAGATGACTTTGAGGGATTTGTCAGGGAAGCCCTGACAACTGTAAGTGACAGTGATGGTGATTCACCTAGTAATGGTGATTCACCTGAGGGCCAGTAATCTGCCCTCTGCCTCAGAACCAGCCTCCATCCCCGTATGCCGACCCATCTCTTCTACTACCGTAAGTGTTACACCTAATTTTTAGTTTTCTAACCTAACCTTTATTTTTCCTATGTTAACATTTATCTTTCCTAACCTAACCTCTTCTATATTACTTGTTTTTTCATACCATCATAAAGTTAAGATAAAATTTTTACTACAATATAGTTGTGTGTCGTCAAAAAGTGGAGTTTGGGGGTCGGCCCGGACTCTATTTCAATTAATCCCATATGTTATGTTATTCACTTTACATGTTCCTCACTTTCCGCGGGGCCCTGCAGGTTACATTAACCGCGTAAAGTGAGGGTTGACTGTATATATATATATCAGAAGGTCAAAAACATAAAGGGAATAAACATTTCATATGTGCGCAGTAGTTAGCAAACACAGCGGGGGGAGTAGGAAAGGCAGCGTGGAGGATCTCTCAACTGTTCACAGTCTTGTGTTCCGTGTGGAGTAAAACGATTGCCAAATGGCAAAGCAGTATTTTTTTTAATTTGTTCCTCACATTTACTGAAACAGAATACATGCAACCCAGTTCAGCTGGACAGTCACCAAGCTGACTCAAGAGACACGTGTGGCTGCTGTCATGTCACTTAGGGGGAGGGAGAGTGTGCTGGCCATAGTTACAGTTCACTGCCTCAATATATACATTCACTTCCCATACATACACACCCATGCTCTTCATTTTTTTTTTAGTTTTATATTATATTTTCTTTATTTCTAAACCACGTTTGCGTATTGTAATGATGCGCACTTGGAGCACAGACTCCCCAGTTTTTCTGACTTCCCTACCAAATTTTCCCAGTGAGTCAAACATCGCGAAACTGAAAACTGATCATCGTTAAACAAGAAAGGGTATTAAAAATTCTATATTACTTAACAGAAATATTGCTAAGTGAATGATCATTAGAGGAGTATCTGTACAGTATGCCCTTAAAATTTGTGGGTGACACCCTGGATGTACCCAAGAATGTCTCAGGATAGTTTTAAAGTTGCTGGCATTTTCACGGCCGGGACAGGGAGCCATTTGTTTTAGAGACAGTAATTTCTTTTACCTGTATTGTATACATACAAATAAATAATAATGGGAAAATCCTCTCACAAATAATCAGAAACAAGACAACAAAAATGTATTAAAAATGTGAGTCAACCCTCAAGTCAACACCGTGCGTTGTTATGAACCCTTAAGCCCCGGGTTAAGGTGTCACTGGCAGTACCCCCCACACGGGGGTAAATTGACAAAAATAATAACTTTTCCCAATTTTTTTAAAAGTTTTTTAAATGTTAAAAAAAAGTACCAGGTAAGAAAAACTTTTTAAAGACCCTCTAGAAACTTCCCTGGCAGCGCTGAGGGATGGAGGGGGGAGGGAGATAAAGCGACAGTATTATTTTGACAGCTGAGCTCTTGGTCACCTACGCACTTACGAGCTATTTTTAGCTTGCCTTTGTGTCCGGGATGGCCAATAATGCATATATTTACTGATCATAATACTTATTTGCTATAAATAATTCATTTAGAATTTCTTATTTGCATTATTTTTCATAAAAAGTGCTTGGCAACACACACGCAATCGGTCGCCAGGCTGTCTGGCTGTCTTTGTGTTTGGTAGAGCAAGTAATACATAAAATAATAATAATTCCACAAATAAATACATTTATAACACAATCATAGCATTATTTTCCAGTAATACTACACTACAATACAACTACACTACTTTTAGCAATATTAATTTGATACACCATGATAAAATGGACTAACAATTAAAATGAAACAAACAAAAGTAGGTAATTACGTTCAGGAAGCTTCCCTGTGGCTGAGCGTGTGGCGTGACAAACAAATAGTCACCCTGGAACCTGATAACCCGTGTTGGGCATTTAAACACTGATAGGAAATGGCTCCAGTCTTAGTGTGTCACCCGGGGCGTAAGGGTTAAAGTTATAACAAAGCACGGAGTTGACTTGAGGGTAGACCCTAAAATTTTTAATACACTTTGTTGTCTTGTTTCTGATTATTTGTGAGAGGATTTTCCCATTATTATTTATTTGTGTGTGTGTGTGTGTGTGTGTGTAGACACACACACACACACACACACACACACACACACACACACACACATAAACAGGTGCACCCCGACTTACGATGGGGTTAGGGACCCAAATCCAGGTCGTAAGTCCGAATGGTCGTAAGTCCGACATAGATAAAAAAAAAAAAAAATCTACAATGAAATACAGTACCCTAAAAGTAATAAATAATGAAGAATGGATACAGTGTGACTGAGCACTTACCTTTACTGTAGTCAGCTGAATGCACATGGGTCCCCCATAATTTTCTAATTATACATGGGGACAATATTAACTGGAAACGTTTCGGTATAGAAAATGCGCGCGTCATTTGAAAAAAAAAAAAAATTGGTCACGACTGCGGTAGTCGTATGTCCCAACAGTCGTAAGGTCAGAGCAGGTCGTAAGTACCGATGGACGTAAGTTGAGGCAGTCGTAAGTCGGGGACTACCTGTATACAGTATACAATACAGAAAAAAGAAATATTTGTCCAAAGGGCAAACACATAAAAGGAAAATACATTTCTTTGCACACAAGTAAAAATGTATCCCCCTCCCTCCACTTGGTCAGCAAATGTTATTCGTGGATTTGGCTATTCGCAGTCATTTTGAGAGCCTAACCCCCCGCAAATCTTAAGGGCATATTGTACTGATATAAAATTAAATGCCAAGGCAATGGTTACTACATATTGTATCAAGAATTGCACATAAATATTACATAGGCAAAGCACCAAGCATTAAGCCTACCTCTGTCACAGGAGCAAACGCAAACGTGGGACACAGATAAGAATAAGTGCGTGAATCACACCATGATTTGCAGTTAAAACTTTTGGTGGTACGGCGAATGGCCATGACACGAATCTGGCTACAGAGATGTCCATTGATGGCTCCGGCTATGTCTGGTACATCCTCAGCTGGAAAGAGGGATGCAGGTTGATAACATAATACCTATAATACTGTAATATAAGGTGACAGGATCTATCTAACTGTGACAAAATTTTCATCATCATCCAGCAACTTCCACGATACAGCATACCCATCCATGGATTTGCACAGACAACATTAGAGATAAATAACAAGTGTTTGCAGCATCCTCTGTGACAACTGCAAGGGGGGAGGGGGAGGGTTGGAGAGATGAGTGTAAAGAGGAACCTCACTAGTACTGTAGATGCAACTAAAAGGTGCAACATATAAGCATGAGGAATAACAGGTCAATTTAGTACATTCCTAAACTGTTCTAAGTGGTACCTATCCTGCATACATACTGGAATACAGGTATGTCATAAACAGTGTAGCTACATATTATACTGTATTACTGTTCAAGTAAATAGCAATTCCCAAATATAAAAATGATTAAAAAAAGACAAAACCATTACATGTCTTCAATGTTATTTACTTACGAAGTTTGAGTGACACAACCTGCCGTGCAGCAGAAACACCCTTGTCTGTACGAGCTGCTCGCTGGAAGTGAAACATCTGTGGGCAGGTACACCCCTCATCAGTTATAAGGTCAGCACGTAGCATGGCTGTCAATAAGTCATCTTCTATGGTGCGGTAGCCTGGGTTCCTGTTGGTATGGTACCTTTATCAGAATAATTAAAAACAGTTTGCAGTACTATATATACGTAATCCATCAAGATTTCAAGGATTCTTATAAGTAATGTCTCTGTTAGCCAGAATTCACAATTCCCACAATTCTCCAATAGCTGGAATGTAAATCAAGCCAGAAAAATTCTGGTAAAACTCTCTCCATTACGGGTCTGCAAACTAGTTTCCAAGGATGAAAATCAGGTGCATTTTCTGGAAAAATTCTGAGAAAATCTCTCCAAACTTAAGAAACCTCTACGTTCTGGGACTGGAAATAAATTTTCTGGGAGTTCAGAGAGATTACAACGTACAGGGGGCCCCACAAATTCACGGATTTTCATTTCATGGTCCTCTATTATTCGTGGATGACTCTGGATGTACCCAAGAATGTCTGTGGGTAGTTTCAAAGTTGCCGGCATTTTTGCGGCTGGGACAGGGAGCCATTCATTCTAGAGACAGCAGTTTCCTTTACCTGTATTGTACATGTGTGTGTGAGTAGACACACACACACAAACACACACACATACAAATACCATAAATAATAATGGGAAAATACTCTCACAAATAATCAGAAAAAATTTATTAAAAATGTGAGTCTACCCTCAAGTCCATGCTTTATTACTTTATTAATAAGCACGGACTTGAGGGTAGACTGTTACATTTTTATAATTTTTTCTGATTATCTGTGAGAGTATTTTCCAATTATTATTTATTTGTATGTGTTTTGTGTGTGTGCGTGTGTGTGTGTCTACACACACACATATATACAACATATATATACAATACAGGTAAAAGAAATAATTGTCCTAAGGGCAAACACATAAAGGGAATATACATTTCTTTGTACACAAGTAAAAATACCCCCCCGGTCTGCAAATGTTATTTGTGGATCTGGCGATTCGCGGTCATTTTGAGAACTTAACCCCCGCGAATTTGGGGGGCCCCTGCCTGTACTTCAACGCATTCCCATGTGCCATGAGCGTGGATGGCCTAGCTGCTTGGATTGCTTAGTTCATATTCTACTGTCATTGTCGAAGGTTGTTCCCTTGCTAGCTGCTGTTTTTCCATACAATATGTGTTGTGCAGTAGTGTACATTACTGTGTACCAGGACACAATCAGCAAAGAATAGTGTTAAAGCAGTGTCAAGATGTAAAAAGTGATTACAGTTATGTATTGTTTACTGTACTCAACCCCAACAATGGGTGATTTGACATTGCATCAGAAGCTGGGATAGGCAATATTGTAAATTTGCCGGATACCTAATAATATGCCAGACACCGGATATCTAGAATTCAGTATTCGGTCAGATATCTGGTGTCTAGTTAGATAATCCTAATTACAGCATTATATTTTGGTTTTGCTTTGTGTACTGGTATATTTGTACACTTTCTTATTTAAAGAATTCATGTCTAATAATCTGTGCATGTGCAGTAGATCTACTTGAAAGTTCCTGGTGCAACAAGACGAGTTACTGCACCACGTAAACACCATTCCATTCGGTGTCTCCATGACCCCGTGAGGTCCTTCATATCAACACCCGAGGACGAGTTACTGAACCACGAGGCCTATGTGACCTCACACAGTATGGCAAGAGACCAGCCCGGACCATCAGCTGTAAACTATAATAATTTGTTTGTTCAATTCATGTTCCTTCTCCATTCAGTAATGCAAGCTTTTGTTAAACGACCCACCCACCCCATGTCTTTGAATGCAATAAGTCATTTTTGTCTAATGTATATTTTCAGCCTTCGGGCTGAAGAACTTTTTCAATAAACCGTTAGATTATTATTATTATTATTATTATTTTTATTCCACAAAATACATACAAATAAATAATAATTGGAAAATCCTCTCAGATCTAATCAGAAACAAATTTATTAAAAATGTGACAGTCTATCCTCAAGTCCATGTTCTATTAATAAAGTAACAGAGCACAGACTTGAGGTGCAGACTCACATTTTTAATAAATTTGTTTCTGATTATTTCTGAGAGGATTTTCCAATTATTTATTTGTATGTATTTTGTGTGTGTGTGTCTACACAGGCACACATATTTACAATATGGATAAAGGAAATTGCAGCCTCTAGAATAAATGGCGCATTTTCTGGAAATTCCAAGAACAGTGAGTTCTTCTATAACGCGTGTTTTGATAACGCGAATTTGCTCTAACGCGATTTATGAATTAGGAACAATATTTGTATAACGCAAACGCTTGTTTGCTATTACGCGATTTTTGCTTACTATTTCTCCAATTTTGTGGTATTAACTGTGAATATGGTAAAGAAGAATATCTCCAAGAAGCGTTCTGGTGATAGAATTCCCGGTGATGATTGTAAAAGAAAGGATATAACACTTGAAGAGAAGCTCGATTTTATCAACCTCAAAATCACCCTTCTCCCCCATCAAGTTACATTCATATTTTTTCAAGGTAAAGTGTTACATTTACTGTATGATTTCATTATTAGATATGAATGTAACATATATTTAGACTGTGCTATCCTTTGTGTTAGGCTAACTACTAAATTTTTTCGATTTCGAGTAATCTGCACCTAACCCTATTTTCTCCATAAGCCCTGTTATTTCTATTACGCGATTTTCTATAACACGATATTTTACAAGAACACAATTATCGCGTTATAGCAGAACTACCTGAACATTTTTTTGTTACCCAGCAGAGGATGGGGGATATTTTTCCGGGTTCAAGAGATGATGTAATGGGCAATTTCTGGAACTTCCAAGAACATTTTTCCGTTACCCGGAAAATTACGTAAAATTCCGGAATGAGGGATTTTTCTTCCGGCTTTGAAAGAGTCGTCTCATCACCCGGAAATCTATCATTCTCGGAAGAGCTCTGCACCAATTGCTCCGGCTAACGGAAAAATCACTACTTGAAGGCTCTGCCGTAATAATAGATACCTTAGTGGAGAGACTTTCGTCCCAACAGAATTCAAGAGACTACAAAAAAGTGCAATTAAAAATTAAAAGCTTAACTGATGATAAAAATAATACATAAATGACTAATGTTAATTTGACATACCAACCTACATGAAGCAAACTATTACATTAAAGTGTGTGTGGTTGTCGAGTGAACAGCTGACTCACCCTCCGAGTGGCCATGTGGCGAGTGACAGCAGTGCATAGAATGTAAGGTGGTCAAACTCACAAACTAAAGGTCGAATCTTGGAATTACTGTACAGTACATTGATTGATTGACTGATTGTGGTAATTACATCCCTGGCAACGCAACAGCTTAGGTCATATGTTGCCGAATTTTAATAAAGGCTTAAAAGACTAAAATCTAATAATGCAAGGTAAAAACATAAGTAATAAATAACATAGAACTTTTATAAAAAACATTTACCGGTAAATGTTAATAGATAAAACTTAAAGCTTGCGTAAAAGGCCGGTTTCTTCCACACTACCCACTCCCCCCACCAGCACCAGAGAGAGACGGTAAGATCCGTCTACCCCCTAGCACTGGGAGAGGTGCTTGCTATGAAGGTCTCTGAGACTGGGGCACTACACCAGGAGGTGTCCAACAGTCCATGGGTCCAGGCAGTTATCACAATGGGGCGCCCTTTCCATTAAAAACCATGAGTCAGCCGTGTGTGGCCAATACAGCGGGGGGCCAAAGCAATCTCCTGGCGGCGTGACATTCCCTGATATCCCCAGACACCACAATGCAGGGTGAATGTCACGGAGTTTGTTTGCTCCGACAGCATTCCACCTGCGTTGCCAAATTGAGCAGATGGCAGTTCTTATAACTGGTTTCATATCAGAGGCAGGAAGTGGGGAACGACTTGCCATTGGGTGAGAAGCAGTTATTTTCGCTACAACATCAGCACGCTCATTCCCCTTCTCCCCCACAAGGGCCAGAACCCAGCAAAAACTGACTTTCCTCACGGAGATATTACTGTACAGGCATAGCCCAATACCCGACGCATATAGGGACCGGGAAAAGTCGTTAGTTTGTGAATCAATGGTTATCAAAGCAATTAATCCCATAAGAATATAACAAATTCAGGGGCCACTCCCAAAAACTCCCATCTACTCTTGATATATCTATGTCGTGCACACTACCAAGTAAGAAAATAAAGCCGACATATAAAGGAAGCATAAGAATCATTAAATAAGAAATGTAAAGCATATATTGAGACTGTTATTTACCTGCATTGAGAATGGTAGAGATGGTCTTGGGTGGCAAGTTCAAGTCTCTACCAATCTTTGCTGGTCCATCACAACTCTTGTTATGCCTTATCACATCACATCATGCTGCCCCTAAGAGGGGCAGCAAAAGAGGAACTATCAATGGAGCATTTAGGCATGATTGCATAACACACGTAAACATGAAGTTGAAGACACAAGGTAAGTGTAAACAAGTGCAGAGAGGAGGAAATGTGTAAGAGACAGTGTGCAGATCTCTCTCAAGGTCACATCATGCCACCACCAGCCAAATTCAAAACAGCTATGCCGCTCCACTCCCAATCACCGGATCTCCGGCTCCAGAGATCAATGAAATTTGCGAGGTATTTCCCCCATATGAAATTGTCGGTTAATGGGGCATCAGTTTTTGGGGTATACCTGAATAGTATACAACTTCACCATAATTCTCATATTATTTAGGTACATTTGGTGCAGGGTTAATAAGATGTTATAGTAAATTAATCAGTTTCCCTCAAAAAAGTTATCCTACACTCAACCCCAGTTGAATAACTATGTTGTATTAAATTCCACTCATCTGTTTACATAGACAAACAGCTGACCACCCAGCCAGTCAGGGATGAAGCTGTTTATGTAATATAAAACAAATTTTTGTCCAATATGTACGGTATGTGTTACGGTTTTTTGTATTACGTATGATATTTAGTGTTTAATAAAGTCTTGTGTTACCAACCTATATTTTATCTACAGTACCAAATCTTCTACTGAACCCCTCATAAAATATCTTAAATACACAAAAATATTATTGTAATACAGGTGCTCCTCTACTTAAGAATGTTCAACTTACAAACTTTCAGAGATACAAACATCATCACTGAGGGGGGTTACCTGCCAGAACAGGTGTTTAATGTGGATGAGACTGGATTATTTTGAAGAAATTTCCAGATAGAACAAACATTACCTAAGAGGAGAAGAGTGAGCCAGGTTTTAAGGCTGTATTAAGGGTATAGCTGTACTAAATATCAATAATCTTTTCATTTTTTTACAATATGTTTGGCATCTACAAGTGTAAAGTTGGACTTACAAACAAGCCTCAGGAACGTAACTGGTTCATAAGTAGAGGAGCACCTGTACAATATTCTAATGTGACTTAGAAATAAAGAAAATATAATATAACACTATAAAATAAGAAAAATAAAGAGTAGAAAGGAAATACGTGTAAGGAAGGTGGTTGAGGGTGGAACAATCCTCCTCAAGTGACCTCTGTCGGCCCAACTTCATTAAAACAACACTACAAAACAGTAAACTGTCAAAAGTCCAGATCTCAGATAGGTCAGATCCATTCAAGGCAAGAATTTACTGCTGCAATACCTTGGCCTCTTTCCTCCTTTGGACCCGTGAGTGAGCAGTTTATTCCTACACTCTCAGAATGGAATAGCCTATAATGCTGCAATGTGTTTAATTAGCGATAAGTTCAACACACATTCAGCCATAGAAAAATGGGAAGATTTTAGGTCAAATAATTTAAACAATTGTGATGGTAACCTTCTCAGGAAGAGAACACACACCAATATACCTGGCCCAGTCCATTAGAGTGAACCCTTGAAGATTCGCACTAAAAGGCGGTACCACCTGTCCGAAAAAGCCAATTGTCCGTATCTTCCAGCATATATATACATAAAAAAAATACAGTACAGTACAGTTGAGTCGTGATATATGAACAAATTTTTATTACTATTTTTTTATATCACGATTATCAAAACTATTGACATTTTCCAATACAGTAGAACCTCGATAAATCGGACTAATTGGAGCAGACCCCAATGCGAAAAATGCTCAAGTCCGAGAAAAGCGAATACGTATAGGGGTGGGGGTGGGTGGGGAGGTGGAGATAACACAGTTTATCTGAACTGTTCAAGGTTATTAAAAGAAAATTACATTAACAATAAAAAAAAAATATGAAACCACTCTCTGAGTTGAAAATCAGACATTTAAGCCTGGTTGTCACCGAGATGATTGTAATTTACTGTAAAGTGTTATATGCAAGTAACCAAAAAATGAAAAGAGAAAACTGTATACTGTACAGTACTATAAAGATAAAAATAAGAACAAATAAGTGTAGGAGTATATTGTATGTGGAAGACCAGTGTTTGTCTGGAAGCAGCTGGAAGAGGGGAGGGGAAGAGGGTAACACGGGGAGTTGCTCCCTCCCCATCTCTCCCACAAGATTCCTTTGACACTTCTTTATGCAATTCCACCACAATTCTCATATAATTTAGGTTCATTTGATACCAGGTTGAAAAAATATTATCCTAAAAGAATCAACTTTCCCCAAAAAAGAATCCCACACTGAACACCATGAGTGATTTGTTTATAAAGAGCAAACTGCTGATTGGCTTACCACAATGTCTGTCTTCAACACTTAGTAAATTAGTACAGTACAGTTGTGTATTCACCATCACTTAATAAATACTATTGCAGTGTAATTATCACCATTTAATAAATACTATTATAGTGCATTTATCATCACTAATAAGTAATATTGTACAGTGAACCCTCACTTTACGCGGTCAATTGAACCCACGGCGGCCAGCGTAAAGTGAACAACATAACATATGGGATTAATTGAAATAGAGACCGGGCCGACCCCCAAACTCCACTTTTTCAGACAATACCTACATTGTAGTAAAAATAACTTCTTAATTTTATGATGGTATGCACACACAATTAATAATTAAGAGAAATATCAATAATATTAGGTTTTTTAACACTTACATTAGTAGAAAAGATGGCTGGGCACACGGGGATCGGGGGTTGGTTCTGAGGCAGAGGGCAGATTATTGGCCCTCACCTGTATCACTTGTATCAATTGTATCACTATCCACCACAGAGGCTTGCGGGGCCTCTTTATCAAACCCCTCAAAGTCCGTATAAGTCCATATCCTCACTATCATTTTCACTATCACTAACTTGGGCCGGCTGTGGTGGGTGGCGGGTGAAGAACTCGGTAATGTTTTGATGACTGGGCGACCTTGTGCGCAACCTGCTCGCGCCGCTCTCTGCGTAAAAGGGTACACACACCGCGGAAAGTGAGCATTCCGCGTTCAGCAGGGTACCGCGTAAACGTGGAAACGCGTAAAGTGGGACCGCGTAAAGCGAGGGTTGACTGTAGTTTAAAGTATTATGTATCTGCATATACCCTAGTTTATTCATTTATTATTTATGTAAATACAAGTAGCCAAACTGAGTCAACATATCACACTCAAAGGTAGGAATAATGCTTTTAAGAAGGTACCTTCATATCAACTACTATACAGTGTGTTTTAGTGACCCCTGCTGTAAGCTGGTCTACTGAAAGCTCACACGAACACATCTGAGTAAACAACCTTCTGATACAGCTTATCCTTTTATTTTCAAGTCATATTACAAATTACATACAGTAATGTATTTTTCTCTATTACTGAAGATGTTATATTAATCATGATGAACCATAAGAAGCCAATCATATGAGAATATAATAGTGAATCAATAAATAAATAAACCTGACAAATGTGGCAGCACCTGATCAGCCCCAGTCTGCTTACAGACTGTACAGTATTCAGTAAGTGTTGTTCATTTCATCATTTTTTTTTATTTAATCTTTCTTCATTCTTTTTTATTTTGGTGACCAGAGCATCTCAGAGTCTGAAAGAAGCGAATTCCGATTTATTGAGGTTTTATACTGTATACATAGCAATAAATCTATTTATTTCGCGAAGGAAATCAGACAGGAAATATTTCAAATTTAACACCATGGCAAACAAATGCGTTATTTGCTCACCAGAGGCGCCATCATGGCTGCTCACTCCCGCATTCATGCTCGCCTGCACAGTTTTTCTAAGTGAGTGACGAGTAAGCAGCCGACTCTGCAGCAGATTCCAACTTCTAAGGTGAGTGTAAATGGGTTGCTAGTGACGTGAAAACTGAAATGAAGAGAATGGAAAGCTAATGAAAAAGATTTAATACTGTAACTAATATTTATGATTTGTTTGTTTATGTAGGTGTGCGATTATCAAGTGAGGGTGGCAGCGTGACGTCTGTTGCTGAGTCTGGTGTTCCCGGGATGGCGCATCAGCTGCCAAGTCTGGTGTTCCTTAGTCTGGTGTTCATTGGCGCTTTAGTTAGTAAGAAAATAAACTCGTTGTCAAGTTTAGTCACTTTTGTTGGCCTCCAGAACCTAACCCAATTTTCCTCATTGATTACATGTACAGGTACTCCTTGACTTACGACAACCTGGACATACAACCGCCGTAGTCGTATAAAATATTTTTCAAATTACCCTGTACGTATTTTCTTGTTCCGAAACGTTTCCGTCCCGTACGACAGCGTGGGCTGGGCCACCTCGTGGTGTACAGCATCCACGCCGTAGCCCGCTCAGTTGGTGTTTGGCCGGCATTGTTGTTAGTGATCGCGCAGTGTACTGACAAAATTTTTGTTTCTAATTCCCTTTAAAATGGCTGGCAAGCATAAAAGTGAGAGTTCTCGTGGTGCTGATAAGAAAAGGAGACAGTCAATTACTTTTGAGATGAAAATGAAAATAATAATGCAATATGAAAATGGAAAAATGGTTAACAACCATTTCACGCGACCTTGGCTTCTCTCACTCGACGATATCAACAATTTTGAAGGACAATGCAGAGGCATTTGCTACTATTAATAAGGGGATGCAAATGTTTGAAGAAATGGATCAAAATGTTGAGCGTTTTGCAAAAGTTGACAAACTGATCCAAGATGCACTTGCTTGCTACAGGGAGATTTACAATGAAAAGAAAAGACAAACTGTGCAGCCTAAATTGGACCTATATTTTAAGAAGTCCCCCACTGCTGTCTCCTCACGCCCCACCACTCCTGCCTCTTCACTCCCTAAAGATGATCCAATACCTTCAACAAGCAAGTATGTTAGCCTGTCTGAAGAAAGCGAAATTGATGACCCACCCAGCCCTGTTTCCTCCTCTGCTTCATCCAATTAATGTAGTCTCCATGTTTAATTAAAAAACTTTTGAGGCCCCGTGTGCATTCAGCTGACTACATTAAAGGTAAGTGCACAGTAACACTTTGTTCATTTTTCATTTTTGATTACTTTTACTGTATTTCTACGTATTATTTTCGCATTTCCGACTTACGGCCTGGTCGTCGGTCCGGAACCCCGTCGTAAGTTGAGGAGAGACTGTAATTATATATCGTGATTTAGTATATGGCGAACATCCTTGGACCCTATCTCGCGATATATACCGACTCTACTGTACCATATTTTACGGCATATAAGACACACTCGGTACTTGGTCACAATTTTTGTGATGCCTTATGGCAGCAGGGTCTACCCGGAGATTTCCGGGTTTGAGGGATTCCGGCTAACGGAGATATTACTGTACAGGTACTGTATTGTATTTTTTTATTATTTAATATTTTATATAACAGTGAACCCTGCAAGATCCAGGCTAAAAGGGGGGACCACCAGTTGGAAAAAGCCGATTGTCCGAATCTTCCGGCGAATGTACTGAATGTATAAAAACTATAAATGATATCAAAAACACCAAAAATACAGTACATATTATCCTGACCACTGGGGTTAGTTATAAAGAGTTTTTCCTGTGAAAAAAGCCATAATCTTGAGCAACATATTACTGTACTCACTTTGTACTCAAATGTACAGTACTACACTAAAGGACTAAAATTTCTATCTCTTGTGTAAACTATGTGATGTCTATACACAAATTATTTGCTATCTTACAAGGATTCCAGCAATGCAAGTTATTTTCTGCTAAGTTTAGTCTGTGGCATTTTACAAGATAAAAACTTTAAGCGTAAAACCACCCTCACACTGGCTGGGAGGAGGGGGGAAGGCCGAGGAGGTGAGGTGTTGACACAGCTGGCGATGAAGATTGGGAAGGTTACCTAGTGGTATTTATTTATCTGTCATATAGAGGGAGTTTTAAGTTTTTAGCTTATAAAATGTCACTGATTGGTTATGACTAAATTAATGGAACTCATTAAATCATCATTTATCAAGTATAAATCACATGGAATGTCAAGTGGTGGAGTGAATTTCTACATTGATACATTGATACTGTACACCATAATCTCCTGTAAGTAACCAGTGTGAAAGTATCGAACTCTACGGTGAGAAATTAAGAAACACATAATATTATATACCATCCAGACACACAAATCCATGACAAGCATCCAGCCCACTGCCCAGTCACTCGCTCGGCTGCTGCCGAGTTGCCAGATACCTTTGTCTGAACAAATCATAATGAAAACCATGATATAATTTTAAGGCTGATTGTACAGCACAGTACAGGTGTAAGGAAAAATTTCTTCAAACAGAGGGTGGTAGACCTATGGAACAGACTACTAACTTAAGCTGTGGAAGCGAGAACAGTACAGGTACTGGGCTTCAAAATAATCCTTGACAAAACTATTAAGAAACACTTGCCGGTCAAGTATTCCAGTCTAGGGGACCTTAGGACGTGGCATCAATCCAGGATTTGGGAATGGTATGATAACTACTGAATCACCTATCCTTGGTTCTCAGAGCACATATTTCATTTAAAGAGAATGGAGATTTTTAAGATTATCGAGGTTAGCCTCCTCCAGGAAAAATATATAATAGTTATTATATTTTAAGTTTTGTTCCAAAAGACAGTAAGACTGTGGTCGGTTAACCATAAGTACATTTATGACATGCAAGATATCTCACCTCTGCATCCCCAAGTAGCCTTTGCCAGAGTAGGAGAGGAGTAAAGCATATTTCCTTCGTTTTCTTCTAACAGTCTCCCCTCCCTCAACCTCAGATGAAGCATCTAAATTAATGCGTTTCACTTGCGTTTCTGTTCTTTCAGACGCTGATGCTCGCTTCATACTCACTCCTGATTATGGAAAAATGTTTAAAAGACAGACTTTTTCCCACTAAACAAAAATATATAAAATACATGTATTAACTGATAAGGTTGAGTTCACTGATAGGAAACAAAAACTTAAAACAAAATCAAAAAGTATCCAGGCAACTGAGAAAGTAGATAGAAAGTACAGTAATGTCAAGTTTAGGAAATAAAAAGAGAATTAGGAAACTCATGGGAGACAGTGTACCCAGAAAGTCTAAACCATGCAGTCAAGAGAAAAAAAGGGGGGTAACAAGGTACCTGTAGTATTAAATGGTCAAATGGATAGAATGTACTGTACATAACCTCAATGTGTTTCATAATTAGGTGGTGATCGGAATACAGATGACCCCAAGTTACCACTAGCAACTGATCATATCTCAAAGACATTTTAACACGGGTTCAATAAGGTTATTTTTGGTAACAGAAAAATCTACAGAGCCACATGCACAAGTAAGTAAAAGCTGATAACCATTAAAAAGCAATACAATTCTCCAGAACATAAAACACACATTATTGGAAACTTAGATAAATGGGAAATGCATTGAAAACATAAAAAAAAAAAAAAATATTACCATTGAATGGTAAACAGTGAGTACGGTAGTCGTGACCAATCTCACAATTATTGTTCATACAAGAATTGCATGTACAATATGTGTAATTGTGGAAAACTGAACACTCAATGAATATTTCACAACATTTTACATTCTTAAAATGGCATACAAGAGGATGATTTGAATGTGGACAGGGAATATTATCTTTGAGACATGTGACGAGAGAGTTGCATGCCGGAGTGCGGCCAGGAGGCTTAACGGGCAGAAACGGTCAATCATAAAACCCGGAGTGACTGATGGCGTATACTGTAGGTATGACTACATCGTTAAAGCTAATGATCATAACGCGAGACATAGTAACTCAGGAGTGACCTGTATATTCAGAAACAGGTTAATAAAGCAGAAGGATAAAGTATCGTACAAAAAGCATTCTAAATAGAAAGGATATTACTAATTGTGGAGAGTGCAGGACTAGTGATAGTTGAAGGAAATAAGCAGATTCACTAGTGCTAGAAGTATGCAGCAAGTTCAGAGACCATGAACACATTCACGAGAGGGTTGACAGACATGAGTACAGTGCAAACAAAATGTAACACAACTGTGAGTTTTCTAGGGATTTGTTGCAGGTCAATGAACAGTACAGTACTGAGAATAATATATTCTAAGACATAACAGATTAATGTAAATATTAAGAGTTCTAAACTGTAGCTATATGAATGAAATGTAGATGGTTACTTATTAGTGACTCCTACTGTACAAAAGATAACCAGAATATGTATGACAACAAAACTGGTTCAATATGGCAGAAAGTCATTCAGAATCAAATGATATATTGTACCTACAATTCATTTCCATAGAAACATTTCAAATTTTTCTTTTAAACAAAACCAACAAAAACACTAACCTTGACAGAGTGATTCACCATCACCACTATTTTCCTTTGATGATGCCATTAAAATACGTGAGGTCAGCTGACAAAGTCTGGTTGCAGACAAGGAATGTCTTCCTGGCAGCACAGAGTGGTTGAGAAACAAAAGAATCCATTAAGATACATTCTTATATCTGTACCTAGGTAATCCTGGAGGATAAATCTCTGGCTGAGTGCAAAAAGGGCCAATGTCAAAAAATGCCAATTTAGACTTTGGCCCATGAAACCTGGGTTACATGGGCCAAAGTCTAAAGTGGCATTTTTTGACATTGGTCCTTTTTGCTCTCAGCCAGAGAAATGTAAGTAGCTATGGTATATCAAGTTAGCTGCCAATATGAACATTATTCTTTTCATTAAACTGTACCTCACTATTAACTCTATTTCATTGGCCTAATATTTCAACAGCAATGTCTTGGAACATCCTGGCTTCCCCATATATTGAGTAACTGAGTAGCTATAAACTAAACAACTTCAAGTAGTAAATTTAAATACAAATGTATGTAATTTCTTTTCTCCAAATTCAATATGTACTGTAAATTATTCTTTGAGGAAAAGCCTCCTTCCTATGTTACCAATATCATCAATGCTCCTTAGAATATGCATAGATGATTCGAGTACTGTACAGGATAATAGGAGCATATTTGGCCAAGTGCATACATACACATAAATTTAATTTACTATAATGTAAGTAGTAGGCAGCTATCAAACAGGGAGGTACTACCACCTGGGAAGATATTGGAAGCATAATGTGTTGTCTAATGGTAGACCCTGCTGCCATATGGCATCACAAAAATTGTGACCAAGACCCAGGTTGCTCATCTGTTTTTCTGCCTCATTTACACACAATAACACTGGCATGAGTGAGTAATTCCCGCCAGGCATGAGCCAATCACAGTCACCTGTAAGTGTGAATGTCTTCGGCCTGAACCAATAAGAGAGCCGGGGAGACGTGACATCAAGACCATGTGGAGTCTTGTAAACTGCCTGCGGCCTGTGTCTTAGGGCTGAGTCTGTTTTGACATTATGACGTATAGACATGCGTGGGTCATCTTCTCCCATGGCTGGATATACAGTGATATACAGAATCTTCAATTCGGTTAACGAACAGAAATTCAGTTAACGAAATTTTTACGAAATCATGTCAACATGTTTTTGCTTCCTCACCAGCTAGAATATTAGTCCGCCATTACAGTAATCGGTTCTCGGGCTTAAATTCGTTCCCATTTGAGTAAATATCAAGAAGGTTGTATATTAAATAATTTTCCAAGTTTTATATTAAAATTTTTAGTCATTTTAACACTTATTTAACATAATTGCAGTACAGGAAACTAGTTTTTGGTGCGCCAATCAGACACTTGACTCACCCAGCAAGGCGTCAGTGGAGGTAACATCTTGCTTGTGGCTCTCTTGAACATAAACTATTTTTACATTATTTCAGTACAATTATTGGTCATTCTGAAATTTATTTTACATATTGACAATATATAGTGCAGTGTAGTGTTGATTTAAAGAAAATAATCTTGAATTTCACCAAGTGAACTTGAAATTTTATGGGTGAAATGACGACATGAAGCATGGGGTGATTTCTCTTCCACCCCACTGCCTTCTCTTCTCCCTTCTCCTCCACCCCTACTTCTAATTCCCATCATCATCATCAACCAGGAGCCTTCTACATACACACCTCAAAGTAAGTGTACTTTACTGGATTTATTTATACTTTGTATGTAATTTTCGGTGAGCTGGAACCAATTACCCAAAATCCCATTGAAACAATGGTTTCGGTTAACGAACGACCTTCTGGAACGAATTGTGTTCGTTAACCGAGGGACCACTGTATATGTGTGAGTACCCATCAGGTTTTATCCGTTTCACGAAATGTATTATGATTCATGTGACCCCTGTTTAACTAGCTAGGGAGATAGGTTTATTGTTTTGAAATATAGTTGTCAAACCCTAATAGAAAGTATTCAATAAATGCAGTAACTGTTAATAAGAGTCCTAATTCATCCCTCCCTTATTTAGAAAGGTTGATTTGTTATAAGTGTCTTGATGTTATGCAGCAATACAGTGAGCCATTAGAAATAACATAACCTACTGCCTGGTATCCCTGTTTCCAGTTACCACTGGTTACCCCATTATTCCCCAGTTATCCTCTCTCTCCCCTCTGGTGTGAGGGCCTACTGTAGCCCAACCACAAACCAGCCATTACCTCCCTCTCTCTCCTCTCACAACTCTCCTACCTCCTAACCTCACCCTATATCACAAGTACACAGAGAATGAAATAAAGAAAGAAAAGAGAATTAAAGAATAAAGAACGAGTATAAGTAAAGACAAAAGAATAAAAAGGAAAACAAAACCTATTATTGTTACAACACAATTGCAGGGTATCAATTGGATAAGTTTAGGTTCAAGTTGGATAAGTTTAGGCTCAAGTTGGATAAGTTTAGGTTTAGGAGGGAGATAGGAAGAAACTGGTTCACAAATAGGGTGGTGGACGAGTGGAACAAGCTTAGCAACTTTGTAGTAAGTGCAGGAACTCTGGAAAGTTTCAAAAGGAGGCTGGATAGATTCATGGATGATAGAGAGTGGTAGTAACTCTCGACAGGAGCTGCCATGCACAGGCCAACCGGCCTATTGCAGACTCCTTATTTTTCTTATGTTTCTCTTACTTTTGACAACACAACATATATACTGCATATCGTTTCTCACTCGACATTTTTTTCAGTTTTGTATTTATGGTTCTTTATAATTATTATTATTTTATTTTTATTATAATTTTTAATTGTATTTTTTAATTATTATTATTGCTATTATATTTTTGCCCCCAGGCCCCAATGTGGGTCAGTGACCTGTGCCTGGGTGGGCTAATCCCCATAAAAAAAATATTAAGCTAGGTTAGATTAGAATTTTTTTAGGTCTACCTGTATACCTCATACCTAAACAGTATCATAACTGTTACACATTGAGGTGTTGTTTTTCTTATAAAATTTATTCAGAATTTAATCCAATTTTATTTTCCTCGTATCCTTAATTTTGCATGTATTATTTTCAGTTATTTTTTTCTAATAGTTTGAAATTATCATTAAAATATGTAGAATTTTCTGTGGCCAGAAGTACTTTGTGGTTATTCAGCTGGATAGTAGCCAAATATCCCCTGCCATGTTTCTTATTTTATAGGATACAGTTCCTGATTTTCAACTCAATGTCTGCACTAATCCTTTACAATTTGTCCTTGTTACGCAATAGGCTCCAAAATTTCTTCTACATATACAGGACCAGCATCATAGGGTTGAGATTGAATTCCATAATTGGATACCATAGCTATATTTTAATCTGGAGTTGCATTGGATTCAAATTCAGCTGTAAGTTCCTATTGTTATTGTTCTTCCACAAGGGCAGACATTACCTCATGTAGCTACACAATCATCGACTGGAAAATCCATAAGATATCGCAAGCCATCTGTGCTTGTTGATGATCACGACCATGTTAAAGGGAGTACAAGTGTCCAAAATGTGGCAGGGAAATGACATTCAACTGACATTATTTGGGTCCTTCTGCTATTAGGGGGTCCAGGGACAAAGACCCCCCCCCCCCCGGTTAAGAAGTTAGGTTGGTTTGATTAGGATCTGTATGTTCGATAAGGTTCTGTGCATTTTCCTACTGATTTTCTTATTTAGTACCATGCAAATAACATCTCTAGAAATTTGGGTACAATTCCATAAGTTCCTTCGGGTGATAACTGTTTCCTTCACCATTACCAAAGGTATTGTAATAGAGACACAACTACCACCAGAAGGACTTGTTCGAGTTCATTCATTTTTTCCACAGAAGTTCTTATCATTATACCTGTAGTAAGAATTTTAAAAGAGGCGATATTTACCATAACCAAGTAGAACCTGACCTAACCAACCAAAGAAACCTTCCTCACCTTACGTAACTTCCTACTCTCCTCCCCGCCTTATAAAACAGAACCTACTTATTTTGATATCTGATACCAATAAAAGCAACTTTGGTGAAACACCATGGTGAAATTTTACATTTTATGTGGATGTGAGAGTATTCTCAGCTAGAGCGGGTCGATTGAAAACAAACATACAATAAGAGGTGACTTTGCAGTTTTTTAGAGGATTATTTATGGTAAATTATTAATTTCTTCATGTGCAAAGCACAGAGACATCATTTTAGTGCCATATGAGTTTTTCATCGTGTTTTACCCAGCAATTTCCCTCATTTTTTATGTGTTTTACCCAGCAATTTCCCTCATTCTTCATGCTCTGACTATTACAGGGGATTTAGAATCATAGGGAAAACTAAAAAAAAATAGACTTAGTATAATTAAAATAAAAAGTTGTTGCCACTTTTAAAATATCTACTATAAAGATAAGGATAACTGAAGAAAAAATTAATAATATCAAACAACTCCTTCTGGTGGTAGTGATGTTCTCAGACATTACCACATTTTTATCCTTTTTACAAGTTAGGTAAGGTTTTCAAAGGCTTGTTTGGTGTTCCTTTTATTATTTTAGCTTACATTTTTTTCACTACTGCCATTTTGAAGAATCAATATTGTTGGTAATTGGGGAGGTCTTACCGGTTAAAATACTCAAAAAATATATTTGTGCCAAAAATGTAATATACTATATATTATTATTTATTTGCTTTCTCCCAATATAAATAGAAAAATGAAATTCCATGTTCAACCTAAAACAAACCTTTACCTCTAGTTTTGCTAGTAGTTTCCATGAACAACAGAAATATGTTTAGATATGTCTATAGTTACACAACGATCGACTCATGATGAAATAAATGGCAAATGCCACCAGTGTCCCGGTTAAATATAGTTCTCGCGCTATTCACCAGTAATGGACAATTAGCTACCGGTAATCAGAGAGCACTCACGGTAAAACAGCGAGAGAAAGAACTTAGCTGGTCATGGCAAAATATCCACTACTTTGTTCAATATGGCAAGAAGTCTAGGGAGAAGTCTAGGGGGCAGAATCCCCCCCCCCCCCACTAGGAAGTTAGGTAAGGGTAGGTAGTTTCTTTTGTTAGTTAGGTCAGATTCTATAATGATAACATCTGTGGAAAAAATTAAGGTATTATTTTACTTTAGGACATAGTGCACCCCAAAGTTATAAACTACTGAAACATTTAGATCTCCTTATTCTGAGCATCTTGAACCCCATTTATACTAGTCATAAATGGAAAATAGCGACACAATTGAATTTAATCGATTTTACGTACTTTTCAGTCTTTGTGAAGAGATGTTATTTGCGTAAAACCGAGTTAATTATGCATCACGCATGAGCAATATTGACTGACTTCATCCAATTGTGACCAATGATGTATCGATATCATCAAGCGATTTTTTTTTCGACCAATCGCATTTGAATTTCTTCAAAGGAAGCAGCCTGGGTACGGAATTGAATTTCAATGACCAGTGTGACAATGGCCGTGGTGGAGGTTGGTTGTGAATCGTGTTCCTACGATTATTTTAAGTTTATTGCCGAGTTTTATGAGAAAGACGATCATGCTATCCAATTCCTACGTAATCACGGTGTTCTCCCTACATCTGTAAATTGCCTTGTAAATTCCGACGAGGAGGAGGTCGATGACCCTGAAACCTATCCCTGGTCCTTCCACTTCTAACTAAGGTATTGTACTTTCGGACATGGCACTGTCCCAATGTTTTAATCTTCTGAAACATTTAAATCTCCTTATGCCGAGTCTTTTGAACCACATTTATACAAGTTGGAAATGAATAGAATAGGTTAGGTTAGTTTAAGCTAGGCCTACCGGGGGTCCCGGGTCTGAGTCCCCGGCTAGGGTTTAGGTTAAGTTAGGTTAGATGACTCGTTTTTGTGTTCTCCACTACCCAAAACTATTATTGGTGGATCGGGGTGGGGCAAAAATGAGCAGTTTCCGACAAAAATGAAGGTCAGATTCGCTTGAAACACACCAAAATACATTGGAAAAACATAGTGGTCAACCCCTAGGGACTCGTGTCCTAAAGTAAAAATTTACCCATATTAACAAAATCGAATAACTCTTTCTGGTGGTAGCAGTGTTCTCATACATTACCTAACATGAAATTAATATAGTAATACAAAGTTCAAATCCAAATTAGTACCGTAAATGTTAAAAAAAATTCAAGCATTACCCAATATTTGCACCTAATTAATAATCGAACAATATTTAAATATTACAAATACACGGTCAAAATAAATTATACAAATGTAAAATACCTGTAATTTGTACAAGAATGGATAACCACTATCATTAAGACTCAATACTGACTCGGGCGGCGGGCCTTACACAACCAAGATCAACCATTTGACCAAACCTAAACTTTCATCTATACAGGGACAATAATACCTATGCCTAGAATACAAAACAATTACCAGCAATACCAAACCAACCAGTATGGTGATACAATAAGGCTATGTATGTCAGGTTAGGTGTCAGCCCCCGGGAGAGACTCACCAATGTTTACAGCCATGTGTTAGCGGATTTATATATCGAAATCCGGATTAATATCTGATCCTAAATGTGGGACTTACACGGGATCAATTGATTTACTTACAGTTTAAAAATATATATTTTTTTTCTAGCTTCTGTCAACTCTCTGGAGAATATATACGAAAGAGAGTTCTACAAAAAAAGGCGTGATGAGTAACTGATTCTCCTGGCATTATCAGTTCCCTTAGGCGAACGGTCTTCCGTAAACAGAGTCAGTACCAAGGAAAATATATAAGAGGAAGAATGTCTGCCATACTGTACTGGAGGCCTTCCATTAGTCCGTCAACCAGTGCCCAGGCGTTCATAAAAAGGAGAACTATTTTATTTATCTTTTAAGGGTATAAGATGATAGAAAATGAATATTTAGCGAAAACCGCGATATATATATATATATATATATATATATATATATATATATATATATATATATATATATATATATATATATATATATATGCTTACAACCACAAGGAAACAAGAAAACACCCCTGAAGATGTGAATTACACGAAAGCGCTTGGGAACTTCGTGTTTTCTTGTTTCCTTGTGGTTATCAGCATATACTGTACTTGGATCACGCGCACCTACACAGGGAAAGGGTAACAATGGAGCATCCAGGGATATAGAACAAAGGTCAAGGACAAAGTTGGGCCCTTAAAGTCAGGGAGAGGAGGAGTGATAAATGGCAGTGAAGAAATAAGCAAAGCATTGAACAGCTACTTCTTATCAGTTTTTACAGAAGGAATTCCCGAGGAAATTCCAGAGGTGGAACTGATATTTAGGGGAAAGGAAGAAGAGAAATTAAAGAATATCACTATCAGAAAAGAGGATGTTCTTAAGAGGATAAATAAACTAAAGAAGACAAAATCCCCAGGGCCAGATGAAATTTTCCCTAGAGTCTTGAAAGAGTGTAGGGAACAGATTAGCGGACCCCTCGTAAATTTATTTACAAAATCATTAGACACGGGAGTTGTGCCAGACTTGTGGAAACAGGCAAATGTAGTACCCATATTCAAAAAGGGAGACAGAGCATCAGCGTCAAATTACCGGCCGATCAGTTTGACGTCAGTAGTGGGGAAATTTCTTGAATCAATTACACTGCCCTGCATAGTTTTTGAGGTTTGTGTATTATTAAGCTTTTCTGGGTGTATTTTGCATGCTGATCTCAAAAATGTTATCCATTTTGCTCAATCAGGTCAGAATTTTGTGCTATAGCATTTTAAGCGGAGATTCAGGTAATATATTGGCATTTTTCGCTCAAAATGGGGTCCTCATATTCGTTCATTAAAAAAATCATCCGAGACATTGGCAAGCCTCACAGAAAAGATTTCGGTCAGTTTTAATGCCCTTACGATGCATTTAAATACACCCACGTGCTCGCCGGCCATTTAAATGTCCGCCGTGACGCAAAGGAAAAGAGTATATGTCCGTGTTTTTTTACATATATTTTTTCACAATTAAATTTCTTTTTCATCTGGTGGTACATGGCATGTTTCCTCTGTCTGTGGGATAGTCGAGCAGACAAGCAGCACTACATGCAATGTGACTGGCCTGCAAGAAGTGGACTTACTCCAGGTTCTCACAATGTTGTTGCCCATGCTCTGGTGAATCCGCAGAACATTCTTCTTCCGCCACTGCACATCAAGCTCGGTCTGTTCAAAAACTTTGTAAAGGCACTGGACAAAAAAAGCCAGGCTTTCAATTTTCTGAAAGAAAAATTTCCAAAAGTCAGTGAGGCAAAGCTGAATGCAGGAATTTTTGATGGCCCTCAGATCAGAGAGCTTTTCAAAGATCCCAAGTTTGATTGCAGCATGGATGTAAATGAGAAGAAAGCCTGGCATGCCTCTAAGTCTATTGTCTCCAATTTTCTTGGCAACTACAGAAGTCCAGAGTATGAACGAGTTGTTGAGGACCTACTTCTGAGCTACAAAGTTCTTGGTGCACGCATGTCCATCAAGATGCACTTCCTCAGCTCCCACTTGGACTACTTTCCAGAGAACTGTGGTGATGTGAGTGAGGAACAAGGAGAACGCTTCCATCAAGATATCCGTGTAATGGAGGAGCGGTACCAGGGTTGCTGGGATATCAACATGCTCGCCGACTACTGTTGGTGTCTGAAACGGGACGCCCCAGACACCAACCACCAAAGAAATTCTCTGCGACAGCCATTTATGCATGTCTAACTGTAAAGGCATCTATATAGTTGACATATTTTGGTCCTATGTGTTGTGGTTACATTTCTTATGATATATTTTGCATAAAAATTTTGACATCATATTTAAGAATTTCGATTTTTTCCTAATTCCCATAGCATAAAAATCTGACCTAATTGGGCAAAATGAATGGCATTTTTGGAATCAGCACGCAAAATACATAGAGAATCAGCTAAGAAACCCTGCACCTCATGAATTTTTTTTTTCAAATGCAGCCCAGTGTTATAGCAGATAGCATCCGATCGCATTTAGAGAAAAGCAAATTAATCTACGACTCTCAACATGGGTTTACAAAGGGAAAATCTTGTCTAACAAATCTGCTGACGTTTTTTAGGAAAGTCTTCGAGGTAGTACATAATGACGAAAATTACGATGCTATTTACTTAGAATTTAGCAAAACATTTGACAGAGTACCGCATCAGAGGCTTCTGAGATAAATTAAGGCTCATGGTATCAAGGGGAAAGTTTCAAATTGGATAAAATCATGGCTCACCGATAGAACGCAGAGGGTCAGCGTAGATGGTGTTAAATCTGAGTGGGGCCGTGTAACCAGTGGGGTTCCCCAGAGGTCAGAACTAGGCCCACTCTTGTTCACAATCTACATAAACGATCTAGATACTGGGATCATCAGTGACATAAACAAGTTTGCGGATGACACCAAAATAGGGCGGCAGATTAATTCAGGGCAGGATGCATTACAGGAGGATCTAAATAAACTGCAGGAGTGGTCTGAAAAATGGCAAATGAAATTCAACACCAGCAAGTGCAGCGTACTTAATATCTGAAGAACAAATACTGTCAGTGTATACAGCCTTAACAACATCAACCTAGAGAAGTCGACTTGTGAAAGAGACCTAGGGGTACTTGTAAGCCCGGACCTACGGCCTAGAAAATAGTGCGCTAATGTTCGAAATAAGGCAAACAGAGTATTAGGTTTTATATCTAGAAGTGTAAGTAATAAGAGTGCAGAGGTCTTATTGCAACTATATCTTGCACTAGTCAGGCCGCACCTCGATTATGCGGTTCAGTTCTGGTGCCCTTATTATAGAATGGATATCAATTCACTAGAGTCCGTGCAGCGAAGAATGACGAAAATGATTCCGGGGCTTAGAAACCTTCCATATCAGGATAGGTTAAAGAAACTAAACTTGCATTCCCTAGAAAGACGAAGAGTGCGGGGAGATATGATAGAAGTATTTAAGTGGGTGAAAGGAATCAATAAAGGGGATATGGATAAAGTTCTTATAATATCCGAGCAGGATAGGACTCGGAGCAACGGATTTAAGTTGGATAAGTTTAGGTTTAGGAGGGAGATAGGAAGGAACTGGCTCACAAATAGGGTGGTGGACGAGTGGAACAAGCTTAGCAACTTTGTAGTAAGTGCTGGAACGCTGGAAAGTTTCAAAAGGATGCTGGATAGATTCATGGATGATAGAGAGTAGTAGTAACTCTCGACAGGAGCTGCCATGCAGAGGCCAACCAGCCTATTGCAGACTCCTTATTTTCTTATGTTCTTATGTTCTTATGTTCTTTTGTCTTTATTCAAGACATCTTCAGAGGCAACTGAATTACATGGACAGAGAGAGGCTTAAGTACACAGGGTGACCTTACTAAACATGAGGTCAGGTCATAAACATGACATCCACTAATCCGCACACTAACACACACGCAAAGGAGCTTAAGAGAAAGGGCGACGTGACTAGTTAAGTTAAGTCAGGTAAAAAATATGGGACCCACTAATCATCTATCCTACATCTAACTCAAATGCTTTAAAAGCTTTTTTAACCTTGGGCCAGTGACAAATAAATTTGTGTAACATATTATCATTTTTGTAGTGACCATCACTAAGGTTTATAGAATTCAATTCCCTAATCAAACTAGCTTCAACCAGAAGTCTTTCCGTGACACATGATGATTTGTACACTTATAAGCTGTTTTTCCAATCCATGGGATGATTATTGTTCCTAACATGAACGAACAGTGCACTGCTTTCAGATGCTGTTCTGATATTGTACTTGTGCTGTTTAATTCGGAGTTGCAATGCTTTCCCAGTCTGTCCTACATAATTTCCATTACAGTTACTACATGGAATGCAGTAAACACTTCCATTTACATTCAAAGTTGGGCTATTCTTGAATAATATATAGGGAAGGGACTTACTTATTGTCGGGTGTATCTACAGATCCCCAAACTGTGGCCCACTAAATCAAAGGAACTTAAGAGCCTTAATAGACAACGCGGCAAGGCTCAACCCTAGCCACCTCCTTATCATGGGGGACTTTAACTATGGCGACATCGACTGGAGAAACGAGTTCACCCCAAATGACTTAAATAACCCTGTTACTCTTTTTGTAGAAACTCTGAGAGATAATTTTCAGTTCCAACATGTTAGAGGGGAAAGGTCACGGCAGGGTTAGCTCCCGAGGGATAATTATCAGATATGACCAGTGCTATGTGTGGTCTGGGGTCTGCGAGTTTGCTGCCCAAGCTGGAGTGGACCATGGAAGAATTGGAGAGAGCCAAGGAAGAAATAGAGAGGGCCACGTTGGAGAACCTGAAATTAAAAGAAGAGATGTCGAGGATGAAGGGGGAGGCGGGACAGGGAAAGCCAGTGTCTGACGAAAATTCAAGCGAGTGGAAGGTTGTAAGGAGAGGGAAGACCAAACTGGTGATGAAAAAACACACCAAGGATATGTCAACAACGACATCAGCAGCTAAGTGTACCAACTCGTTCAGTCCCTTGATAGGCGAATTGGACGTTAGTACAGTCAGGAACAGGGCTGACAAGGAAGGTATAAAAACTTTAATTGTTGGTGACTCACAGGAAAGGTACTTGGACAGGGCTTTTTGTGGTAAAAACAAAAATAGGATGAGGGTGTGTTTGCCAGGAGCTGGGGTGGGGGATATAATTGACAGAATGGACAATATCTTGTCTGGTAATGGGAACAAACCCATTATCTGCCTCAGTGCAGGAGGCAATGATATTGGCCTGTGTAGGAGCGAGGAGCTTCTTGATAAGTTCAAGGCAGCTATAGATCGTATAAGGACTAAGGGAGGGATCCCTATCATATGCGGTGTCCTGCCTAGAAGGAGAGTTGGCAGTGAATGATTATCAAGGGCAGTTGGTGTCAACGACCGTCTTGACAGATATTGCAAGTCAATATCTGTCCCATTCATTGACAGCTGGGACAACTTCTACGGCAGAAGGGACCTTTATGCTAGGGATGGGGTGCACCTGTCTAGGGATGGAGTAGCAACCCTGGCTGGGTCTCTAGAGGGGGCAGTTCAAAAGATATCGAAGCCTTTAAACTGCTAGGAGAGCATATGTGCACGGGGATGGAGGATAATGCAGTGGGAGAGGGTAAACAAAGTGAAAGATTACAGGGAAATAGTGTTAGGAATGATGACAAAACTAAATTAGACAGGGAGTTTAAAACTTAACGCGATAAGGGGAGGACTCAGAACACGACTAACTTAAATGTCTACTACGCGAACAGTAGAAGTATGAGAAACAAAATGGATGATATTAGGGCCTTGGTATGTACCGAAAAAATCGATATAATAGCATTCACCGAAACATGGATCAACCTAGACTCACGTGAGTTACCGGTCGAATACCAAATTGCGGGTTACAAATTGTTCCATACCGATAGGCAGACCAGGAAAGGAGGCGGAGTAGCAATCTATGTTAGGGATAATCTGAAGTGTGAAATAAATAAGGAAATAAAAACTGAGCGGAATACAGAAACAATTTGGATAGAATTAATCGACGGTAGGGAAAAATTAATCACAGGAGTAATATATAGACCTCCCAATCTTGATAGAGTCAATGAGCAACTTATCTGGGATGAAATGCTCAGGGCTTCCATACACAACAAAGTCTGTATAGTAGGCGACTTTAACCTTGGCCAAATAGATTGGACTGACCTTAAGGGTAACTCAGAATCAGAGGATTTTCTCGAGACGATCCAGGACTGTTTCCTAAGTCAACATATAACCGAACCCACCAGGGGTAATAATATACTCGATTTAGTTCTGTCAAACAGAGAAAACCTCATTAGCAATGCCGAGGTAGGGAACGAACTTGCAAACAGCGATCACAAAGAAATTAGATTCCTGTTAGATTTTCAGGGCAGACGTAAGGAAAATTCCACTAAAGTACCAGATTTCAGAAGGGCATACTTTGACAGTTTAAAGAGGCAGCTGAGAGAGGGGGTGTCGCGCTTGGCCGTGAACCTGACAGATGACACCGACCTGATAACGAGATCTGAGATTGCCGAGTTCCACGACAATTTAAATAATGAGTTACTTAATGCACAAAGGCAGAACATACCATACAAAAAACTCAGATCAGACAACAATGACCCTAAATGGATAAATAATTAGTTAAAGAACATCATTGGCCAAAGGAAGGCTATAGGTAGAAGGATAAAGCGTGGCGAAATTCACCTCCGGGACTATTATATTGGGGAGTAGGGTTAAAACCGAGATAAGGAAAGCAAAGAGGAATAATGAGGTAAGGATAGCAAGGGAGGCGAAGACAAACCCCAAAGGATTCTACCAAATGTATCAAACTAAAACACGAGAAAAGATTGGACCAATACGGTCAGATTCCGGCAAGCTCACTGATAACGACAGAGAAATGAGCAATAATTTGAATAAATATTTTTCAACAGTTTTCACCACCGAAAATTTAAACATGATACCCGAGGCACCGACTCTATTCAGAGATAGTGAAGAAAACAAATTAAGCGAGATAGTAGTGGCTAGTAACGATGTTAGTAAACAAATAGACAAACTAAAGCCTAATAAGTCACCTGGTCCCGATGAGATATTTGCCAGAGTATTAAAGGAATGTAAGGAAGAGCTTAGTATGCCCTTAGCAAAGTTGTTTAACATGTCCTTAAAAACAGGTGTAGTACCAGAATCCTGGAGGATAGCGAATGTAATACCGATTTTCAAGAAGGGTAACAGATCACTATCCTCTAACTACCGCCCAATCAGTCTAACATCAATAGTAGGCAAATTACTGGAAGCAATCATTTCAAACTCTATTCGAAATCACCTGGAGAAGCACCGATTGATCAATGATTCCCAGCATGGCTTCACAAGCGGACGTTCATGTCTAACTAATCTATTAACATTCTTTTCATCAGTTTTTGAATCGGTGGATGACGGGCACAATTATGATGTGGTATATCTCGACTTTAGCAAAGCCTTCGACAGAGTCCCCCCACGAAAGACTAATTAGAAAGGAAGAAGCACATGGCATCAAAGGCAATATCCTTAAATGGATTAGGGTGTGGTTACAGGACAGGAAACAGCGAGTGAGCATTAACGGCACTAAGTCCCATTGGAGCAACGTCACAAGTGGAGTTCCCCAAGGCTCAGTACTTGGACCATTATTATTTATTATATACATAAACGACATCGATATCGGCATAGACAGCAACATAAGCAAATTTGCTGATGACACTAAAATAGGACGTGTTATTAAATCTGACGAGGACTCCGCAAAACTACAGGAAGATCTAAACAAGTTTTTTGAATGGTCTGAAAAATGGCAGATGAAATTCAACGTGGACAAATGTAAAGTACTCGGTATAGGAGATGTAAACAGGGAAACCAGATACCAGATGAACAACGATGCCATAGAGAAATCCGACTGTGAGAACACAACAACGCGCATGCGTGCGTAGTGTCAACAAAGGCTGTAAGACACTGCTCCTTGAAAGTCGTATTTCTGACTAATTCAGCGAGTCTACCAATCCCAGCCTGTGCAGACAACTATAGTAAGACCCAGTTATCAGCACAGTGGCATCTATTTTTTTTTTACTTTTGGACTTTGTCATTTTTTTGGGATAAAGCATCTGGTCCTACCACCTAATCCCTCTGAGCAAAGTTTTTCAAGTTTGCTCATGCACAATGTGATAGTGTGACGTAGCAGTGACGTCATTACCACTCCACCTGACTGCAGTGTTGCCAACGTGCCCTATGCCCGCCGTTAAATGCTCCCGTTCATTGGAAAAGGCGGCAGTAAGTGACAGTGATGCTGACGACTTTTTTCTTGAAGACACATCAAAGAAGAAGTAGAAACCTCAGAAGTCAGGGTCTCCAGCAGGGGCCACGGCTCCCCTTTGCACCCCTTTTGAGGCTGTAGAGGGTGGACTCCTCCTGTCATAGGGGTCCCCAAGTGAGCTTACATGTGGCTCAATGACCGACCCTCCGCCGACGATGGACATAGGGGATTCCCTTTGCCTCCCTGCCCCGTCGCGGCTTTGTCGTCTCGCCTTTCCTCGGGACTTGCCTCTGAGTACACAGACGACCTGGTTCTTCCGTCACTGCTCTCCACTTCAGGACTCAACACTTCGCCTCCGCCGAGGTCCCACAGCCGTGATAGTCACCACACAAATGGACGAGAAGGTACACCTGCTCACTCAGGTGGACTTTCCTGCTCCCCAGGGGGAGGTGATGCTGAAGTTCACCATCATCACCCCAGAAACTCGTCGTACCAAGGTAATGGTTCGCCACGTACCCTCTTCTCCCACAACTACTGGACATGGAATGCCGCATCAACCCAGTCTCCAAATATCCATCCAACGAACTCATCGGCTGGTGGGTGGGCCCCCTCCCTCCGAAGGTGAATGTAGGACCAATTCACAACTGTCCTCTCGACCGATTTATCGGAACCCGGAAAATCTGTGGTCGTTGCCAATCGTGGAACACCGCACCTGAGAGTGCACGAGGATGGTCGCCTGGGGTTTCTGTGCAGGTCCTCACGACACAGTGGAATGCAAATCGAAAATTCAGAACAAAATCCCAGTTATTCCACGGTGTGTCAATTGCCATGGCAGTCACCACGCATGGAATGCCAATTGCCCACAGGGTCCAGGCACTCGCCCGGGGAAAACTTACCTTGTACCACCGCCCTCGTCTCTGACGAAGCCGCTGTCAACCAAACCTCACTCCTATCCACCACCGCCTCTTCCATCCACCAAGGATTTCCCATTGATCTCCTCTCCTCTACCATTCCCCCCTATCACCCCTACCACCCATCCTTTCTCCCCTCCCTCCCTCTCCCTACCGTTCTTGGAACAAGGTCGCTGCCGGCCCTGCCACACAGTCACCACCATCTCCTGCCCACCTGGACCCCCGCAGTCTCTCACCAGCACCACCACCTCTTACTCAACTGAACCCTCACCGTCCCTCTCCGTCGCTACCACCACCACATGCCCAGTCGGGCCCTCGGCAATCCTCGCCGCCACCTCCAACTCCTGCACAGGTACACCAAGTTGGTTCTATGGAAACAATCACTCTCCGTCTGGATCGCCACTCCAAGCAAATCAACCTTCTCTCTGCCCAACTCGACTTGTTTGTGAAAACAATTGCGACATTGCAGAGGCAACAACAACTCATTCTGGATACCCTGACCCAACAGGGGCGCACTTTGCAAGCCCTGATGACCCGCCTCCTTCCATCTCCCGAGATGGAGGATCCATCCCTCGCTCTCCCACTCCTCCCTCTCCATTTTTCTCAACAGAATTTGGTACCTCCTCTGGAGCCCTGTCTAGCCCCACCGACTCATCTCACACCGAAGGCCGTTCCCTCCTCTTCTTACAATGGAACATCCAGGGACTTAGACCTCGCCGGACAGACCTCGCCCAGTTTGTGCTCTCTCATCAAGTAGATGTTGCTCTACTTCAGGAAACCATCACAGACGATGTTACTCCACTCCGCCTCTCTGGCTATACTGTTTACACCCTGCCTCGGTACCGTGGGCAGGCTCGTGGCCTCCTCACCCTTGTGCGTAACACCATTCCATCTGTTCGTCTCCCTTCACCTGACTCGGAACCCCGTCTGAATTACTTTCTGTCTCCCTTACTCTTGGTGACCGGACCCTTCGTGTAGTCAATGTTCATTTCAAGAGTGATTCTCTGGACCCCCAGGTTCTTCACGACCTCCATGATGGGATTCCCACTATTGTTCTTGGCGACTTTCATGCCCGCCATCCCACTCTTATTCCGGATCATCCCACTCCATGTACCCTTAACGGATCACATCTCTCACAGTTTCTTAATGGGGATGATAAAATAAAAAGAAAAGTAACAGAGACGTGACCGATTGCCCAAGCGGCTAACAAGCCGATCAGCGGTGAAGAGGATAAAAGTAAAGATCTAGTAGTCTAGTTTGTCTGAGTGTGTTTAAATTGACATTGTAGGAATTCGTGGTATAATGTTGTCTAGCACTCAGGATGGATGGAAACTCTAAGGTGGTTTTCTTGTATAATATAAGTTATATGATAGACAGTCTGGTGCTGGAGGTGCCGTGTGGTGAGGAGCTGCTCAGTAGAGACGTTCGGTGAGTAGCGTGTTGAAGGAGGTAGATGTGCAGGAGCTTCGTTAGAGAAGATGTTGCCTGTTGCTGGCCTCCTGGTTGAATGAAAGCTGGACAGCGTGGAGCTTGCTGGAGGAGGTGTTGCGTGTTCAGGAAGATGGGCAGAATGAATCTCAATGGAGAGACAGAGCTTATATACCCAGCAGCCGTGAGTCCTCTATGAGTCATGTTGGGAAAACCCGAGAAAGTCGCCGGTCTTTGGCTCCGTTGCTAGGTTACGGTAACATCTGTTGTCGCAGCTCGCTTGGTTGCTAGGGAAGATGGTAGCAGCTGGTGACGCCGCTACGCAGTTGTAGGGGAGAAGTCCACTACAATACTCCACCTCCCCTCCCGGCGCGGCGGGAGGCTGGATGTTGTCCGGGTTGTGTCCCACACATAACACATACCGGGCAGGTGTATGTACGACTCGACCGCTAAGTGTAACAACTCCGTCTAGTGACACAAAACCTGTGGGAGAATTAGGAGGAGAAAGAGGGTTTGGGATTAGAGGAGGTTGTACAAGCAATGGTTGTTGTGCTCCTGCTGCTGCAGGGGCTGCGTCAGGAGGAGGGTCCATGGCAGGAGTAGGTTCTATGATAGAAGGGAGGTCTATTACAGGTTCAGGTTCTATGACAGGAGGAGGGTCTATGACAGGAGCAGGTTGTACATGAGGGTGAAAAGAGGGTGCTCAGAAATGTCGTGGACGTGGTGTTGCTGCCGGTGGTAACTGCGGGTAGACTGATGCAGGCGTAGTTTGTTGATGGTGCTGCTGGGCTGGGGGCCCGACGGGTAAGGCGGCCGGTTTGACTCGGTCTATGCTGACGGTGTCATGTCTGCCATTCCGGATAATTGTCAGGAACTTTGCTGAACGGGTAACCACCTGGAAGGGTCCATCGTAGGGGCGTTGTAATGGGTTGCGGTGGGCATCATGCCTGACGAAAACATACTCGGCTGTGAGTAGTGCAGGAGGGATGTGTTCAGGGCGCCGAGTAGGCTGGCGTGGAGCAGTAGCTCTGAATGCAGAAACTGCTTGTCGTAGCTTTTGGAGTAAGTCGTGACGAACGGCTGGAGTGGTTTGGTTGGGATGAGGAGGAAGTGAGAAATCCCCGAGTAGCCGAAGGGGCTCGCCTAGTGTCAGATCTGCTGGGCTACAGTCCATATCCTCCTTGTGTGACACACGGATGCCAAGGAGCACTAAGGGAAGCGCATCAGTCCAGCTGTAAGGGTCGTGCTGTGCCTTGAGTGCGTCCTTCAGCTGCCAGTGAAAACGCTCTACCATGCCGTTGGCTTGAGGGTGGTATGCTGTAGTGCGTTGTCTAGACGTGCCGAGGAACTGTAGGAGGTGCTGCCAGAGTTGTGACTCAAACTGTACACCTCGGTCAGTGATTACGGTTGCGGGGGGGCCAAAACGGGAAACCCAACCGGACATGAAGGCGCGGACAGTAGTCTCTGCTGTAGCGTTGGGCATGGGAATTGCTTCTGTCCACCTGGTGAAACGGTCGATGCAGGTGAAGATGTAGGTGCTACCGTAGGATGATGGTAGAGGTCCCACGATGTCGAGGTGTACTACTTGAAAACGTCCTTTGGGAATAGGGAAGGTTTGTAAGGGGGCCCGTATGTGACGATGTATTTTGGAGGACTGGCAGGCCAGGCACTGGGCAGCCCATTTCTTAGTATCAGACTTGATGCCGGGCCAGACGACACGTTGCGTGAGGAGGCGCTGGGAGGCCCGCACACCTGGGTGGCTGAGACCATGGATGCGGTCGAAAACAGCGCGGCGGTGGACGTGAGGCACGAACGGTCTAGGCTGTCCACAGGATACGTCGCACCACAATTTTATCTTTGTGCCAGGAACAGGGAGTTCTTGGAGTATGAGGCCTGAGGGGGATGTCTTGTATGCTGCCAGGTCTTCGTCTTTCTCTTGAGCCGTGGCTAGCTGCCCATAATCAATGGGTGGAGATGAGGGAAGAATGGTGGATATACAACGAGAGAGGGCGTCGGCAATCTCGTTGTGGCTGCCTTTAATGTGTTGGACGTCGCTGGAGAACTCCGAGATGTAAGCCAAGTGGCGCAGGACACGAGGTGTATGTGACTGGGAAGCTGAAGCGAAGGCGTGGACGAGGGGATTGTGATCAGTGAAGATGGTGAACTGACGGGCCTCGAGGAAGTGCTGGAAATGTTTGACAGCCAGGTATATGGCCAGGAGTTCTCGATCAAAAGCGCTGTACTTGAGGTGTGGTGGTTGAAGCCGTTGTGAGAAGAAAGCAACGGGCATGAAAATTCCGTTGATCTCCTGCTGTAAGACGGCACCCACTGCAGTAGAAGAAGCGTCTGTTGTGAGAGTGGTCCGGGTGTTAGGTGCGGGGTGGGCTAGGAGGGTGAGGCGAGTAATGTGCTGTTTGATAGTGGTGAATGCCGTAGTAGCCTCTTGAGTCCACATGAGAGACTTGTGAGACTTCTTTGGGCGTCCCTTGAGAAGGTCGTGTAGGGGGGCTAGGACGGTGGCAGCTTTGTCAATGAAGCGGTGGTAGTAGTTGACTAAACCCAGGAATTCTCGGAGTTTCTTCGCCGTTTCAGGTTTGGGGAACTCCCTAATCGCGGTTATCTTCTGTGGTAGGGGTTGTATGCCACTGGGCGAGACCCTGACCGAGGAAATCGATGGCCGAGGTTCCAAAGACGCACTTAGCAGGATGAACTTTCATGTTGTTGTTCTGCAGGCGTTGGAGAAGGAGTTGTAGGTGGTGGCGGTGCTCGGCAGGCGTCGAAGATGCGACGAGGATGTCGTCAATGTAGACGGTGACAAAATCGAGGTCTCGAAGCATATGGTCCATGAACCTCTGGAAAGTCTGTGCTGCATTGCGTAAGCCAAAACTCATGAAAGTGTACTCGAAGAGTCCAAACGGAGTGGTGATGGCTGTCTTCTGGGTATCTGCGGTGCTACTGGGATCTGGTGGAAGGCACGCTCCAAGTCGATCTTCGAGAAGATAGTCTTGCCATGAAGTTTGTGGTGAAAGTCCTGGACATGCGGAATAGGGTACCTGTCAGGTTTGGTGACGAGATTCAGGGCTCTGTAGTCGCCACACACCCTCCACTCGCCGGGTGTTTGCTTAGGAACCATGTGAAGAGGCGATGCCCAGGGACTCCTTGAAGGGCGAATGATGCCGTCTTGCAGTAGTTTGTTGAATTCTACTTTGGCTGTGTTCAGGAGCTCAGGGCGCAGGCGGCGAGGGCGTGAAAAGACTGGTGGTCCTTTGGTTTCGATGTGGTGGAAAATTCCCGATGTAGGTGGTGGGGGTAGGGAGACTCGGGGTGAGAAAAGCTCCTTGAATTCGTCGAGCAGGGAGGAGAACTCGTTGGAAGGCGCAAGACAGGTGATAGTGTCGGTGTGTCTGGCACGAGAACCCTGGATCTTGCGTGCTGTAGGCTCATGGATGAGGCATAGATGACTTGGTTTGATGCCGAGCTTGTGGAAGGTGAGGAAGTCGAAACCAAGGATGGGTTGAGACACGTCTGCTATCACGAATAACCAACGCAGAGTCTTGGGCAGACCGAGGTCTAAGGCGAGGGTGCGTACGCCGTAGGAGGCGATGGAGGTACCGTTGGCAGCGAACAGGTCATACGAGGGTTGCTTTGACTTGTCTCGTAGTGAGGGAGGGATGAGGCTGACCGTTGAACCTGTGTCGATGAGGAACTTCTTGCCGGAGGTGCGGTCGGTGACACGTAGTATTGAGACGCCTGAAGGGACGGAGGCTGAGGCATCTACCAGCCTCCGGTGTTGCCGTTTCCCGAATAGGTGCAATAGGGCTCACAGTTTCGAGCATTGCGGCCGAAAGTCTGGTGATACCAGCAGAGGGTAAATTTGTTGTGCTGGGGGTTGGCTGCTGTGTGTCGGAACTTGTAGGGCGTGGTGTGTGAGTCAGGAACTGGCGCAGCAGCGGGTATGGAGGAGCAGAACTGCTCAATGGTGTCCATCCTGCGGTTCAAAATTTGCAACAGGTCCTTGATGTCTTGTGAGGTATTGCTCGGCTGAGGGGTGTTGACCCGGCTTACAAGTTCGATGGTAGGTACTGGTGTGACCGTGGCGGCAAGGGGTGCAGCAGCGCACTCGTTAAAAATTCTATCTGCCGCGGTTGCATATAGTTCTGGTGTCGTAGAGTAATCTACTGCGGACAGGATGTTGCGTACTTCTGTGGGTAGCTTTTGTGCGTGAAGCTGGCGCAGGATAGAGTCGGGGAGTCTGTCTGTGTGACGGGAGTTCAGCCAACACATCTCCTCCCAGAGACGTCCCGGGGTTGAGTTCCCGAGGGAGATAGAGGATAGATCTTGCAGGAGATTGGGGCTGGTCTGTTGATAACACGTCTTCAAGGCAGCCCGCAGGGTAGCGAATTTGTTGTCATCTGGAGGGTTGGAAATGGTTTGTGAGACCCGCGTGGCCACTTCCGTGGGCAAGGCACAGAGCAGGGTGCCATACTTTTGCTCGTCGGTCGCTCGTGAGCCGGCGAGGGCTGCTTCCACATGGTCTAGCCAGTCCTCGATGTTGTGGTTGAAAGTCGGCAGAGAGACCCGTCCGTCCTCCATCCTGTGTGAGTGCTTATCTCCGGGAGTCACCATTTGTAGGAATTCGTGGTATAATGTTGTCTAGCACTCAGGATGGATGGAAACTCTAAGGTGGTTTTCTTGTATAATATAAGTTATATGATAGACAGTCTGGTGCTGGAGGTGTCGTGTGGTGAGGAGCTGCTCAGTAGAGACGTTCGGTGAGTAGCGTGTTGAAGGAGGTAGATGTGCAGGAGCTTCGTTAGAGAAGATGTTGCCTGTTGCTGGCCTCCTGGTTGAATGAAAGCTGGGCAGCGTGGAGCTTGCTGGAGGAGGTGTTGCGTGTTCAGGAAGATGGGCAGAATGAATCTCAATGGAGAGACAGAGCTTATATACCCAGCAGCCGTGAGTCCTCTATGAGTCATGTTGGAAAAACCCGAGAAAGTCGCCGGTCTTTGGTTCCGTTGCTAGGTTATGGTAACATCTGTTGTCGCCGCTCGCTTGGTTGCTAGGGAAGATGGTAGCAGCTGGTGACACCGCTACGCAGTTGTAGGGGAGAAGTCCACTACAACATCTTATTCACTCTTGATTTTAATAAATATTGAATTAGTAAAGTGTGAGTATCACCGCTTATTCCCTTCTAGAAATTGCTTCTCAGAAAATAAACAATGTAACTCACGTGCATAAGCTCGCTACCACGCTACCTAACCCCTTAAAGGGCCCTTAATGATAGCAGTTATATTCTTATAAAATCCTGGGTGGTGGCAGTCTACCCTTGTGCGTATAATAATTCCTTTAACAGGTGTTGTTTAAGAATGATATGGTTTTCCCTTGTTAATCCATTGAATAGAATATTACAAAGCACTGATCAATAGTGAAAGAATAAGAGGAAAGATAAGAAACAATAATGACATTGAAATAAATGTAAAATATAAAAAATAAAGTAATAAGCACACAAAAATACAAACTTAGAAAAATATATCATAAAAAAAACACAGAGAAAATAAAATAATATAACAAAAGAAGAAATAGAAAATATGAAATTATATATATATATATATATATATATATATATATATATATATATATATATATATATATATATATATATATATATATATATATATATATATATATATATATACATATAAAGGAAATAACTTCTCTTGTACAGATATATTGATAAGAATGTAATAATACAATAGAAATAAAATATACACCTCTCAAATTCCGCCTCCCCCCTTCCTTACACTAGGCATGCACTGGCTCCTGAATGTATCTGAACCTGTTCCAGTGCTTACCAAATCTGGCCCTCGAAGAGCTCACACTCGGTGCCGTCACAACACTCTCTGGCAGATTGTTCCAAGAGTTCACAACTCTCACTCCGAAAAAGTTACCCCTCACAGTTTCCTGGGCTTGCGACTTCTTCAACCTTGAGCTGTGACCCCTTGTGAGGCGAGCATCTGCCAGCTCTAGGTAAGGACAATCGACTGAGTAGTGCCCTTTGAGATGTTTATACACCTCAATTAGGTCCCCCTTGCCAGTCTGTAGAATAAGCTAGGCAATTTCAGGCGCTCTAATCTCTTAGGGTAGCTGAGGTGCCGAGGTGCAGGTACTACTCTGGTGGCCCTCCTTTGGACATTTTCAATCAGCATATCTTGGGGACCAGATGGGGTGACAGTACTCCAGGCGAGAAAACACCTCACTCTTGAAGATCGTTACGAAGGACGGACTGTCTAGATATCTGAACGACCTTCTTATAAGACCTAATAATTTGTTTGCCCGATTTACCTTCTTCTTGCAATGGCCCGAGAATTTCAGTTCATTGTCAACATACACACCTTTTCTTGTCCTTTGAGAAGTAATGAAACCTCAAGTCTCTTTTATTGTTTTTATTTGTGCCGCACACAACACACCGGTGAAGATCTTACTTACCTTTTCGCCATGTTTGTGTCACTGTCATGTCATTCGACTCAATCACTAGGTCCAGCGCCAGCGGCCAGGCCTTATAGTCTTTGCCGCCAGTCAAATCAGACAGCCGACACAACTTTTCCCGCCACTTAATTACTGCTATCTAGTGGCCAGGCGTGCACACTATTGGGTTCTACATTAAGTAGCTTTAAGACGCACTTCCTCCTATATACTTTCCTTATACTTTCCTTGATTGTGCACGTATATTGTACCGTAATATGCAATTTCCTATTTTTTTTTAGAATGGAAAAGACGTGTTCGCAGTCAATCATTTACAAATAATTATAATGCATTGATTGAACTCAAACTAGTTTTTTATTTATTTTAGAACTCAGAATTGTTTTATTTTATTATTTTTTTTTATTGGGCACCCCCCTACATCCCTGTGTAAGGTGAAGAGCAGAAGCTTTTACAGCGCCCAACAGGGAAGCATGCTTGCCTTCATGTCTCATGAGTTAAGGGCATAGAAGCCTGAAGAGTCAAGGGCGTGGAAGCCTGAAGAATCAAGGGTTTATATCTAAGCAAGTTATTGGAAGCTCCAACAACTTGTTCCTGAATACGAATTCGCAACTTTCGATTTACAGCAGGTACCTACTTTGCTGCTAGGTGAACAGGGACCAAGTGAGACTGGGAAGTGTGTCTGAACAACTTTCCACCGACCCGGGAATCGAACCCGTGACATCTCCCGTGACATCTCGCTTGCGAGGCAAGAGCGGTACCGTTCTACCCACCGACGCCCATTATTGTTTTTTTATTTACGGGGAATAACCCACCCGGGCACAGGTCATCGACCCACATCGGCTCTTTTTAACATCCATCATTATGGAATTTCTACATAACTTATTGAGTCCTCCACACTTCATCCTTTTAAGAATTTAGTATAAAATAAGTATTTTTTTCTTTTTTATTTGATTTCTACATTAACATGGCAAAAGATAATTTCGCGTCTGTGGACCAAAATAATCTTTTAAAGGGTTTCTTGGACTATCCACTTTTGGATTAATTTATTCGTCACCATTATTTATATCCACGCATTTCCCATTATTATATATAATGAACTAAATGAGCATTATTTAACTAAATATCAATAAATCAAAATTTTAATACTAATATAGTTACCGCTTGTATAACTATTTTCTCTTATAAGACTGGAGGCAGTGATGGTGGCGCTACCTGCCCTTCAACCATTATAACTCCACACGTGTTGTTAGTACGAGTATCCCCTCTTGTCTCATGTCAATATACCCTTCTTGGTTCTGTACCACGAGGGACATCAACAACGTCTGGTGTGGTGTGGTGTAGTGTGTCGTTCAGATTTTATATATTTAAGCAAAGATTTAAGAAGTTTTTAGTTGGTAGTGTGTGAGAAGGATGGGGAGGAAAGCAAACTTCAAGGAGAAAGCGAAAAAGGGGCCTGGACGTAAGGCCAAGAAGCAGCAGAACCCTGTCTTTATTACTGCACCAAATGGTAACTAGTCTCTTCCAAAAGAGTTTTGTAGTCTTAATACATTTATATTTTGTCATAAACCTCAGGTGCTTAGTGATTAGTTTATCAGTAATGCATTGATTGGTTAATTATTTTAGTGTTACTGTCTAGTGTTTTATTCTGTACTACGTTTTTTTTTCAGAATGATTCTGGGATCAAGTACATATTTTTTTTTTTTTTTTACAGGGGTTAGCCCACCCAGGCACAGGTCACCTACCACATCAGGGCCCGGTCCGACTAATTACCCAAATGTAGCCGCAATTAAGTCTAATAATGGTCCTACATGAATATATCGGACTGCTAATCACTTCTCAACTAGTATTTGGTGTCACAAAGTAAAAAAAAAAATGGAAAACTTACTTTAATCTGAGTTAATAGATCGCGTGCATGTACCGAGGGAGCGAGTATTTACCCAAATGTAGTCGCAATGAAGTCAAATGATGGTCCTACAAGCGTAAATCGGGCTGTGAATCATTTCTCGATTATTATTTGGTGTCATAAAGTCACAAAAAATTTATAAACTTAATTTAATCTGAGTTAGGTTAGGTACATGCACTCGATCTATTAACTCAGATTAAATTAAGTTTACCAATTTTTTGTGACTTCGTGACACCAAATACCAGTCGAGAAGTGATTGGCAGTCCGATTTATTCTTGTAGGACCATCAGTTGACTTCATTGCGGCTACATTTGGGTAATTACTCGCTCCCTCAGTACATGCACGCGATCTATTAACTCAGATTAAATTACGTTTTCCATTTTTTTTTACTTTGTGACACCAAATACTTGTCGAGAAGTGATTGGCAGTCCGATTTATTCATGTAGGACCATTATTTGACTTCATTGCGGCTACATTTGGGTACATTTGGGTAATTAGTCGGACCCCATCAGGGCCTGCTCAGTTGTCAATAATTACCCATTTTTATAAACGTTTACTATGCTAAATAGCCCGTGGGTCAGCCGTCAATAATTACTAAAAAGGATATATATATACCTGTATATATATATATATATATATATATATATATATATATATATATATATATATATATATATATATATATATATATATATATATATATATATATATATATATATATATATATATACAGTGGGGTATGCTATAACGAATCTAATTGGTTTTAGAACCTTGTTCGTTATAGCATTCGTTCGTTATAGGATTAATCCATTCCAGGCCCCCAAATACAACCACTTAACACTGAAAAATATAATATTACATTGTAAAAATTGTAAAAAAGTGCATAAATATGCATCTAAACCTTTGAAATAAAGAATATCATTAATACTTGTAATACACAAACAATAAATTGGTAAAAAAAAAAAAATTATAATATCCGTTGTAGGAGTTTCGTTCGTTATAGCATTATCAATTTTATAGGTAACACCGTTCGTTATAGGAATATTCGTAGTAGGGTCCGTTCGTTATAGCATACCCCACTGTGTGTGTATGTATGTATGTATATATATATATATATATATATATATATATATATATATATATATATATATATATATATATATATATATATATATATATATATATATATATATATATATATATATATATATATATCAGGACCAGGTATTATTATTGTTTCAGTCATGAAGCGAAATATAGGAGAGGTTAGGTTAGGTTGAAATTATGTTTTTCTGATCGTTTTATGTGTTTTGAATGATTGAAGAATTCAAAACACATTGGAAAAACATAATTTCAACTTCCAAATAGGTGGTTTCAAATGATTCTGGGTAAAATTTTAGTTTCGATCATCCCTGTATTTAGATATCCTATCCTACTCTAACCTAACCAACCTAATGTAACCTAACCTAGCCACAGAACCCAGGAACTATATCTAACCTGGTAAACTTATAGTAGATCACAACTCTGTAAGAAAGTCGAAACTATGTATTTCTAGTGTATTTTTTTGTGTGTTTTGATTGGTTCTGACCTTTACTTCCATCGGAAATTGCCTATTTTGATATATTGCCCCCTTCTACCCCCAACAAGATAGGGAAACCTGTTTGGAATAGGGGTTTTGGGTGGAGCATTTTCTGACAAAGATCATTGAATTGAATTGAATTGTAAGTTTATTTAGCCAGAAAAAAATACAGATACAGAGTGGATAATAATAACAATATTAACATGGCTGAGCCAGTTGAGAACCTGAGCTCTCTTTGAATACAAAATACACCCAAAAACACTTGAAAAGTTATAAACCTAACCTTTTTTAGGATGACTTAACCTTACCTAACATTGACCTAACCCAACATTACATAATCTGACCTAACTCAACCTGACCTAACCTAACTCAAAGTGTTTTTACTTAACCAGACTCACCATATGAGGGAATCTCTTATTTCTCACCTTATTCCATATTAGAATCTTTACTGAGGTCGGGAGAACACCATGAGCTCTAAAAAATATTATTGCTTGTTCGTTTTTTTCCCCAAAACGCACAATTAACTTCATATAATTGAAGTGACACCCATCGCAGGCTTCCATGGTCGGAAATGAATTTGAATTTCGAAGCTTGAGGCCCAAAATCACAATCGAATCTGATTGGGCAAAAAATACTGCGATTTCTAAAAGCAGAAACCACAAATCATTTTAATTGGAGGCAAAAAAAAAAAGAACTCTTTTGATTGGCTGCGTGACGTGTACGGGAATGTATGCGCATGGCGATTTATAAAGGTAACAGGCTGAGTGGGATGTTGGGTAGGCGATAATGGCTGAAGATTGATGGAATTAAATAGAGAAAGATTTGGCAGGCGCTATCTCTGTTATTATACTTTTCCGACGGTAATGTAATACTGTAGAAGAAAATTATCTTAAAATTAGACGACTTTTTCGAATATGACAAAAGATTAGAGGAATGAATGTTGTGTACCGTAAACTACTATAAAAATACTGCTAACCTAACCGGGAAGGTTCTGCCCCTCCCGACCCCCCTTTCTGGCCCACTAGTTAAATTCCTAAGATTCCGCAGATGACCGAAATTAAAGCAATGCCCAAATCTGACATTCATTTCCGTCCCAAACCAGCCTTTTTTTTTTTCTAGAAAATTGACCTAACCTTACCGAACTTCCTAGCTGGGGGGCTCCACGGTAATGTATGAGAACACTGCTACCACCAGGAGTTGTTTGATTTTGCTAATTTTCCACAGATTTACTTATCAGATTTTTCGGAGGAGTATTTACGGTAAATAATTCAACTTTCGACTTTACCTCCAAAACAATGACTATCCAAGAATGATAAAAGTTAACATAACTTATATCTAAGTCATAATAGCAAAATATTAACTATTTCTGTAGGAAATATGAACATCAGTAAAACCAATCTTAACCCAAGTATTTTATTTTAAAAGCGGCAACATTTACTAGAACCTATCATAACCAACCAAAGAATCTTAGGTAAATATTTAGTAGTTGCCAACTAAAAATAATTTATCCTGTAGCATTTCCTCTGGAATTTTTTTTTTTAATATTTTAGCCAATGAAGGCAACATTCTTGAATTGTCATGGTGTAATTTTACGTTTTTTGTGGACGTGACTATGCTCACACAGAGTGGGTCGGTTGCAAACAGAGTAGATGACAACATGCACCAACAATGACAGATACTTAATGTTTTGAGGGTAAATGTATTAAAAACTATGCATTTGCGCAAGAAACGTTACTCCTAAATATTGATTTGTAGCTTAAAAAAAAACATTTAGGGTAGTCAAAAACAATAAAAGGGGAATGAGTGAAAGACAAATACTGTATTTTTCCTTGTGTGCTATTGAAAAGTACAAAATACTCGAAGACTAAATTTGCAACAAAAACTATAGAATAATTTTTGGGGAGGGGGGGGGGCTCTTTCTCCTTATAAAAATAGAAATATGAAATTCTTTGGTGTAACTAAAGTGAATCTTAACTGGACTCTTTTATTTTAGGTAAACTCACGAGATTTTGAGTAATATCAGAACTAAGCTTTTTTGCGCCATATCATGCCGGGACATGATGTGACATATACAGGGTGAATTTTAGGGAATTATGAAGTGTTAGGAGGAGATTGGGTTTATAGTTGAAGAGGACTTCTGGAGGATTCCCAGACAAATAACTGGGGACTCAGGGGACTAACTACCCCATAACCAACAAAGCCCAGCACCTTTATGTAACTTGGTTAGTTTAAGATAGCCAGTTGCACACACATGCATTGGTACAACTAAATTGTTAAGAATTGCTATGTAAATTTACTGTAAATTATAGATTAGTTAAGTTAGACAGTTGCGTGCATGTTAAAATTTACACATTGGTACAAGTACTGTAAATTGGGTTAGGGTCATCTCATACCCAAGACAACTTGTATCCAACTCATGAGATAAGTCGTACCCAAGATTACTTACACCCAATTCAAGGGATAATCCATACCTATTAGTATATATACTATGCATTTTAGCTTTATCTATGATTACAAAAAAAGATAATGTAAATCTTGTAGGAAAGTGCAGTGAAATAGGGAAATGTAATGCAGGTTTTAAAATAGTTGCATCTCATTACTTAAGTATTTTATTCCATCACACAAACATTGCACTACAAGTACATATTTCACTCTATGTGGTTTAGAATAACTTTATTGCAATTTACAGATTTCAGGCTAATAGATTTGGCAGTTTCAATTTATAAACTGGACGCTGTAAACATTTAAAATATTAAAAATATAGACATGGAGGAAACTGTGATACACGACTATCAAAGGACGTGATGTCGGATGATCAAAGGGATACTGCTTTTCATTGTGGCAACTGAACTTGACAAGAGCTGAAATGGAACTGGAGCTATGAAACGAAGTCCGAACTTATATTCAAACTGAACTCACTCACATAGGATTAGTGGACCTCCAAAAACGAGAGATTAGCATGGTCAGTGACCCAGGCGGCATCCCTATGATCATCCGACATCACGTCCTTTGATAGTCACGTATCACAAAGTTGCCGAAAAACCTGACTGTGATACATGACTATCGAAGGACATGACATCAGATGATCAAAGGAATGCCGCTTTGCAGCTTGGAAGTTCTGCAGTTACAGTATATGCCAAGAATAGGTCTAATTCAAACTTATACAGTCAACCCTCGCTTTACGCGGTCCCACATTCCGCGTTTCCACGTTTACGCGGTACCCTGCCGAAACCGGAATGCTCACATTCCGCGGTGCGTGTACCCCTTTACGCGGAGAGCAGCTGGCAAGCCGCGCCATTTTTGGATCCAAACCTCCCGCCATCTGCCATGTTGTGTAAGCGGCGCGAGCTTAAGGCGCCGTGAAACGTTTGGTAAAACGTTACTCTGACCACCTACGTGATACGGGTAGTCCCCATTAGAGGTTCACGGCGCCTTAAGCTCGTTGAACAGGCTTTGTGTGAAATATATCAAAGTCTAGGACTGCTTTTAGTATCCTGGTGGTCCAGCGGTTAGCGTTACCCGGTCACAGTCATGGGCTCGTGGGCCGTGGGTTTGAATCCTGGCGGGTTGAGGTGTTGATTGTATGTAGAAGTCCACGTGCTTTATTGGGCTAATGAAATATATATATATATATATATATATATATATATATATATATATATATATATATATATATATATATATATATATATATATATATATATACATACATACATACATACATACATACATACATACATACATACATACATACATACATACATACATACATACATACATACATACATACATACATACATACATACATACATACATACATACATACATACATACACATACATACATACATACATACATATATATATATATATATATATATATATATATATATATATATATATATATATATATATATATATACTGTGACCCCTCGTTTAACGAACTCAATCCGTTCCAGAAGGTCGTTCGTTAACCGAAAAGTTCGTTAACCGAAACCATTGTTTCAATGGGTTTTTTGGTAATTGGTTCCAGCTCACCGAAAATTTCCTAAATTAAACAAAAATGGTAGAAAAGTTCACTTACTTTGAGGTGTGTATGTAGAAGGCTCCTGGATGATGATGATGATGATGATGATGGGAATTAGAATGAGGGTGGAGGAGAAGGAAGAAGAGAAGTCATTGGGGTGGAAGAGAAGTCACCATGGCACCATTTCACCCATAAAATTTTAGTTCTCTTGGTGTATTTCAAGATTATTTTCTTTAAATCAACACTGCACTGCATTATATATTGTCAATATGTAAAATATATTTCAAAATGACCAATAATTTGCTTGGAAACAGAAAAAAAGCATTTAGTTTAAGAGAGTCTCAAGCAAGATGTTGCCTCCAGTGAAAACAGAGAGAGACTAACGCCTGTTTGCTGTGTTAAGAGGCTGGATGCTGCGCATTAAACTAGTCACTTTACCTTCAATTATGTTCAATAATTGTTAAAATGACTAAAAAATTGAATGTTAAACTTTTAAAATTATTGAATAGTATAAACTTCTTGATATTTAGTAAAATAGTAAGGAATTTAAGCCCTAGAACCGATTAATGTATTGGCGGACTGATACTAAAGCTGGTTGCCCGGTCAGTGCAAGCGAAAACATGTTGAGGTCGGTTCGTAAGAAATTCGTTAACCGAATTTTTGTTCGTTAACCGAATTGAAAATCCTTATGGAAGGCGGTTCGTTAACCGAAATTTCGTTAACCGAGGCGTTCGTTAAACGAGGGGTCACTGTGTGTATATATATATATATATATATATATATATATATATATATATATATATATATATATATATATATATATATATATATATATATATATATATATATATATATATATATATATATATATATATATATATATATATATATATATATATATATATATATATATATATATATATATATGCAAAATCACTGTAGGTGCGCGTGATCTAGGTATATGCTGATAACCACAAGGAAAGAAGAAAACACGAAGTTCCCAAGCGCTTTCGTGTAATTCACATCTTCAGGGGTGAGTACAGACTAGAGAGAGAAATACAAACCAAGGTGTATATATACAGAGGAGGGTGAGACCAGGTCCACAATGGTCAGGTATTAGGTAATGACCCTACTAATCTTTAAATAGCACACAACAGTTGGTGGTCAGGTCAGATGGTCAGGTGACCCGGCCTTCTCACCTGGTTACAAATCTTCTTAATTACAAAATTGTCCAGCTTGTACATGCTGTTACTCAAATTCATGTTGAATGCTTCGGTATGTTTAATAAGACTAGATTCTATGATGTTCCTACTATCAATTGAATTACATGGTAATATTGAGGAGGCATTATCCCAGTCAATGCAATGCTTGTTATCCCTCAAATGAACAAACAGAGCATTGGATTCCTGGCCTGTCCTAACACTGTATTTGTGTTGTTTAATTCTAGTTGCAAGATCTTTACCTGTCTGGCCTAAGTAAAACATATTACATTCCTTGCAAGGAACTTTATAAATGCAACCAATTGTGTTGTTGGGGGAGTTCTTGATTAACATTTGTTTAACAGTGCATGAGTTTTTAAATGCCACATTGACGTTCCATGTTTTTAGTTGTGAAGGAATGTGTGAGAAATTTTTGTGAAATGGTAATATTAAGATATTCTTATGGTCATGGGTGGGCTTGGGATCAGTTCTATATATATATTTGTATTCCTCATCAATGAATTCCGGACTGCAAATTCTCAAGGCACGTAAAAACATTGTTGAAAATACTGACTGTTTGACTTTATTATGGTGGGCAGAATAGTAATGAATGTATGAACACACATTAGTTGGTTTTCTATAAATACTGAACTTAAAAGTGTTACCTATTCTGTGTATCAGACAGTCTAGGAATGGCAATTTACAGTCTTGCTCTAATTCCACAGTGAATTTGATCGAGGGGGCTAAGTTGTTAAGTTGTGGCAGGAAAGCTTTTAATAATAATAATAATAATAATTAACGGTTTATTGAAAAAGTTCTGCAGCCCGAAGGCTGAAAATATACATTGGACATAAATGACTTATTACATACATTGGTGGTTTAACAAAAGCCTTCATTAGAGAAAGGTAAAGGAACATACAGTGAACATACAGATTATTGTAGGTGTTGAACAGCAAACACGTAGTGTAGTAACTCCCTCCCAGATGATGTTAGGAGGGACCTCACGTGGTGTAATAGTTCCCTCACAGATGGTGTTATGAGGGGCCTCACATGGTGTAGTAATTCCCTCACAGATGGTGTTATGCGGGGCCTCACGTGGTGTAGTAATTCCCTCACAGATGGTGTTATGAGGGACCTCACGTGGTGTAGTAATTCCTTCACAGATGGTGAATAGGGGCCCACGGTGCCACAGATGGTGTTGGGGGCCTCACGTAGTGGCAGTAATTTCACAGATGGTGTAATGCGGGGCCTCACGCGGTGTAGGTCCTCATTACATTGCCAGAGACATAATACATCATCAACATATCTAAACCAGACTGCTGAAGGTAAAAATATTACTTAATAGTTTTTTCAAAGAATTCCATATATAGGTTGTTTAATACAGGTGAGAGTGGATTACTGACCTTGATTCAACCATTGTGTGCTATTTAAAGATTAGTAGGGTCATTACCTATACCTGATCATTGTGACCTGGTCTCACCCTCCTGTATTTCTATGAATCATATACCATATATATATATATATATATATATATATATATATATATATATATATATATATCACCCCATACACACACACACACACACACACACACACACACACACACACACACACACACACACACACACACACACACACACACACACACACACACACACACACACACACACACACACACACACACACACACACACACACACACACACACACACACACACACACACACACACACACACACACACACACACACACACACACACACACACACACACACACACACACACACACACACACACACACACACACACACACACACACACACACACACACACACACACACACACACACACACACACACACACACACACACACACACACACACACACACACACACACACACACACACACACACACACACACACACACACACACACACACACACACACACACACACACACACACACACACACACACACACACACACACACACACACACACACACACACACACACACACACACACACACACACACACACACACACACACACACACACACACACACACACACACACACACACACACACACACACACACACACACACACACACACACACACACACACACACACACACACACACACACACACACACACACACACACACACACACACACACACACACACACACACACACACACACACACACACACACACACACACACACACACACACACACACACACACACACACACACACACACACACACACACACACACACACACACACACACACACACACACACACACACACACACACACACACACACACACACACACACACACACACACACACACACACACACACACACACACACACACACACACACACACACACACACACACACACACACACACACACACACACACAGTGATCCCTCGGTTAACGAACGCCGTGGTTAACAAAATTTCGGTTACCGAATTACCTTCCATAAGAATCTTCAATTCGGTTAACTAATTACCTTCCATAAGAATCTTCAATTCGGTTAACGAAATTCTTACGAAATCATGTCAACATGTTTTCGCTTGCTCACCAGCTGGAATATTAGTCCGCCAATACAGTAATTGGTTCTAGGGCTTAAATTTGTTCCCATTTGAGTAAATATCAAGAAGGTTGTACTATTAAATAATTTTCCAAGTTTTATATTAAATTTTTTAGTCATTTTAACACTTATTTAACATAATTGCAGTACAGGAAACTAGTTTTTGGTGCGCCAATCAGCCACTTGACTCGCCCAGCAAGGCGTCAGTTTGTATCTCTGGTCAGTGGAGGTAACATCTTGCTTGTGGCTCTCTTGAACATAAACTATTTTTACGTTTTTACAGTACAATTATTGGTCTTTCTGAAATTTATTTAACATATTGACAATATATAGTGCAGTGCAGTGTCGATTTAAAGAAAATAATCTTGAATTTCACCTAGTGAACTTAAAATTTTATGGGTGAAATGACGGCATGAAGCATGGGGTGATTTCTCTTCTAGTTTGTATCTACAGGTACATGACCGTTGGCAGATGGCACACCTCTCCAACTACCAGCAGTCATAACAACAATGGTGTTGCTCAGTTTAGATTCTTTCCCCAGCTTGTGTTCAGTTGTGTGTCTGTGTTACTGTTTAGTGTGTACCCTTATTCAACAAGAGTGGAAGAAGACCATCAAGTGAAAGCATTGGTGATAAATAATTTTGTAAAAGAATTGAATTGGACCTTAAACTTTATGTTTTAAAGAGGGTAACTCCCAGTAACTTGATCACACCACCTCACCTCCCTACCTCCTGCAGCACTCAACATCGTTTCTGCTGAGTTAAATTCAAGTGTGTGCATTTATTGTCATGTTACATCTTGAATGAATCATTGTATGTGTCTATTTTCATTCATATACCGGGTATGTGCTTGTATTACATCTTTGGGCCGCAAAAATTGTCCATAGGAACGCATCTCACTTTTTATAATGAGAGTCGATGGGAAAAAAGGTTTCGCATACGGAAAGATTTTCAGGAATGGAACCCTTTCGTAACCCAGGGGACACCTGTACATACATACAGAGGTCACTGAAATCCCACTGTAGGCGAAAGTAAAGTATAGTACAGTATATGAAAATAATTATTTCTACTGACCATAATTTGATGTCCTCTTAAGCAGTGTGACATGTGCCTAGGTTGGCCACCTACAGTGCATGCATTATTTGACACCCCTATAAAACCTTTCTCTGTGGTGGTTCTCATACTGCTGAATATGACCATGAGTTACAGTAAAAATATGCAGTGCTCTTTTTTTTCAAATTTCTTTTCTCTTACACTGGATCAGCATTATTATATGAAACAACAATAAACAAATGTAGGTGCTTGACCGTTGTTTGTCGGCTATTTACAAATTACAGTGGGGTATGCTATAACGAATCTAATTGGTTCTAGAACCTTGTTCGTTATAGCATTCGTTCGTAATAGGATTAATCCGTTCCAGGCCCCCAAATGCAACCACTTAACACTGAAAAATATAATATAAAATTGTAAAAATTGTAAAAAAGTGCATAAATATGCATCTAAACCCCTGAAATAACCAATATCATTAATACTTGTAATAAAAAAACAATAAATTAGTAAAAAAAAAAAAAAAAATTTTAAATAATGTTCGTTGTAGGAGTTTCGTTCGTTATAGCATTCTCAATTTTATAGGTAAAACCGTTCGTTATAGCATACCCCACTGTATACAGCTATTAATGATTTTTTTTATTACAAAACAAAATTCTAGTTTGTGATGTTTTTTCTTCCTTGGCAGATGATGAAGAGAAGAAGCTGAGCAGGCGGCAGAGAGTACGAGCCCAAAAACGAGCAAATAAGAATAACAGTAAAGATGAGAATCCAGCAAAGAAATTAAAAAAATTGCAGCCATTACAGGAAGAAGGTAAGATGATTTATGAGTAGTGTAGGAACAACATGTATAGGACCTGGGGCCTATACAGTATAAGTAACAACTCCTTAGGGTTATGGTAGTGAATTTTATCTTCTTTAACTGTGTCTTATTAAGCCCTCAGTTGTGGAGTGGACAGCTCGCATCTTGCTTCTCCTCACTTTTAGGTCAGATGTGTTTTGTTATCACCATCTTTCTCATATCCTTCATAACTTTTGCTTCCCTCTCTTTCTCTCAACCTTGCACAGATGGAACTCTGAAATTTGGAAGTCCAAAGATTGAGGAACACTAAAATTTGCATGATTTCTGCAATGTTCAAAGCGTACCGGTAAATCAAATGTACACATATTTTTACCAGTTTTAGTACAGTGTAGTATATTTATACAGGAATCCATCATTAATGTTCATAACTTAGTAGCTACACTGTAGCTACTGCATTCATTACCATCTTATGTTATTTGAAGTTGGCATGCTTTCCTGCTATACTGTATAATGTATGGTACTTGTATGCACTGTACACATTTCTGTTGGTTTTTTCCAAAATTTGGAAAAATTCAAAATTCAGGAGGAGCCATCTTCCAATCTGTTCAAATTTTAGAGGTTCCATTGTACGGTACTGTACTTGCAATTTTTATCTTTTCCAAACTGCATATGAGGTGACTGCTTTAATTACCTTTTCCTTCACTTTATATAAATGACTTGATAAAATGTGCAGGGTAGCTACTGTATTTCCTGCCATACTTGACACACCCCAATCTTAACTGTGAATGTTTAACAAGGAAATTTTTTTTGTTTCCCCAAAAGCATGTATTAGCTTCTTTGTCAGTGGTCCCCAAGCTTAGCTCACCTTACATTTTAAGTTACTTTAGATTAATTGTTCTACGGTGTTTTCTTCCTAGAAGAACAGTTATCATTGAGCAAGACATTTTACAGTATTGGGGTTTCATGAACTTAGTTGTAAAAACTCCCAAATTATCAGTGAAGTGAGACAGACACTGACAACTTGTAACATTTGTTGTGTTTATCAGTAGCATATGTTTTTCCTCTTTCAAATGCATAATATGGTTATGGCTACAGCATTAGAACATCAAACTTTACCCCTAGAGTGTTCTTTTTGAGTGATCTTAACTGAGTGAGCTGGGTGGCTGCTGCCTCAGCTTGCTAACCCTCAGTTAGTTGGTGAGATTCCCCAATTAACTTGTTAATTTTGAAATTACAGTACAAATAAGTAATATCTCCATTAGCCGGAATTGAAATTTGTTCTATTTTTTTCCTCAAGAAAAATCCCTAAATTCTGGTTTTGGGAACAAATTCCCAGGTTGAAAATGAGGAACATTTTCTGAAAAAAAAAAGAAAAAGGAAAATCTCCCAAAATTTTTTTCTGGGTCTGGGAGCAAATATAGATTATGAAATAATGCGCAATTACCAGAAAATCTAAGAAAATTGCAAGAAAATCACTTGAAACCTTTCTGCTCAGGGCCTGAGGACAAGATTTCCTGGCGTTATGAAAGATTGCATCATGTTTAGCTGCATCCTTACATCCTGGATTTTTCTGCTCTGGGTTTATTCATAATTACTGTGCAAATAAAATATTTCTTTAAATGTACATACAGTAGGCTCTCACCAATAACGTTTAATAGGTGCCTGAAAAACACCGTTATTAGCGAAAACGTTATTTGTGTGACATTAAAATGCATGTAAAAAGGGTTTATTGGTGCCGCCGCCACAAGAATTTCACCCATTTTTCCCCTTGAAGCCCTCCTAACACTTTTTGTTAGTTGAAATAAAAATAATTGCTATTCAATCATCAAAATAAAGAGTTTGAGTAATATAACACTTAGCTTGGGGGAGTTTTTGAGGTGCTTGGTGTGATGATTGTTCCGTATCTGAGGGCCGCTAACACTTGCACTGTCTTTCATTCTACAAGCTCACCATTTCACAAGAATTTGCTCTGTTATCACTAACAACCTGTTTCTATTGCCTTTATCATTCATAGCCCGCCTCGCATTTCCATCGCTACCGAAATATTTTTAGCCAGCGCAATACTCTTCTTGGTCTCTGCTAAGTTCCTCTTAATATTTCGCACTGTAGACTCAGGACAGTTCAATTTCCTCACTTTAAAAGTTCCCTGCATTCAGGTGGCAAATCACTCCCTCCACCACCTCCCCTAGCCCCCACAGGCAAAAATGCGGAAGCCATTATTGATCACCGACCCTAACAACCACTGATTATAGAGGCGAAAATCTCACATGTGGGCGCAGTGTTGTATTCCACTGAGCGTGTGTGAGAGTGAGGCAGAGCGGACAACTACGTCATCAACATGGCGGCAAACAAGCACTATCATTGATGCGCTCGGACGCTTCTCGCAAAATTTCCGTTATTCAAGAGAATCCTTACGTTATTATCGAAAATGGGTATCTATTGTAACTTACCGTTATTGTCGAAAACGTTATTGTAGAAGTCGTTATTGGCGAGAGCCTACTGTACAATACAAAAAAGGTAAAATAATACGGTAATAAATCACTGGATTCCGAGCTATGTTAACGAGGCGAAGGGTTAGGTGATGGAGTCAGGTGGTGAGTTGACATGCCAATACACTTAAGGCCGCGTACGCACTGAGATACATTGTTGCGCAACATTGTCTCAGGACTGTTGCGCGACTGTAAGAAAAATCCAAATGTGTTGCATGAGTGTCTCGCAACAGTCCAGGAACACTGTCTCAGGACCTTGTACACACCAAGGTACAGTACTTTATCCAGAAACAGTCGCACAACAATGTTTCTGGACTGTTGCACGACTGTCTTGCAACAGGCCAGAAGCACTATTTCGGATGTTTCTGTTTCCCATCCCATATGGGAAACACGATGCAAAGTTGCTCAATCTGGATGTATTTGGCAACACGGAGGATCAGTTGACGTTCAGCTTGTGATCTGTGAGATGGGTTTGCTGACACTTGAGAACTACATGCATTATTGTTTGCTTTGTAAACAGTACTACATGTAGTTGATATCTTGTATTTTCAGCATCATGTGGATAACTGAAACAACACTTTCTGTAATTGAGATGCTACATGCTACTCCTTCTTTGTGGGATGTCACATGCACAGACTAAAAAAAAAAGAGGACAAAAGAAAGACGCCATTCAGAAATAATGAGAAGTCGGATGATGTTTTGTAGTGAATTTTCTACATACTTTTTATTTGCATGAAATAATTATTCTTACTTTTGCCAGTAACCTTTTTTTTTACACAGAAAGAGAAAGACAAAAGATGAATGAAAAGGAGACAAAACTTAAAGAAAAACAACGAATAGTATTACTTTAGGTAGGTGTATGTAATTGATATGTGCATGGCACAATAAAGGATTTTTCCAATTTATTTATTTTTTATGCAATTTCATTTATAGTATTATTTTCTCCCTTTACAATACAATATGTCAAATATTTTAATAAACTTAATTTACAAATTCCTTCATGGCATCAATGAGATCAAATATTGGCTGTTTTGACACTGAAGGTATACATCAGGCTTGTAAATGAGTCCCCACTGGTAAGATACCTTAATGTTACTGCCAGGCGTATTTTGGCAGGGATTGAGGCTTGATAGTTTGTATTTTGCTTTTGTGATTTTGGGACCAACCATTTTCAGTAATATTTCAAAATCTGAAGCTGTTCTTAAAAAGTTTCTAAATCCAGCTGCATTTTCTAGTTTCAGGTCTGTCATTAGTTTTTCTCCATAAGTTGTTCCTTCACCGGAAAATTTCTTCATTCACCATCGTCTAGGTCTTTAACTTGCTCTCCGCCTTCATTCTTCTAAGGAAATAACAACACGGGCACCCGTCGCAGCGGCCACTTCTGCATCCACCGACATGCCGACGTCAACTGCTCTTCCCGCCAGTTCAACGCTCTAGCTTGGTCTGGACGTGCAACAATGTTTTTGGACTGTCTCGTGACTGTTGCAAAACAATCTCGAGACAGTCCAGCAACAAAGTTTATTGATTGTTTCTGGACTGTTTTGCAACATTTGCTAGACAGCCTAAAACAATGTTGCCATGTCTCCCAAGTGTTTCTGGACTGTCTCGTGACTTTTTCTAGATTGTCTCGTAACAGTCCAGAAACATTGCTGCGCGACTGTTTCTAGACAATGTATCTTGGTGTGTACGAGGCATTACACAGCACACACATTAACAGTATGACTAAACCATTGTCTTGTAACATTTTACTTTATAATTTCTATTTTAAAATTAATTGATACATAATGGTTCGATTTGGCTACTTTTGCACTTAGACAACTGATCAATGAATAAACCAGGACATATGGAGACACATTATACACAAGTGATGTCACAAAGCTTTGCAACTGCAACCACAACTGAGCAAACTCATAAATTATCACAACCTGTACTCAAATGTACTAAGTTAATTACTAAAATTTTTATGTCTAGTACAAACTATGGTACGTTTAAGCTCAAATTAATCGCTATCTTGCAAGAATTTCAGCAATGCAAATTATATTTTGCTAAGTCAGTGACATTTTATAAGCGAAAAACTAAAACTCTGTGCCTTTTATAATCCCTGACAACTACGTACGCATTAATCTCCCCGCCTGGCTGTGAACATCTCGCCTCCTCCTCCCCATCCTCCCACGCAGAAGGCGATAAGGAGTTTGAGGGTGAAGTTGGTTTTAGGCTTAAAAGTTCACCTCCCACTTCTGACTCTTGCCTCTTCCACTCACTCTACTATATTACTTATTCATGACACAATATTGTTTATTTGTTATTCATTAATTAGTAAAGATATGTTTCTATAATAATCTGTCCTTTTTAATACCTGTAGCCTTTATAGACGGTGTCCCCACACTACACTCAGCATCCAAGCCTCTCACAAACTTTTGGCTCCAGGGTATGGGAAGTTCTGAGAATTCTTTGTCTTCCTGCTGTTCAGATATGCCCCATGCGGTTCCCTCGTGCCGCTCCGTGGATTCTCCCTGAAGTTCAAGTTTGTCAGTATTTTAACGGAAAGAAGGGCTTACAACCTCCCTGTGTTGTCCATTCTCTTTTTTTAGAGCATGGCTCCTCCCACAGAGGGACTATTCCTGTATACACCAACTGCTCTTAAGTCGGATGCAGGGGTGGGTTTTGGGCTGGTCTTTCCTAATTTCTGTCGGGGCAGTAGTCTCCCCACTATGGTATCTATTTTTATACTGCAGAACTTTTTGTTATTTTACTTGCCCTCAAGATTATTTTTACCCAACCTCATAATGATTTTACAATTTTTATTGGTTCTCGTAGTGCTCTCCAGGCCTTAGCTAATGTCTCATTGCCACATCCCGCAGTTATTGATATTTTACAGTGGTTAGTTATCATCCAACGTTGGGGCTGGAAAGTCAATTTTTGCTGGGTTCCGGCCCTTGTGGGAGGGAAGGGGAATGAGTGTGCTGATGCTGTGGCGAAAGCAGCTGCTTCTTGCCCAATGGCAATTCATTCCCCTCTACCTGCCTCTTATATGAAACCAGTAATAAGAACTGCCATCCGCTTGAGTGGGAAATACAGGTGGGATGCTGTTGGAGCAAACAAGCTTTGTGACATCCACCTTGCATTGGGTGCCTGGGAATATCAGGGACTGTCACGCCGCTGAGAGACTGCTTTGGCCCCCCTCCACATTTGCCACACACGGCTGACTCATGGTTTTTTAATGAAGAGGACGTCCTCTCCCCATTGTAATGACTGCCAGATCCCATTAACTGTTTGACACATGCTGGTGGAATGCCCCAGTCTCAGAAATCTTTGTTGTAAGCACCTATCCCAGTTCCGGGGAGATGGGTCTTACCATCTCTCTTTGGTGCTGGGGGGAGGAGTGGTTAACATGGGAGGGGACGTCTTCTCCTTTGTGGAGGAAGCCGGCCTTCTACAGAAGCTTTGAGTTTTATTTATTAATGTTTAAATGGACTTGTGAAAGTTCTGTGTTATTTATTGTTTTTACCTTGCATTATTTTATTTTAGTCTTTTAAGCCTTAGTTTTAATTCGGCAACATATGACCTACGCTGTTGCGTCGCCGGGGATGTAATTACAACAGTCAGTCAATCAATCTATATACAATATGCTGTGTATATCTCATTGGTACAAAGTAATGTTATCAGGAACTCATCTCCATATATGCAATGAAACCAAATTCATTTCTCAAACACCATTAGAGAAGATGCTGTGAATACAAGCCTATACACTTTTTTGCTAGCCATAAATATATTTGCTACTTAGCTTTCATCTTTATTCAAGACATCTTCCGGTCATGAGACCCATTAATCCCCCACTCTGACAATGGGTGACCTGACTTTGCATGAGATCACTAATACCCTACCCCCACCTGACATTGATCAGGTCAGGTCACTAACATGAGACCCACTGATCCCCTACCATGCGTCCATCTCAACATTTCTTATGTTTTTTCATAAAAGAATTGAGTTCCTATACATTATTATTGTGCTTATATGACTGAAGTGACCAGTGTAACTTTGAAAATGTCTGGCAAGCATTTTGCTCACCATCTTTAAGGCCAGGACAATGGCTACACCTCCAGTCCCCACTCTTCAAACTCCCAAAGTCTGTGTGGGACTCAGTTTGGCGTGTCCACTGCACCTTAAGAGTCCCTTTAGCATTGAAGGGGACATGTGATCATGATTAAACTTATTCTTAATGTTGTGGTGAGTTATTTACTTGTGTTGTAGTGCTAGTAGTATTCTAGGATTTTTCTTTTCGGTGATACATATGGGTGTCTGACTAGCCAGAAACCTATCCCATTTAACCCCATGTTATAATGAGCCTGATTTGCAATATTTTGACCAGTGATGGGGTTTACAGGAACCTAACCCCATTGCAAATAGAGGTTTACCTGTATTGACATGGTTTTTGGAGACATTTTTATATGGTGGGAAGTACAGTAGATACAGTAGATAATCTAAAGTTAATAAGATAATTGAAATAATGTTTTACATTTCAAATAGCTCAGCAGGGTGTCCACAATATCTCTACCCAGAGGAAACATAATTTTTTTCAGGGTTTATTTGCAGATTTCAATGAACCCCTATGAGTGCTTAGGTGATTTATACTTCATGTTGCTCTTCTGTGTTGTAGTGGATGAACTGGACAGTGAAGGAGAAGGCCAAGACAGTTCAGATGAGTTGGAAGAACAACCCACAACTCAAAAGCATGTTCAACAGGTCTCCCAGAGCAAGACAAAGTTTGCTCTGTTTGAAAATGAAGAGAGTGATGATGGCAGTGAAGGAGAGGAGAGTGAGAATGACAATGCAGAGGAGGACAGTGCTGATGACGAAGATGATGACGATGATCATGATATTGAAGAAGCATCAAAGAAGCTAGAAAAAAAAGAGAAAGAAAACATGTAAGATATTGATAAACATTTTAAATTTTAGATTTTATTAACTTAACTTCTTAATATCCTGGCATAGATTTTAGGAAGCAGTTTTATGTATAATGTATGATAGCTATACAGATATCCTTCACTAAACAAACTTGCAAAATACAAAATTAACACCTCTTTTTTCTTTTAACAAAAACTTCTACTTATACTAATTTTGGCCAAGCAAAAATTCAAATCAAGCGCCCCCAGGAATCAGCTGGGCTAGCCACATCCCCCTCGCCCTCTCCCTCTCCCTACCAGGCTGAAACGAGAGCTATGTTGTGGTTATTTTTTAACTCATAATTTCAGGTAGATATAGAAAACTTTCTTCATATTTTTTTTACTGAGTTACATGAACACACAATCCTACATACAGAATGTGCCCCAAAAAATAGTAAAGTAAAAAACATAAGGGGCATAAACATTTTTTCATGCACCAGCAAGAGTTAGCAATATGAGCCCCGGGGGGTATGGTTATTTTTCAACTCGTAATTTTGGGTATATAAATTTAAATTTCTTCACTATATTTTTTACTCTTTTACATGCACATACAATCCTACAGCTAAAAGAAATAACTATCTAAGACATAAGGGAGGAGGGAGCAGAGTGTGGAAGCCCCATTGCTTAGGGTTGGCAGAGGCAGCGTTCCAGCTGGGCTGCATTGCTTTGGCGCGGCTTGTGGCCATGTAGCCAGCATCTATGCAAATGGCAGTTGTGATAAACTCTCATTTAGCTTTGCCTTAATGATTTTATCTGCATATTTTCATCTAGATAGTACAGGGGTATTAATGATTTCAATGTGTTAGGTAGTAAATTACAGTACAGGAATACCCTGATTATTGCAAGGGATGCTTTCCTAAAAGTCATTGTGGTTAACAAAACTGCAAATATTGGGGAAATTTTCCCCGTAAGAATTAATGTTAATGGGGGAGGTTACATTGCCAGCCGGAAACTTTCTCCACATATTTTTCAATATACAGTACAGTATACATCTCATTATCTGAGGCTATTAAGGACCAGGGTCATGTGTACACTGTAATACCATGAAGTGTGAGGAATAAAAATTATACCCTTTAATAATATAAAAAAAATACCACAGTGCCAGTTAGCAATAGTTTCACTATGCACGGGAGACTGGAGCAGCTGAGATCTCCAACACCATTCCCTACTCACACAATCAGGGTGACTTCTGCACTCATAGCAAATGTTTTATTAATATTTGTTTTTTACCTTATGATAAACCATTTTTTTAACATTGTGTATGCATGTAAGAGTAAAAAGCAAAAAAAAGAAAATACCTGTACAGTCGACCCTCGTTAATTCGGACTAATAGGGGAGGAAGGGTGTCCGTTTTAGCCGATTGCCCGAATTAACCGATTTAGGGGTTAATATTGCATTACAGTGACCCCTCGGTTAACGAACTCAATCCGTTCCAGAAGGTCGTTCGTTAACCGAAAAGTTCGTTAACCGAAACCATTGTTTCAATGGGTTTTTGGGTAATTGGCTCCAGCTCACCGAAAATTTCCTAAATTCAACAAAAATGGTAGAAAAGTTCACTTACTTTGAGGTGTGTATGTAGAAGGCTCCTGATGATGATGATGATGATGATGGGATTTAGAATGGGGGTGGAGGAGAAGGAAGAAGAGAAGGCATTGGGGTGGAAGAGAAGTCACCCCATGGCGCCATTTCACCCATAAAATTTTAGCTCTCTTGGTGTAATTCAAGATTATTTTCTTTAAATCAACAGTGCACTGCATTATATATTGTCAATATGTAAAATATACTGTATTTCAAAATGACCAATAATTTGCTTGGAAACACAGAAAAAAAGCATTTAGTTGAAGAGAGTCTCAAGCAAGATGTTACCTCCAGTGAAAACAGAGAGAGACTAACGCCTGTTTGGTGTGTTAAGAGGCTGGATGCCGCGCATTAAACTAGTCACTTTACCTTCAATTATGTTCAATAATTGTTAAAATGACTAAAAAATTGAATATTAAACTTTTAAAATTATTGAATAGTATAAACTTCTTGATATTTACTAAAATAGTAAGGAATTTAAGCCCTAGAACCGATTAATGTATTGGCGGACTGATACTAAAGCTGGTTGCCCGGTCAGTGCAAGCGAAAACATGTTGAGGTCAGTTCGTAAGAAATTCGTTAACCGAATTTTTGTTCGTTAACTGAATTGAAGATCCTTATGGAAGGCAGTTCGTTAACCGAGGCGTTCGTTAAACGAGGGGTCACTGTATATTTCAAAGTCATTGTTTTCGTCACGATTTTATCACACTTTCCACTGTAATACGTACTTAATTTCAGCAAAAATATTACATTTCCGTGAATGTATTATATCAAGCACAGTATGAATAGAATATCATTGTAATAAAACAGTATTTTAACCGAAAACTATTAAAAAAAACGAGTAACTTCTCTTGAACATCGGAAGGTTAGGTAAAATCTTTTGTTTTCGTCATGTATTTTATCCTATTTTACATTAAAATACATCACGTTCCAGCAAAACTACTATTTATTTCCGAGAATATATTCATTCAGGCGCAGTTTAGGTAAAATATATGTGTGAAGTAACAGTCTTTTAACTGAAAACGATTCGAAAACACGTACCCTCTAGCCCTGTTCAAGGAGAGGACTGGGAGAAGCTGTTTGGTGCTGCAGACGATGACAAGGAAATTGATTTGGATGGATTTTAATGAAAAGATTCAGAAATATGGTATCGTAGTATTTATTCAAGTCAATTAAGATAGAATATTATTGTAATACAACAGATTTTTAACTGAAAACCAATCGAAAAGCGATTACGGTGACATCTTTTGAACGAAAGAAAGCGAAGGTCATTGTTTTCGTCACGGTTTTATCCCACTTTCCACTGTAATACGTACGTCATTTCAGCAAAAATATTACATTTCCGTGAATGCATTATATCAAGCACAGTATGAATAGAATACCATTGTAATATAACAGTATTTTAGCCAAAAACTCTTAAAAAACGAATAACTTCTCTTGAACATCGGAAGGTTAGGTAAAATCTTTTGTTTTCGTCATGTATTTTATCCTATTTTACATTAAAATACATCACGTTCCAGCAAAACTACTATTTATTTCCGAGAATATATTCATTCAGGCACAGTTATGGTAAAATATACATGTGATGTAACAGTTTTTTAACTGAAAACGATTCAAAAAACACGTGTACTGTCTAGCTGATACTCAACAGCTGGTGGTGCGTCATGCGTCGTTGTAAACAATAGGAGGTTGAAGTAGATTATCGGGTATTATATTAAGCGTGAAATATCGAAAAGGTTTTTATTACCGGTATTTTTTGTAGATCAATGAGAACTGTGATACCGTATATGATATGAGCTAAGAACTTCAACATAGACTACTGAAAACACGTTGTAAGGTAATTCAGCCTATTGTAAGTTGGTGAGCTTCATTTGCTGAAGGAACTGCACAACTTTTCATTACTAATTGGTACATATTTTACGTTTCCACTGTTTACTGGCAGTAAATGGTAAATATTTTTCATGTCTGAAGCTAAAAGTTGCATCCCCCCCCCCACACTAGTGGTGGAGATGTTACATGTTTTATCCCAGCAGTGGGTGGACCAGCATTTTAGCTTAAGGTCCGCGTAGGTAATATTCCTACAAATCTTAACAAAAAATAAATAAATAAAAAAATATCAGATTTTGTCCGAATTATCCGAAATCCGAATTAAAGGGGTCCGAATTAACGAGGGTCGACTGTACGTGTATCTACCCGAAAATACGAGTTGAAAAACATGCTTGTCATATGAAGAATTCTAGAGCTCTCGGCGTATTTTTTTACGCCACGGTTTGGAAGTAAAGGTACGGGCGTGGAGTGAGCATCTCCCGCACTTGAATTTTCACGCCTGGACTCTAACCCATTGAACTTAATTCGTTTCTAAACTGCGTGGGTCCATACGCGTGAAAAAAAAAACGCCCGTGTGTGAAGTGGACCTTATGTCAGAATATGAGAGCTATGGCTAGCCTGCCTAGTTTGAAATATTACTGTAAGTGAACATAATTTTTCATTTGCGAATAAGCTGGGTATGCTTTGTGAATATGGAATAGGGGTGTTAAAATATCAATTGTGAATAAGGTGGGTTGTGAACAGCAAGGTATTCCTATACAGTAAGACCCCCATAATTCGTACCCCCCAAATTCAAAATCACTCATAATTTGCTATGTTTTGCTGTTATGAAATATACAGTATGGGGTATATTACAAAGTTTATAATATTTGGTAAAAATTTTGAATGAGATATTTCGAGATACAGTATTACAATATGTATGATACTGTATTAAAATTTTCATAATGTTTGGTAAAATTTCTGATTATGAAAGACATTTTTGAATATATGTGATGCACATTTTGCTATGGGATGTGACCACTGACAGCCACCTCAGTGTAAACATGTTCTGTACTACAGTATACGGGTCACACATGTCGGTCACAGTCAGTGTTAGTTCATGTTGGTCAGCTGTGGAGTGTACAGTACAGACAGACCCCGACTTACGACTGCTACGACTTACGACCGTCGGGACTTACGACCACCGCAGATTTTTTATTAAAAGAAATTTTTTTTTTTTTTTTTTCAAATGACACGCATTTTCTATACCGAAACGTTTCCAGTTAATGTAGTCTCCATGTATAATTATAAAATTATGGGGGCCCCATGTGCATTCAGCTGACTACATTAAAGGTAAGTGCTCAGTCACATTGTAACCATTCCTTATTATTTATTACTTTCACTGTACTGTATCCATTCCTCATTATTCATTACTTTTACTGTACTGTAATTCATTGTAGATTATTTATTAAAAAAAAAAAAAATTTTTTTTTTTTAATCTATGTCGGACTTACGACCATGTCGGACTTACGACCTGGATTTGGGTCCCTCACCCCGTCGTAAGTCGGGGTCTATCTGTATATCGAAGATCTACCGCGTAAGCTTTTTCTCACTTGTTTTTCCATCATTGCCCAGTGTTTGAGCCATTATGTCCGATAACCCAAACCCATGCACCTGAATGTGGTGTTGTACTTAGACTATTTATATTTTGATTGAGAAATGTTTAAATTTTGATTGGGGCAGATATTGTAAAAGCAGTTTCTTCCCCTACCAGGAGGTGTCCCTCATATTGCATAAAATCTCGTAATTCATAAGGGCTAGAGACACTATAATTTTGAATTATGGGGGTTTTACTGTAGTTGCATACTATTTATCATTAGTTAGGTAGGTTTTTTTGTTCTTGAACCGATTTAATGTTTTTGGGGTATGATATGTGGGTTTTCTTATCATTGAGGAACCAAACCCAATTTTTCTCTTATGTTCTGTTATTCAAGAAACGAAAATTCACTTTACGCATAGTTCTTCAGGAACCTAACCAATTCATTAAGCGAGGGATATTTGTACTATATAGTTCTTGTTTGAATTTTATTTTGATGATTTTTTATGATTGGCAAGTTAAGAACTTTTGAACAGCCAAGGTACAACATAGGCAACTTTCATAGCTCTTGCAGTACAGTATATTAAAAAAAAGTTTCATTCACCAGCAAGCCTCAAGGTTCATAAGTCTAGCAAATAACGCCATACTTTTTCTTTAGGTTCACTTGTCTTGTAAAATGTAATTATGTGCTGTATAATAATATCTCTATTAAGGCAGTTAATACTGTAACCAAGTAAAGGGAGAGTTTTTGCTTTCTTGATTTTGGCCAACTTGTGCCAGAGAAGGAAATTACTTGCAAGAATTAAATAAAAATGTCCTAATTATTAATATTTTTTGTTAGTGCTGCTGGTGATGCTTACCTGGAGGAGGCAGCAGAAAAAGTTGGAGTCCAGATTCCTAGCCTGGAGGAAGTACAGAAGGAACTTGAAGAGTCCCCAGACTTGTCCAACATTAACTCGAGAATAAAGGACACAGCATTTGTATTAGCCGATTTTAGGTAAGTTCCTCACCAAATTTAGCATTATTTTTTTTTTTTATAATTGTATATATGTCACCCAGGGCTATGATACAAGGGTATTCCGCTCAGATTTACTGATACAATGGCTGTGTATCTTCAGTAAACACTTTCACATGTAAATTTATATCCATCATTTTTGTTTTGAGGCTGGGTAATGTTGTGATGGCATTATTTGCTATAATAATAATAATCGGTGGTCTTTAGTCTCTCAAAAGTGCCAGTTCTTCTAAAGAATTCACTAGTGCTCGAAACACTACAAATTCAAAGACTTGAAAATAAAAAGAAATACTGCACTACAATAAAAGATCACAAAACGTGACAGTTTGACTTTTATCATTCATATTCCCATAAGTTTTAATACAGGTACAGTACTTCTATAATCCTGTACTTCTCCATCACCATACCCTGTTCAGGATTATGAGCTTAAAAAAAAAGAGGTCTTCAATTGTTTCTTAAAGGCCTCCACAAAAGTCAGCTGCTTCATGGATGCAGGCAACCGATTGTACAGTCTGGGTGCTGTATAGGAAAAGGATCGGGCAGCATAAGAACATTCCTCTACCAAGGTGTGAAGGATCACCACTATGCAAAATCATTTCAGAATGTGCAGTGAGAGGAATTAGTAGGTTGGCCAAATGCTTCGGCTCACCGAACATTAGTGTCTTAACCCTTAGGCCACGGGTGACGTTCCAGAACGTCCGACCAGTACACCCCGGGTGACGTTCCAGAACGTCTGTCTATTTTCCAACCATTTATTTTTTATTTTATTTATTTTTTAATTGTTTTTGGAAAAGGTAATTTTTTCTCGATTTATCCCTGCGGGGGGAGGGTACTGCCAGCAGCACCCTAACTCGGGGCTTAAGGGTTAAAGGTCATTAGACAGAATTTGAACTCTATCCTTGCTTTAATTGGAACCCAATTTAATTCGATCAAGAATGGGGTAGTGGGAGTCCTCGGTAGGAGAGCAAAACTAAGCCTGGCAACCCTGTTCACCACTGTTTGAATTTTATTAATTTGATAATTAGGTAGACAGACCCATAAAGAGTTACAATAGTCAATTCGAGACAAAATAAGTGAATGTCAGTGTCACAAGACCAAGGATAAACTTACTGCATTTGTAATGAAGTATGACGGTGATGGTGCCAGTGCAGCTAGTGCAAGGAAGCATATGAAAGTGCCAAAGGATAAAGAGTTGGAAGAAGCAGTGTACAAGTGGTTTGTTCAGCAGCGTGCGTGTGAGGTTAAAGTTTGTGGCGTGGAGATAGCTAAAGCAGCTGATAAACAGGCTCAGTATTTGGGTATTCCATTCAAAGCAAGTGATGGTTGGCTGTGGAGGTTCCGGAATCGCCATGGCATACGTAACAGGAAGTTGCACGGTGAGGCTGGGAGTGCTCAAATCAAAGAATTCGAGCCGTTTTGGCAGAAGTTAAACCAACTCAACAAGGACGAGGGGCTGAACTTGGCACAGGTTTATAATGCTGATGAGACAGGGCTATTTTGGCGGTCACTTCCCAACAACACCCAAGCCTTTAATCATGAAGCATCCACACCTGGCCACAAAGTGAGTAAAGAGCCCAGTTTTGCATTATGCTGTGGTAATGCTAATGGTATGCACCTCTTAAAGTTAGCTGTTGTTGGCAAGTCTATGCGCCAGTTGCCAGTTATTTACTACAATTCCAAGAATGCATGATTTAATCGTGAGATCTTTTGTGACTGTTTTTTTAAGCACTTCATCTCTAATGTATGCAAATACCAAGAGGAGGTAATGAAGTTGGATCCTGCAGACGTCAAAGCAATTCTGCTGATTGAAAATGCGCCAGCTCTCCCTAGTGCTGAAAAACTGGTCAGCAGTGATGGTAAAATTCGTGCCCTGTTTCTGCCTCCCAACACTGCATCCATTATTCAGCCTATGGACCAGGAAGTTAGTGTGTCATGCAAGAGGCTGTACCAGAGGAGGTACCTGGATGAAGTGCTGGTAGTGCCGGAGGACAAAGATGATGTTGTGAATGACACAAGAGGGCAACATACATTAGCCAACATCAAGAAATACAAATTGAAATCAGCCATATTTAACTTTGCTGTTTCGTGGAAGGACATCAAGATGTCCACCTTAGCTAACAGCTGAAAAAAACTTCTGCTTGATACTGAACTTGAACTCGACTTTTAGGGATTTGAGGTAACGGATTTTCATAAAATGTTACACATTGGTGGAGAAAATGTAACCATGGATGATGTGGAGATGTGGTTGGAGGAGAATGCAGGTGATCCAGGTTACCAGATGCTTTCAGCTGAGGAGATTTCTGATGCTCACTGTGCTGTTTACGTGTGAAGATGCCTACCGTTAAGTTGTCTGTTGTACGAGAGTTGCTCGACAACATTTTAACTTATATTAACAGCACATCCAGTCCTCAATTGCACCACTATTATGAACACTTTCAGACTTTTAGAGAACTTATTATAAGGAAGCAGTACAATGCAGGGAAGCAACTTAAGCTGGACTTCTTCTTCAAGCCTGTTCCTCGCACCCCTCCTGCCTCCCAGCCAAGCAAAACCGAGGATCATCCCTGCTTCTCTGACTCAAAATAATAAGTTGTTCTCAGTCTCCACTATGCCATCACAGCAACACAAACTCGTCTACCCACAGCATAGAATAAGTGAAATTGTGTGAAGGAATACAACGGAATGTTGTATTCCTTCTACATTATGTTACATAAATTTTAAATTATGTTGGGAGAAAAACAAATAAACAAAATACAATACAGGTACGTACAGTACTTTACAATATTGTGCTATCATGAATGACAGGCATAGTAGAATGAGTGAGAGGGGCAAGTGTCGGGGTGAGACACAGTGGGTGGAAGGGAGGCAGGAAGGTGAAATGATTTAGGTGGTGATAATAGAGGTAGTGGTGGTGATCATGGAGCTGTTGGTGAGAAAGCAGAAAAGTGGGGTGACTTACCATTCATAATACAGTTGTAGAACATTCTTTTGTTAATCGGCAAATGGGTAGTAAAAACTTGCTTTCGTTATAGTGTGGATTCGTTCAAAGGATTAACATTCAGCACAGATTTTTTAATTTGATTAGAGAAAGCCATACTTTCTGCTTCTTTGCAAAGTCGTGCCCAGCTCAAAAAACAGGTTGGAGTTCCATTGCCACGTATCTGCACTGGGCTGATGTTTCAGGGTTGCTGTCATATCCATTAAATCTGCAAATATTTTTAACTGCTCTGAAATATAATAGGTGGCCTGCAAGGACCCCTCATGAGTCTGATGTGGCCCCCCAAACTCAATAGTTTCACCACCCCTGCCTTACCTTAACCCTTAAAGGTTGGGTTTATATAAGTGCACTATCCACCTAGTACAGAGTACAGTACTGTATATTTTGTTTCATAGAAAACAGCAAATTGCATAAGATAATGTTCAAGTACATGTAGAATGCACCCTAATTGAGATATTTAAATTTTTATTCCTATAAGAAAGCTGAATCTTTTTTACAAATTTATGTCTAGTCCATAAATACGTGAAATAATAATTTCTTGGAGAAATCCCGAGTTGAACTGGGAGTATATTTTTTCCGGTTCCGAAGCAAACTGCCAGTGTCATCGTAGTAACCAGACAACAACAACAGCCACAGGCGCATCCAAACAATGGAGCAAAAAACCTAAACATTATTTGACGTCTGCCGCCCTTTGAGGATTAATAAAAGAAAAGCAGATTTTTTTTCTTTTATTGATACTGTATACAGTACTACTGCTTGGACTTACATCCATCGGTACTTATGACCTGCTCTGACCTTACGACCGCCACAGTTGTGACCAAATTTTTTTATTTATTTTTTCCAAATGACGCCCGCATTTTCTATACCAAAACGTTTCCAGTTAATGTAGTCTACCATGTATAATTAGAAAATTATGGGGGCCCCATGTGCATTCAGCTGACTGCATTAAAGGTAAGTGCTCAGTCACACTGTATCCATTCCTCATTATTTATTACTTTTAGGGTACTGTATTTCATTGTAGATTTTTTATTTTTGGGGGAAAATTTTTTTAATTTTTTTTTTAATTTTTTAAAATTTTTTTTTATCTATGTTGGACTTAGGACCATTCGGACTTACGACCATTCGGACTTACGACCATTCGGACTTACGACCTGGATTTGGGTCCCTAACCCCGTCGTAAGTCGAGGAGCACCTGTATATGGTTCCAAGATTTTATCATAGTTTAAGGGAAGAGTTTGATCATTGTCCAGGAATGTGGACACCTTATGCCATAGTGCAAAAGGTCTGCAGGAGTGGAAAAGAAAAACAAATATATAATAACAAACGTGTTTTCTGTGCACAGTAAAAGGCGTGAGGAAGGACGAAGTCGGTCGGAATATATGTCTATCTTCCAGAGTGACCTCTCAGCATATTACTCCTACAACACATTCCTGATAGAGAAGTTGTTGGACATGTTTGGTCCTACAGAAGTGATTGAATTTTTAGAAGCAAATGAATTACCCAGACCTGTTACTGTTCGCACTAATACACTCAAGGTGTGTACTTCTGCTTTTATTGTTTTTGACTCTCAAGTTCCTTAGATTGAAGACAAGAATAAATGAATGATGAATAGATATGGCAGTGACCTTATAACAGATTATTAGAGGATGAATGTTAGTTATAACAGCAATGACAAGTTAATGGAGGAACAAAACTAATGTTGGTAAATTTTTTTTTTAACCTAAATTGAATACAGTATTGAGGAAGTAAAATCATAAGAAGACTCCCATTACAGTATGTGTGTGTGTGTGTGTGTGTGCGTGTGTTATAATGTTTTTGTAAGGCAGAACTTTGTGCCATTTATTAGTATTTTACTATTGCCTTTTTTTCCTGTTATACATGATAACCTTACCTTAACAGACACGCCGGAAGGTCCTAGCAGCGGCTCTGATTGCCCGAGGAATTGACGTAGATTTGATTTCTTGGTCCAAGGTGGGGTTAATAGTAATGCGTACACCGGGCAATGTGACGCTGGGTGCCACTCCAGAGTACTTAGCTGGACACTACATTCTTCAGGTCAGTAGTCACAAATTTAATCTTTTTTTGTTTTAAGATATAAAAGGTGAAAAATACTTTTTGTAACAGATAACATGGTAAAAGCAATCAGATATATGTGTGTGAAGTTGACTGGAGTACTATTTCCCTTAATGATTAATAAGACTTTATAATCAATGAAATACTTCCCTAGGGTGCATCAAGTTTCTTACCTGTAATGGCATTGTCACCAAAAGAAGGAGAGAAAATCCTGGACATGTGTGCTGCACCTGGTGGCAAATCGACTCATATTGGTAAGTTGGGTGTTGCCCTGTATTTCAGAATATTTAGCGGGAGCATTAAGAGTGAGTGGCTGTCAGCTCTCTTGTGAAAATGGATATCACTTCAAGATATGCTTGATGACTGGAGGGTTAACTGATTTAACCCTCATGGTCCTTGTGATTGTTAAACTCCATTGTTCAGCTTGCACTAGAGATAAATTTTTTTTTTTTTACAGTCAATGTATATCATTAAAGCAAATTTTTTTTATCAATGTTAGTGAGATAGTCTTAACTCATGACCGCTGTTAAAGCGGAATACCGCTGAACGAGATATCATTTATTGTTTGTCGCCCAGGAGTGTGGCGACAATTTGAATGGCCAAAATCGACCCACTATGTTTAATTAGTTATCATTTGCGTTTTTTTACATCTGGCAATTGTGTCTGGGATCAGAGAGGCAGGGAGAGGCGAGAAAATGTAGGTTAGTAGCGTGCCCGGGTTCCTAGAGTGAGCATCTCTGCTGCTGCCTTCCCACCTGTGATCCAGGATTTTATGCATTTGTGTAAGCATTGTGCTGTATCATGGAACAATGAGTGATTACAATGTTTTGTCGAGGGATGTACTGTACTAGTAACTATTGCATCCCTATACAGTATAAGGCAGGACATCCAACAAAGTACATTTGTGAGTGGACTACATAGCTTAGAGGTCATATCAACTTTGGGTGGGGGGTGAGATGCAGAGATTGCCTCCCTGCCATATCCAATATTTATCCCTCCTTTGTTCACTCTGCTTCACACAGACAAACTAGTTACCACACAACATATACATTTCATATATAACTTACAAAGACTATCCGTAAGCTGTTGCATTGCCAGGGTTGTAATTACCACAATCAATCCACCTAAGTGGGAGGAGAAGGAGGGTGAGAGGGATATAAAAAGAGTAAGAAAGAAGTGGATGGAAACATGCATAAAACACACACACACGTTTAAGTTAGAAATTTTTCAACAAGAGAGATGCCAGTCTGCTGCCTCTGTTGGAGTGGTTTCTTCAGGAACAAGTCAGTCAAGAGGAATGCCGAGATTATTAGAGCTGTAATTTTGGGTAGATGATTAGATTTCTTCATATATTTATTTATTTTTATTCAGTTACATGCACACAGTCCTACATACAGAATGTACACAAAAATAAAAAAAGGCAACAATAAATGCAGTGGCTAGGGTGGTGAATCAGAGACGTAGTTATAGCCCACCACCCACACACTTCTTACACATACACACCCATTCTTTTCATTTTTCTTATTTTATGTTGTAGTTTTATATTATATTTTATTTATTTCTAAGCCACATTGTTTATATAGAGTAGAATAATTGTTAAAGAAGTCCATTTTTCTGAGAACCATGACAGAAGTCGGCTGTGGCCTGCGGGAGACGGTACACTAATATCTCAACATTCGTGAGGGATAGGTTTCTGGGACACCCGCAAATGTAGAATTTCGCGAATAATAGTCTTTAATACCCTAACTTTAATATTATAGTGTACTATAAATTATAGAAAAAACTTTATTTAAGCCCTCTAAATAGCACACAGGTATGTACAGTTATTTATACAGTTGTATTATGTGTTGATTAGAAAAAAAAAATGTGAAGCAAGTAGTGGATTGCAGAAGCGGAGATATTGTCTGCTACCTGCCTCACACGGCCCTTACCTTACCACCACCACTGCGCCATCAACACACACACATGAATGCACGCCTGACATGCAATGCTGTGAATGAAACAAGCATACGTACTTAGTACAGTCTCTCCTCGACTTATGAAGGGGTTCCGGACCGACGACCAGGTTGTAAGTCGAAAAGGCGAAAATAATACATAGAAAATGTAAAATAGGTGTCTCTTTTTCTTCTCAGCACCACGAGAACTCTCATTTTTATACTTGCCAGCCATTTTAAAGGGAATTACAAACGAAAATTTTATTAGTACACAGCGCGATCACTAATGTCGGGACTTGAAAATACGTAATTTGAAAAATATTTTATACGACTGCGGCGGTCGTATGTCAGGGTGGTCGTAAGTCGAGTAGGTCGTAAGTCGAGGAGCACTCTGTACACTACTGTATACACTCGTTTAACGGAATCTGACATAACAAACTCTCGATTTAGCGGAAGGCAATTTTTCTGTTGTTTTTCGTTCGATTTAGTGAACTAGTTCGCTAAATTGAGAGTAATTCTATTAAAATGCTCGCACCTACAGAGACACCTCAGCCACATGATATAGTAAAACCAACTTCAGCCTATGGCGAATGTACCTTATGTATAAAAATGATAAATAATATAAAAATCACCATATAAGATGCACCCCCCATTTTAGCAGGGATTATCTAGGAAACTGTTACTATAGTGCATTTTTTCCCAGCTGAGAAGAGATGCCCCGCCCCCTCCTCAAGAGTTACAGCTGATTGGCTGTTGCAAATCTGTCCGATTTCTTCCTGAAGTAATGATTTGGGGTGATGGACTATTGTACAGTATTTTGAAGCCAATAATGAAAATTAAAAGTAATTCAGGGTCCTGCTCTACTGTGTTTTGAAAGCTCATTATCAAATCACACTATACAGTATAGATGGTCAACTGTAGTAAGGTATGGGTGAAGGAGACTTAGATAATCAGGATAACTATTTCATTATGCAGCCAGTTGCTTGATGGTTGATCTCCTATAATGTGACACCCTCCATCTTGTGGCTCTTGTTAATGTGTTTGAGGGTGTAGACCCTAGATGAGTAAGCTGCAGGTGGTCTTATGAATGCTTATCCACTCCATCTAAACTGTCTCCCTTAAAATGGGTGTATTAGAGGCAAGAGGTTGTACACAAGAGGCAGAACCAGTACTGTAGAGTACTACTCCATTATTCACATGTTGGAAGTTATTTGGGCAGCAATCTTGATATCAGAGTTAATGTAGAGATGAAAGAATAAAAATATATACACACAGGTGATATGTTAAACAATTGGTAAGTTAAAGATTTTAGATTTTCTTGTATCTTAATAGTATATAGATATGTCCTCTTTTCTTTTATTAATTTTGTAAATTAGATCTTCTTCATAGGGCTTTTAGCAAAAAATTTACTCAAGGGTTTAACTGAAATTTTTGAGTTATGAGTGTTATAAGACATTTTTTAATGTTTTGTCAAATTATCCTGTAACAATGTACAATAAATTGGTGTACAGCATTATGTGTTGTACTGTTATTTATATAGAAAACATTCCTCTTATTACTTTGTTATTTACAGCTGCAATAATGCGAAATACAGGGATGGTTGTCTGCAATGACATAAACCGTGACAGAGTAAAGGCCTTGGTTGGTAACTTCCACCGCATGGGGATCACCAACTCGGTCATAATTTCACATGATGGCCGTGTGTTTCCAAAGGTACAGTACTTTTATTTTTGTGTTACTTTACATTCTTAGGTTTAGATCACCTGTGACCTGGAGCATGATACAGTTAACTCATGCCTATCAATGGATATTAGAAATTAGCCTACTAGCCAGTATTAAGAATAATTCTGGAAAATTATGCAAAAATTTAGTAACAAGTCATGCTTTTTTTTTTTTTTTTTTACGGGGATTAGCCCACCCAGGAATGGGTCAATGACCTACATCAGGGCCTGGGGTGGGGGGCAAAAATATAATCATAATATTAATAACTTAACAAAATCTAATAAAGAATAAAAATCATACAAATTAAATATACATAGTAGTAGTAGTAGTAGTAATAATAATAATAATAATAATAATAATAATAATAATAATAAAATCAATAGTAAGAAACGATGTACTGTATGTATGTTGTGTTGTCAAAGTAAGAGAAACACTTGAGACCCTGCAACTGTGTGTAAATGAGGCATAAAGTCAGATCAGCAACCTGGGATTTGGTCACAATTTTTGTGATGCCACATGGCAGCAGGATCTACCATTAGACATCACATTATGTTTCCAATATCTTCCCAGGCTGTAGTACCTCCCTGTTTGATAGCTGTTACTGTTTCTTCTCTTAGCTACCCAGTAGTACCTACTCACCTCTGTCACTTGTGAAATTTTGTCTCTCATAAATAACATTACTGTTATTTTCCAGATGATGCCCCGTGCTTTTGATCGTGTCCTCCTAGACGCACCGTGCTCAGGCACTGGTGTTATCAGCAAAGATGAGAGAGTTAAGACCAGCAAAGATCCCAAAGACATACAGAGATGTTCACATCTTCAAAAGGAATTGATCTTGGCTGCCATTGATTCAGTACACAAGTTTGATGGTCAGAACGGCTACATTGTCTATTCCACTTGTTCTGTCCTTGTAAGTATAATCAGCTGACCTTAGGCCACTAAAAAATAAAAGTGGTTCTAATAGCCCAAGTTTCCATTAATCTTTACAAGAATCTTTGTTCCTGGACCCTATACTTATATGTAAGTTGGATTTTTCGTAAACTGAAAATAACCCTTCCACAGTTTAACGGTATTGATGAATTAGTGGTCAAGTGGCTGCATAAAGGTGCATTCAGACCATCTGGGTGAAATCCGTTTTTGTTGGAAAGCACTATTTTCGGCCGAGTTCTATACGATGGCAGTTGATAAGATCTTCTTACTACACTTTAAATAAGGTTGAAAGCCCTTTGAAAATAGGGTAGAACATCGATTTGGGGCAGACAGGAAATTATGGGCTTGGCTTTCGCATCATAAGGTGCTCTCATCCCGTCAGTGAGTGAGTGAGAGGAGCAGGCGGCCAATCACAGCGGCCAGCCTACAGCCTCCTTCCCCGTGTCGGCCAATGACGGTGAGCGTCTGCTATCTACGTCATGGCCCCTTCAGCGGGCGGGATTTTCACTCTGATATCGATTGAAAAAAAAAGCCATAAGCGGGTGGGAGTTTTGTTGATTCAAGTCAACATTGCAACAATCCAGTACATTACTTAATAATGCCCTACCTACCATCTGCAAGTACACAGTCTTTTAGCTTCAAAATGCATAAAAATTAATGCTGCACTGTCTCTCAAAAAACAACAAAGTTATGCATGTTTGAAATTGGAAAAAACTTGAAACGTGGTTTAAAATTTTGGCGCGAATAACCCATATGATGCCTCATATTCTGTAAGGTAAATGAGAATAGATCTTTATTTTGTATAAATTTAATGTTTTTGTCTTTTTTGTATAATTTTTTCTCTTTAATTTGTATTAATTTAATGATTATAAGGCTATTTATAACTTAATTGAGTTATTTAGACACTATTTAATCATAATATCAGTAGGATATAAAACTTGTTTGGGGTCTTAGGAATGGAACGTAATTTCCCCCATAAGTTATTACAATTGGGTATCCCTTATCCAAAATGCTTGGGGCCGAAAAGGTCTCGGATTTTCAGATTTTGGAATACCAATATCCTGTATACCCTGTATCATGCAGTAGCTCACCCAGTGTGGATGGGGTCAAGTCAATGCACGAAATTAATTTATATTTCATTTACAGTACAGTATATGGATGCATATAGTCTGCATGTAGTTTTTTTTAAATATTTTTTCTCATTTTGTGGATGAAAAACTTTACATGATAAGACATACACTGAAAAATCAGAAAGGTAAGCACTCATTTCCATCTGTTTGGCATCGCCATGATGCCTGACTCTACGGTGCTAAGTAACCTTTATTCATAACTCATACATACTTAACCTAGTAAAAGTTATGTTATATGCCATATTCAGTGTCTTCTCTACCATAAATGTAATTAAATATGTTTGAACAGTGTATATAATAAAACTAAGAAAAAAAAAATGATTTCAATGCATTTTAGCTTTAGGAATTTTGGATAAAGGATACCCAATCTGTAATATTGTTCTATGATCAATCATTTATTGATGGCTTTTTGAGGTCCCTAACCCCATCGTGTAACGGTCATTGCTAGTACCATAATGTAGACCGAGACTCGATAGAGCTTGTTTTATGAGGATTTAGGATTTGAGTCATGATATCCCAAACACAGGTGTTTGCATATGGTTGTATTTCTCCAGTAACCATATAGAACAGGTTTAGGGGCATGGGACATCAACATAGTGAGGGTGAAAGCAAACAAAAGTGCAATGAACACTTTTTGCATGTGTTGGTGGGGCTGCTGAATCTAAAAAATTTCCTCTAGCCCATAATTGTGTTTGAAATGAGTGGAGACATCATTTAAAAACTCTTAATGGTGGAAACAGTAGCTCAGAAAATGGATACATTTGGTGGTAATGGAGTGTGGCAGGTGTGCGTGCGTACGTGACATATGGACAATGCAATACCTGCTCGTCTTCTGCTCTTCCTGGAAAAATTACTATTACCATGTATTTATGGCTGAACGTGTGTTGAACTTAAAGCCTGAAATGACATTTTTTCAATAATAATATACTGTACTTTTTTTCATTGCTAGTGTACAATATTAACCCTTAGACTCTGGGTGTCGTAAGATCCACCAAACCCCCTGCACAGGCATTGTTTGGTAAAAACGCTTTTTTTCAAAACTCCATTGTCTCCTTATGAATATATTAATCAATTATAAGAAAAATACCAGAAGAATGTTCTTTATATTCATCTTTCATTGTAGCATGGCTGGAGAGTTGTCTGGAGTGTATGGTGAACACAGCCCACAATGAGCAGGAAATGCATAATTCAAACTTGAAGGAACTTATATATCATATTTCTAATAGCTATACAAAAAACAATGTCTTTATATTTTCCTCAAAAGAACTATAAAATAGTGCACAGTAGGAATATTCAGGCAGCACAATACTTATCACTATCTTCTCATCACTATTTTCAAATATACTGTATACACTATTTGCATGCATTTCTACTGAATTTAGAACTTCTTAATTGTGTGGAAGTCTTTGTAACACGGAATGCACAAGGCAACTCCACACTCCTTACACCATATCATTGCACTGTGCTTCATGGTAGCTGGTAGTGTGGGGAGGGGAAAGGAGTGCCAATCTGTAGGCCTATCACTGTCCTCACCACCTCGACATCATCTGGGTTCTGTTTCCTCATCATCATTGTCTTTGTCACCCGACACTACAGGTATATCAATGGCAATCAAATCAAGCATCTCTGGATGAGCAGCACTACTGTCAAGCAAATGCCTTCTCTTGCATTTGAGTGTGGAGTGAGGTGGGTCATAAGAAAAGTCTAAGAACATGCATCCCTCACAATATCTGGTGGGTAACTGACCATGAGGCACGAGTCTTGAGACAAATACACACGAGTTGAGTTGCCAATTACACAAAAATCCCATGCAAAGTACAGCAAACCCTTGCACTTCCGGACCTCTCAGATCTGGATTTTGGTTGGTGGTCTCTCTCAGTCCGTATTCCACGTTGACACCCCTGCTGCTAAAATGGACCCTGTCTGCATCTCCCGTTACTACTCGCCACATGCTGTTTATACAGTATAATTATTGTTGTTATTACTGTATTATCATTACTGTGTTGTTATTTAATACCATTATTATTACTTTAATTATTAATACCTTATTATTATTGTTGTAATTATCATTACACTCCATGTACAATATTATGATTATCGTTAACATGCCTTCATCACCAGGTTTATATGGACATTTGCCACATCCGTACGCCCTCGCCCCCTAATTGTCTGGTAGTAATGTTGGGGTTTACTGTATTTCCTCCCACCTGGTAATTCAAAATATATCACGAAAATTAAGTACATTCAGGAATGTCACCTGGGGTCTCCTAGGCGAACATTCAGGAATGTCCCCTGGAGTTTAAGGGTTAATTATAATTATTACATCCATTCACCATCTTTCCTTGTGTTGGTGGTGCTTGATAAGTCAGGTGAAGTATACATCAATATTCATGCATTCTCATCATGCAGATTGAAGAACTGTTCAATATAAAACCTTTCACAATTGTAAAATCTACTTACAAGGTCTCCTTCATATATGCATGATGCAAAATTATCACTCACCTGACAGACTTGTGATTTTTTTATCTGACTCGCTTTAAGGATTTTTCACTCTGGCAGCCCTAGTTGGTGACACACTCCTACCCAGTACACGTGGAGAAGCACTTTTACTATTTATACTATGGGTAAACCACTTTACAGTACGAAACGGTCATATCATTGAAAACTGTTGCCGACAACCAGACTTGTGTCTGATTTTCCGAAAACAGTCCGGATTAGCACTATTATGTCGAGATCCCTATGTCTTTTTTTTTTTTAGACTCACATTTTCCAGACTGGGGTCTGCCCCATAGTCTGGTTTATCAAGGTTCTTTATATTTAAACTAAAGATATATTTTTTTCTTATCATAAAACAGAATGAGTTTTACACATTATTTTTGTCACTGTCACTCATAGGTGTATTTAAGCTTTGTGGTTTATTTTTGTTATGATTTGGTCTTTTCACCCACTTTACTTTGAAATTTTGTTTTTAGTGATATAAATGACTTGACCTTAGTACATAATGTATTCTTCTTTTGTCAGGTTGAAGAGAATGAGGCAGTAATCGAATATGCTCTTAAGAAAAGAAACGTAAAGCTGGTTCCCACTGGCTTAGATATTGGCAAGTCAGGTTATGTGAACTACAGAGAAAATAGGTAGGTCACTATGCTGTGTTCTGTTATGATAACAGATAAAAGAGAAACACTGTATTTATTGCTATTTGGAATTTTGGGAATAAGTCATGAGGTAAATAAAATACTGTAAATTTCAAGTTTAACCCCGTTCATATCACCAATATGAACGGGGTTAAACTTGAAATTTACAGTATTTTATTTACCTGATGAATTATTTTTTACCTTCATTTAATGTATTTTGTTATTCTATTTCTTTTCTCTTAAATTAAGTGATTTTAAATATAGATAAGGACTTAGGTTATGATATAGTGGGATTTAAAACATTATTCTGTAAGTACAGTATGCACATAGCATGTGTTTTAACTTGTGTACATTTTCAACTTAAGAACGTCCTCATGGCCAAAGGGTAATGATCTAAATTTATGTTGGTGGCTAGTGTTTTTCTTTAAAACTTTGTAAACTGATTCAAGTTACAGTATAGCACATAGCATCCAGTACATGTGTTCTGCCCTTATATTACCACTCCACAATGTGGCCCCAAGATTAGGGAATGTAACATTTTTCTTGTAGAGATGACCCAAGAGTATAATAAGATAACATCAGCTTTCATGACTTACCATTCATGTATGAGTAATTAGACTTTCTAATAGCCCTTGCTGACTGACACAGTGTGACTAATTCTTGGCCTTTATGTTTTGCAGATTTAATCCTATGATGCAGCTGTGCAAGAGAATATACCCCCACAGCTATAATATGGATGGTTTTTTTGTAGCTAAATTGAAGAAGCTTAGTGAAGTGGAGAAAAAAACTGATGAAGATGAAAGTGAAGCGGGGAAGAGCTAGATGTTCGAAAACAGTATTATTATTTTACAAATTTCAGAGTAACTTGTAATCAATGAGAATTATTTTTTTTAAGTTATCATAGTTCGATGCTAGTATTTTTTTTTTATAATGCCAATAAATAATATATTGTAATGTCTTGGATCTTTCACTCATGTAAATTATTAAAGAAAGGTTATCTATAATAGGTTCTCTATCGTACTCATCTCCCATTTTTGAGCATGGTGGAGCAAGGAGTATAGAAACTTGAAAAGGGAGAGAGTGGTGCAAGATATACACAGAAGGCAACAGGAAAGATTCACTACAACAAAGAGAAACACTGGATGCTTACTCAAACATCTTTGTCAATGAAAAGATCAAGGTACCTGTACAGGTATTCCTTGAATTTGTGTTTTATGATAATATATAATTAACACATTCATGTGTTTCATTTTTGTATTATTATTTTATTTATATATGATTTATATGAAATTACTCATTGTGTTATAGCAGTTTGACTGGCTACTGCATGTATACAATCCAACAGCATATTTTGAATCCAGCTCCAAGCTTCGACAGAACTCTCCAGCAATTTCTTGCATTTTCCAAGTGATTTACTCTATTTAGAAGTATATCAGGAAAATGACTATGTGAAACAAGAAGCAGAAATACCTTTAGTGGTAAGAGACCCCACAAGCCATCACTGTCAAAAGTCTCACCCATCAAGTGGTAATCGAGTTGTTGAGTACAATTAGTTAAACTACTATCATCTAAGAGAAAATCCAAATAAGGATTAATATAATTCTTACTAACTTGTTTACAATAAATTGTTTAAGTAACTTTTAGTTACTAAATAGAGCTGAGTTGGAAAATTTTTAGTTCAGTAAGTACCTACTGAACAAAAGGGTTGGGTTCCACTAAAATGCTTTTGTTAGGTGGATTATGTTCATCAAAACCATTTTTCCCATATAAATTAATGTAATAAGGGGGGGATGTGTTCCTATATTAAGCTTTGTGATAGAATAATATACTGTACTAAGCTCTGTGACAATATAATTGCAACAAATATTGTTAATGTACTCACCAAATCCATGTCGAAAGAAACAGGTGCAGTGGTTGTTCCTCTCTGAGGCCAGAGGAACACAGTTACTTAAACTTAATTAGTTATTGCTAGGGGCAGGATCATCTGCCTCTTCACTGAGGCATTGTGATCACTGCCATAGTCCTCGGGTGATAGGACTGGTTGTGGTGGCGGCAGCAGATGGAGGAGAGGTGGCTGGCAACACAGTGGTGGTGGAGGTGGCGGTGTCAGCTGACTGAGCGATGACCGGTGGAGGAACTGAGGTTGTCATTTTCTTTTTAAAGAAAGCGTGGAGTGCTGGCTCCAGCTGTAGCAATTCTTCATTTGTTAGGTCTTCACCATGTCCCTCAAGCAGATACTGTTTTCCTCATCCACCTCATTAAATCCTGCTTGCTGAACCAGTTGCACGATATGCTGGTTTGTAGCAGCTGTAAACACACTGGCCAAATTTTTTTCCACACACCATTCATTGCAGAGTCGGAAACTTCATTCCAGGCCTCTTTAATATTTTCCAGAGCTTTCGTTATATTAAAATATTTCCAAAACTGTCTTATTGTTGGTAGTTCTGGGCTAAGAAGCCTCCCAGAAGCCTCCCTAAGAAGCATTCCCAAACCAGAGCAAAGAACATTTTAGGTCCGTGGGCGCTGGTTGACAGGTTGGTTGCGTTGGACACTGGTGCCCAAGGAGGTGGGAAACATAAACAGTTGTCAGTTGTTTGTGGGAATATTTCATTCACTCTAGAAATCATACAATGTTTCTTATTATGTTAACGTAGGTAAATGCATGGTTTATATAATTTGATTATCACTGCGCCTGTCGCCTTTTTCAAATTAGACTACAAGATATGTATTTCTCCCATACATACAGTCAGTGGCGGCTCGTGAAAAATAAAATGGAGGGACTGCAAGCCTCACACCGAGTCCCCACCAAACAATAAGCATGGAATTTCAGAACAGTACAAGCAGGAACAAAGAATATACACGCCAGTTTAACATCAGTGTTTATCAGAAATGTGAATGGCTCTGTGGTTGTGACGAGGCAAATACTTTATTCTGCTTTCCATGCTTATTGTTTGGTGGGGACTCGGTGTGAGGCTTGCAGTCCCTCCATTTTATTTTTCACGAGCCGCCACTGCATACAGTAATATCTCCATTAGCCGGATCCCTCAAACTCGGAAATCTCTGAGAGCCTGAATGGAAATTTGCTCAGAAAATCATTCCCAAAGCCAGTTTTTTCCAAAAATTTTCGGCATTAGGAACAAATTTTTCGAGGGTGAAAAATCGAGAGAATTTTCTGAAAATTTCTTGAATAAAGATGAAAGTATTTTTTTTGGGGGGGGACCTGACCTGGCTCAAAGTCAGGTGGAGGTAGGGTGGGGGATTAGTGGTCTCATATTACTGACTTGATGGAATGTCAGGTACCCTTTCATGAGTGGGGGATTAGTGGGTTTCATGACCTGAAGATATCTTGATTAAAAATGAAACCTTAAGTATTTTTAGGCGAGACTGTGGTAAATATAAGTGTAAATGAACAAAGTTGTATCTCTTTAACATTACATTACATAACATTTTAAAATATGGAGTGAGAAATCAGAAAAGTGTGGGTGATTAGAGAGATGGAGTGGAAAGAAGTGATAACATGCACCAGTGTTGCCAAGTGATAAGCTCCTCAACAGCTGATGTTTTAATTCGCCTCCATGCAGTCACACAACAAGACCCTCACCGGATGCTTGTTGTCTTAATTCCCATGTTGTGTGTGTGTGTGTTTTTTTTTTTAGATTGCCAAGCACATTGTAGGATTTGAAGAAGTTGATGAAGAATTTGTTCAGGAGTCAGGTGGTGAGGTGAGATGCCAAGACAACTGAACCATTGTCTTATAACATTTAACATTATAATTTCTATTTTAAAATTAAATGATACATGATAGCTCAGCAGGGCTACTTTTGCCCTTAGACAACTGATCAATGAATAAACCAGGACATATGGAAACTCATTATACACTAGTGATGTCACAAAGCTTTGAAACTGCAACTACAAATTTATCACAATCTGTACTCAAATGTACTAAGCTAATTACTAAAATTATTATGTATGGTGCAAAATAAGGATGTTTATACTCAAATTAATTGCTATCTCTTAAGTCAAGTCAGTGACATTTTATAACCCAAAAAATAAAACCTTTCATAATCCTTGAGTAAAAATTAATCTCCTGGCTGTTGACACCCCTCATCCCCCTCCCAGCCAGACGGAGAAGGGTCTATGGGGGGGTAAAAGTGACTGTGACTACCCATCCCCAAAACGGTTAATTCTCGTGTGTGTGGTGCAAAACAAGTGATGTTTATACTAAAATTAATCGCTATCTTACAAGAATTCCAGCAATACAAGTTATATTCTCGTATGTCAAGTCAGTGACATTTTATAAGCGTTAATCTATCCTCCTGGAGAGGGGGGGATAAGTGACCGCGCCACCTCTCTCCCACAAGGGTCATCTCAATGTTTGCCTTCTGTACTGACTCATTCATAATACAATATTGTTTATTTGTTTTTCATTAATTAGTACAGATACATTGCTGTAATAATCTGTGCTTATTAATACCTGTACCCTTCATATACAATACAGTGTAGTACTATGTATATACCTCAGGTAAAAATGATGTCATTCAAGACATATTCAGGTCATAAGACCCACTAATTCCCCACCCAACACTGGGGCAGCACCCAACATTCATCGCAAGTGATTAAAAGAAACCCAACTAAGTCAAGATGTTTGTGTTTTCCCTGGTTCTCATCGTTATGAAACTACGCTTCCACGTAACAATTTTTGATATATATATATATATATATATATATATATATATATATATATATATATATATATATATATATATATATATATATATATATATATATATATAACTATCAGTTTCTAGTCTGCACTACATTATTAGCTCGGCTATATGTACTGATTTGCGTATATGTTTACACTTAGGTTCCCTTGATAACTGCCTCCCCCCCTGCCCCCTGCCTCTCTGTTCACGACAGGATGGCTGATAACGGCGAATCTGTCAACAATACCGAAGACAACCCTGTGGAAAATTTCAACAAGAAGCTGAAAATGTATCCTAAGGGGTACAATGGTCGGCAAGGATTCGAAGAGTTCTTTGAATATTCCTTCGAGTATACTGCAAGGATTAATGTTGCGGTATGTAGGAGTGAATTGTATAAGGCCTACTTTCATTACAACTGCTCCCGAGGTTATCAATTAGCTTCTTCGGTGAGCATCGGCCAACACTTAGGGTGGATGGGTGTGGAGTCTCGGCTGCTGAGTAGAATGAAAAAGCAAAAATACTATTACGTTGGACTGGAATGGAAAAACAAAACAGACAGACAGACCATGGAGGATGAAGTCCGGCAGAAACTAGAAAAAAAGGTCAAGCGGAGGAAGGCTCCCAAACGCGCACCTAATTATCAGGAACCGTGCAAACGCGCACCTAATGATCAGGAATCACGGTCACCAATAAAACAAGCAAAGAAAAGGTTGGAAAAATATAAATTGGTTGAGAACAAAATCAACGAAGTGGTTGGGGTAAAAGACAACACAGTAGAAGTTAAGAAAAAAACCAGATTCACATTTATGTGGGACTGGAATCTACAGGACATCGTTGGAGTTGAAAAGGCAAACAAAACAGTTGGGGCTGAAGAGATGTAACCGAGGTCATCTTCAAGTTATAAGTCCATGTCTGATTCCGTGTGTGATCTTCAGTTGGTAGAAGGAACATCGAATCTGCCTGAGGAGACCATGTTGGATTGAATATGTAAGTTGAGTTTCAAGAAACTGGGAGACGGACATATTTGTTTATCCTTTATTAAAAGAAATACCCACTTTTTGTGTATGAAATAATATGGAGATAATCTTTGAATAAAAAACAAATTAAATATATGGTTTCGTTGCCTTTTTAACCTATTAGCATAGGAGAAAATTTTATATTCAGACTTAAATACTCTAAAATTGTTTACCCTGACAAGAAACAGTTTTACAATATAATGTTAATAACTTTAAAAAAATTATAAGAATTTCAAATAACATATTGTAGTGGATCTCTCCCCTACGAACTACATCCGCATTCCAATGCGACAGTATCCTAGCAACCAAACGAGCTGCCAAGGGGGAAGGGGGGGGGGTCACCAGCTGCTACAGGATCCTAGCAATACGGTGGGAGGGGAGGTGGATCGCCATCTGCTACGTCTTTCCTAGCAACAGAGTCAAGAAACCGGCGAGTTCCCACGGGTTTACTTCCGGCTGCTGTGTATATAAGCTCTGTCTCTCCATTGAGATTCATTCTGGACTACGTTCCTGAACACACAACACCTCCTTCAAGCAAGCTCCTCGCTGTCCAGCTCTCATTCAACCTGGAGGACAGCAACACGCAACATCTCTAACTTAGCTCCTGCACAGAAACCTCCTCAAGCACGCTACTCAATGAACGTGTCTTCTGAGCAAGCTTCTCGCCACACGGCATCTCCAGCACCAGACTGTCTTTCATATAATATATTTTATAAAAGAAAACCACCTTCTAGAGTTCCTATCCATCCATCCTGAGTGCTAGACACATATCACGTTACCGTACAATATTTATGGTTAAATGCCGTTTGGATTTTGAATCTGGCAATTGACCAACGAAATAAAATTGTATACTACTATCATATAAGGAGATTATTGTATTGTAAGGCGTTTCCAATTTACGGAATAGCTAACGTGTTAGCTATTCTGTGTGCGCAGACGCTTCTTTTGAGCTGTGCGCATGGAACATTCAGAGGGTAGAGCTAACACTCAAATACTAAAGGCAGGAATCAGTGTAAAATAGTCGGTAATAATACTAGCTGAGACCTCAAGGCACAGTGACGTCATTTTATGTAGTCCAGAATTAGGATGGCGCTGCAGTCGTACTTCTGTAACGTCACGTTGTCGTC
>NW_024730668.1:5122353-5133417 GCF_018991925.1 Homarus americanus
ACTACTACTACTACTACTACTACTACGACGTGGCCTCCAGCCTCCCCAATAGCCACACCTTCGCCACCATTTATTTACCTTAATATTAAATATCCTAATACATAAGCAACTATACTATCTGTGTTAAATTAGTTGAGCCGCAGATCGATGCGGCATTCGGTGACTGTAGCCTCATAGTCGATATCTGCAGCAGTTGACGGAGTAGGGGCAGAAGCTCTCGTTCCCCTGAGGCAGAGCAAAGCCGACCGAAGGAGAGAGAAGGACAGTCGACATCTCATCCAGGCTGTGACATAACTTCTGGGCTGCTGCTTCTGTTCGGAGATCAGCTCCGCGAGTCTGGCGTAGAAACATCTTGCGCTTGGGCCCATCCCACCAGAGGTTGTGAACACTAGCGGAGTGAAGCTGCCTTGATCGACATTTTGAATTCTCTCCCCATATGCCCTTCTCTTGTCGTTCTCGTTCCTCCTATGTGCAGCATCGAGAGCTAGGTTTCGGTGACAAACGGCCATGGGATCAAAAATCCTGATGTCGAAGAAGGCTCGCTGTCCCAGCGTCCAGAATCCTCGAGCACTGACGTCCACACGGGCTTCGTTAGATGTGTTTGAAGTCCTGTGTTGGAGGATCTCGCCATCCAGTGGAAGGAGGGTCGGTTCTACCATGACGTCCCGGCAGGTTTCCTTCAACATATTTGCTGTGAGATCCCTTACCTCGTCATGCCTCATGCATATGAAGCCCCCCTTCTTGCAAACCATGGCGTGATCGCCATCATAGGAATAGCCACACACACATTGGGAGGGCAAACCATCTACTGGCCAACCGTACCTTAGAGCAATGGCATCTGTAAATTCTTGTTTGTTAAGGCTGAAACCATTTGCCCTTATCGGTAACGTAGTTAACCAGTTCGAGGCGCCCACCTCCTGCGCTATAGCTACTTTTTTGTCAAATTTTCTGGAACCAGCAGCAATAGTTGCTGCAACATGTCATTTTGGCAGTGCTGCCGATCTGTTGTAATGGACCTACGGATCTTATTAACTTCGCTGGTGTCCACTTCCCCTGTTGCATTCTGGGCTATTATGTGGTCAGTGAGGGCTGCCGTGAGCTTCAGTGAATTTTGATGTTCAGAGTCAGCAATCTCCTCTGGATTAGTTAGTCCCATCCCTCCCAGTCTTGGTGGAAGTGCAAGAAGTGTTCTTTCTTCTAGAGTTAAGTCGTGGTGTTTCACTAGTTTGGGAATGAACTTGACACTGATTGCTTCTTCCAAAGGGTGGAGGAGGGGTCGGATCTCAGGGATGGTACGCATCAGGTAGTTCCAACGATGCTTGACTCCATGTGTGAATGCTGCAAAGGCCGCATGTGGCTCTGTGTTTGCAATCTCCGATAGAGCATGGACTTCGCTAACCCACTCATTCACCTTTCCCCCTACGTACTGGGTCTTGAAGTCCGTAGTGCCAATTACTGCGCCTAGATGTCTTTTGCCGTCCTTAGTTATTTTGACCTCACTTTCGCCGAAAACCTCCACAGCCCGATCATAATGATCTGGCTTCACGATGAGGAAGGATTTGCTGGCGTTTGGGTGGTACCCTATTTGTGGACCTCGCGATGTTACCAGGTCCCACCACTTTTTGATGTCCTCCACTTTTCCTGCTCCTGTGAGGTCATCAGCATATGCCACTTGTTTGACCCCAGTTGTTTCATACTTTATTTCTTGTTGGAGCACTGATAGGCCTATTGCATACATTGCCATTGCAACGGGGTCCCCTGTGTTGTTCCCTCGGTCGACTGTAGGATGGTATCACCTCGTAGAGCCTTGTTGTTTACTATGTAGAGGTCTGAAGGATTCCTATACGAATTTTCAACATACATCGCAAAGCTAGGACACTTGATCTTGATGTTGTGCAGTGCAGCCTTGCGGTTAAGTATGTTGAATGCGTTTGAAGCATCCACCAGAAGAACGGCCTCACAATCACGCTGCTCAAATATCAATCTCATGGCGTGAATGGCCGCCTCCCCACCAGCCTGGTGGCCAGCACACACTTGTAGGTTCCCTGCTGCTGCCCTGACATCGTCCTTTACCACCTCCATTATGCACTTTCCGATGATCCGCCTCAGCACTTCCCCCACCCCTATAGGTCTACATCCTGGATTCTTTTCCAGAGGAATAAGGCGGCAGGCCGTCAGAGCCTGGAGGTGATGGCAGCAAGAGGATGCAAGCTTTCTTGCAAGGGTGGCAATGGCAGTGCAGAGTCGCTTGCTACAGGGCCAAACTTGTTAGTGCTGAGGATGACTCTCCAACCGTTTGCATCCAGACCTGAAGGGCCGGCTCCTCCTCGAGTCTTCAGTGCCTTTTTCCACACCATCTCTCCTGTTATTTTCTCGAACAGGACAACATTTGGTGGGATATAGGCACCCTGGAGCCTGATGCCTTCATCTTCACTTGCAGGGGGATGTTTCTCTCTCAGTAGTTGTAAAGTCGCTCTGTTTATTGGCATCACCCCACCGGAAGATTCCTGAGTGAGAGATCTTACCGCGAGAGACACTTTTCCCACACGCATTTTGTTTCCAAATTTTCTTGCCACGTCATCGGTGTTTTGCTTTCCGTCACCCGTAGATTTTAGTCTCTCCTGCAGTGTTCTTGCTTCACATAGGAGATCATCTAGGGCCCCAGTCCGCCACATTGTCGATCTTCTCTTCATTGCTGCCACATTTTCTTTGTGCTTAGCCTTTGTGTGTGTCCTCTGACAAAATAGATGTGGTATTATTGCCAGTATTTGAAGAGCTAGGGGGGCGAGGAAGCGGTCCTGAGTGTAATCAGTCATGAAGAAAGTCATCTCCCGAATCATTTCTTTGGTGGCCGCACACTTGGGTGGTTCAAATAAGTTAGCGGGCGACCACTTGACAATTTCTGAGTAGGTTTCTTTGACCCATACGCCTGCATTTTCCATCGACATGCCTTTCCACTGAGGCGGCTGTCTCTCATTCTCCTCCTGGACACCTGCTACTGAGGGAGCAGCATTTATTAGTACTACATTTTCGGGTTGAGTAGACTCACTGCTATCATTTGGGATATCATCGGGTGGTTGGGTCCCGGCGATATCCACTGTGGCCGCCTGTGTCGGCTCCCTGCGACGTGGGTTCCGACACTGGTCTAGCTTCCTGCAATTCACACATGGTCGGTTGTTTCTCGCACAAACACAATTTGTGCAGTTTTGGTTCGGGCTTGCACAGACGCAGCAAGGAATGTTACCAGGCATAGTGACCAGCACCTTGGGCGACGGTAACGTCCGCCTCCGGACATCTGATTTAGTCCCAGGCACAAGATTATACTGGTTCTTATGAGGGAAGGGCGGAGAGGTGACAGGCTGGACTGCTGTGTCCAGGTAGTAGGGGCATACGTGCGCGCGTGGGTGTGTAGGTTACCCCCCCTAATAGCGACCATCCATACATCAGAATGATACACTATGGACAAGAGTTTGTCACTACTACTACTACTACTACTACTACTACTACTACTACTACTACTACTACTACTACTACTACTACTACTACTACTACTACTACTAATAATAATAATAATAATACTTTTTTAATTGGCCTCCAGCCTCCCCCAATAGCCACACCTTCGCCACCATTTATTTACCTTAATATTAAATATCCTAATACATAAGAAACTATCCTATCTGTGTTAAATTAGTTGAGCCGCAGATCTATGTGGCATTCAGTGACTGTAGCCTCATAGTCAATATCTGCAGCAGTTGTCGGAGTAGGGGCAGAAGCTCTCGTTCCCCTGAGGCAGAGCAAAGCCGACCGAAGGAGAGAGAAGGACAGTCGACATCTCATCCAGGCTGTAACATAACTTCTGGGCTGCTGCTTCTGTTCGGAGATCAACTCCGCGAGTCTGGCGTAGAAACATCTTGCACTTGGCCCATCCCACCAGAGGTTGTGAACACTAGAGGAGTGAAGCTGCCTTGATCAACATTTTGAATTCTCTCCCCATATGCCCTTCTCTTGTCGTTCTCGTTCCTCCTATGTGCAGCATCGAGAGCTAGGTTACGGTGACAAGCGGCCATGGGATCAAAAATCCTGATGTCGACGAAAGCTCGCTGTCCTCGCGTCCAGAATCCTCGAGCACTGACGTCCACACGGGCTTCGTTAGATGTGTTTGAAGTCCTTTGTTGGAAGATCTCGCCATCCAGTGGAAGGAGGGTCTACTACTACTACTACTACTACTACTAATAATAATAATAACAATAATTTACATGTAGATAAATTGTCTCCTTGTATCGGTGAGCCAACTTCCCTCACACCACATCAACAATGGACTTCAGTGTAGTACAGTATATCAATGATGCAGGCGAGACCGGTTTTAAGACCATTCTTCTAGGTTTCGGTCTAGGTTTATTACTATACTACTTCTAGTAGTGGCAGTAATCACCCTAGACCAAAACTTAGAAGGGTCTTGAAACCGGTCTCGCCTGCATCCTTGGGTCATTATTAATTTTCTTAGGCAAGGCAACACATACAACAGACATGATCAGTTTTAGAAGCAGAACAATGCTAAGTTTCCATTACAGGTCAATTTGGCAGTGCCTAGGTCTTGTGCTTCGGCTGAGAGTGGATTAGCCATGGAGGTTGAAAATGAGGCCTCATAGTTGTTGAACATCAGCAAATGTACTGAGTATGTTCATGTTTCTTAAGTGTAATGAATCTTACGTAGACAGCACCAACAAGCCTAATGTGAGAGATATGACCTTACGAAATATGTAAAAAGTGTGCATGTACTCGTATAGTGGCCACTAAAGCATAATAATGTAATAACCAGTGCATAATAATATTAAAAGGGACAGCTGCTACAGCCCAAATGCCATCAGGAGCCAACTGTGGTGCCTCAGGGATATTTTATGTCATGGCTCAGGTCGTTACAGAAAACATCAAGATACATTGACTTTTCCTGACAACATGATTAGAGTCAATCTGTCGCTGATATTGTTTATAGAGAAGCGTGAATCTTCAGCGCTGACACGACAATGTAGCGTCATAGGTCAGGTCAGGGCCAGTACTTAGGGGTGCAGTGGTCATACACCCCTGCTGATGAGCAGAGATTTGCTCAGGGTTCCATAAGTGTTAAAATGGGCCCTGGGTAATAAAGGATACCGAATAATAAATTCACCATATTAAGGTAATCAGTACGCAGTAATATAAAGCTTATGTGGGGGCAGATACATAAGTGGACCTGGTCAACTTATCTAAAAAAATGACTATGACCCGGGAAATCGCTAACTCTTTCCAGACTTACTTGCTCAGGTAGTGACCTGAGGTGAGGTAACTCTCACTCACCACCTTTACTGTAAAAAAATATCGTGAATATTACAGCGGTTCACTGTAAAAAATCTACGGTTCGCCACCGTATTTGTTTTACGGTGATTTTCTGTTAGTTCCACGTTTTACAGTGACACCGTCGTCGTCTGCTATGGCATTTACGGACGCCGTAATTTGGGCACTGTAAATTTTACAGTGGAACACTGGCAACTGGGCTGTCAGTATTCCACCGTAAAATTTACTAACTTAAATTTTTTACAGTGTTAACCCAAGCTTAACCAGGTGACAGTTCCCCCCAACACAACTGAAAATTATAAATAAATATTAGTGTCTGGTCTCAAAAGGTCCATAAAAAAATCCGAGACCAGTGACATCCTAAAGAGAGACCTAATCACCAGAGACCGAGACCAAAACCATAAAAAAAGGTCTTGACACCTTCAGTATATCACTGGATCAGGTATAATTCATCCATGACTGCACACGACACCAACTAACCACTTAACCTCACTTGCCTAAATATGTTGCGAATTTTCTAACTAATGTATCTTGAAGTTAAATAAGACGAACGAATTTCAGTGATATAAGTTAAGTAAAGATTAGAGTGAAGAGCTAAATTAATGTATACAGATAATCCACATCCCCAGAAAATTTACTGTATAAACAGAGGATATTTAATTCCTAGGATCATATCTGTTTTGAAAGACTTCCCTTGTCCAGATATTTAGCAAAAATTTTTTTGTTTATTCTTACAAAGAAAGAGCTGCAAATCATTAATTATTCTGTTTATTTAGCGTTAAAATGATCAGTGATTAAGGTATCATATATCATGCTTAGTCTATATTAAATATATTCATAAACTCGTCAACACATATTATGAGGGAAATGTATAATTTTCTGATAAAATATTAAGCTTCATTGCCCAAAATGATGATGAAATAGTTTCCGTTGGCCTGACGGCCCATTCGCAGCAGTGTGGAGACAACGCACTGAAGACTAAGCCTCATTACTTAGTTAATTTATTTACAAAAAATCTTTATGAAACCAAAAAGAAGAATGTATATACAGTGAAACCTCCATATAACGGACTTCTTTTTCCTTACAATCCGTTATATGAGAGGGCTCACGTTAAACGGATCCTCGATGTAGCGGACTTTCATCACTATACTGTACAGTCCATTATATGGAATTTTCATATCTAACGGACCCTCGCTATTTTGTACTTTCCTCTCTATATAGTCCGTTAAATAGAGGTTCTCTGTAGTTTCATATTTTGTCCAAATAACATTACTCTATATCAAAACACTTATATTTAAGTGATAAAAAGATAAATTGAATTCATATAACATTTAAAACTTGAAGTTTGCAAAACAGCAATAAAGTCACAAAAAATAGAATTTGATTGTACAGAAAGGAAAAAAGAAACTCACAAAAATAAAATAAAACGAATATATAAATCACGATAATTTAAATGTATAATACAAGTAATAAAGAGTTCAATGTAATGCTCACCGCAGTCTGGTGTAAATTTTCAGTATATCATGCACATACTTCAGAGCTCAGCAGTACATTGACTTGCAACAAGGTCACTTACTGTAGAGTGTGAAAGTCATCTCAGTACCTCTAATGATAGTGGGCCGACACAGGACAGTCTAGCGGTACATGTTGCTCTTCTTGCACTAACCATTACTACACTGACACACTCAGCTGTCGTGGGGTTCTGCGCCATCTTCCTGTCTTGACTCTTAGATCATGGTACATAAGTCTTAATGAGTGAATGCCACCCGGGGGTAATCAAGGACATACACTCCGCCAGTATTCACACCCTGCACAATTATATTGGAATTTAAGTGAGCGTTGTAAGTCATCAATTTGATACGTTTGGTCTGCTTCTTGTGACTCAGCAATAGATTCCTGGGGTGTACCCGCAAGTCAGATTGTAAGGATTTTTCTGTAAATGTATATCCTGGTGTATTCGCAGCTTTGCACATTTCATACTCCGTATCTCGGTTTCGAAATTTGGATTGGAAATAAAGTTTCCTTCTTTTGGCTAGTGCAAAATGACATGGGGGTATTACCCGGCTCCACTAGACACAAGTTGATACTAGAATTAATTCCGACACCTAATAGACACCTAATCAATTTGTCATATGTGGTAATAATGCTCTCTGGCTTATTGACAAACAATGTTTCTAAGCCATAAAGTAATGACTAAGTTACTGCTGCATCAAATACCATAGATTTATATTTATATGGCAATAGAGTTTAACAGCACAGAATACAGCGAATTTTTAATAGTAGCTTGGTCAGCCTGGCTGGCTTTTGCAGTGGGAGTACAGTACGTGTGCTGATATTGTCCTTAAACCATGCTTCCAGATACAGACATATACTGTATATCTCACAGTAACTTACGTTACACCCTTGAACTCCTAGCGGAATCTTGTCGTCGGGGTCTTTGTTTATCACATGAAACTGCCGTTTTCTCGTCTAATTTCATCCCGTATTAGTGACAATAGTCTAGGGCTATGGCGATCTTCCTCTTACATATCACACGACGTAGTCACTCTCACTGTGCCGTCCATCAGTAATAGCCCATGTATAGTTGCCTCCAATTATATCGGGTACAGTGGCTGGCGTGTTTTGTGAGATGTGGCGTCACCGCCGACCAGACAACAAATAGGAGACAATGATTGATTGTGGTAATTACATCCCTAGAGACGCAGCAGCTTAGGTCATATGCCGCCGAGGTGGCATGTGGAGTACAGGAGACTGGGGCACCAGATACCTCAGATAGGGTACTGAGTAGAGCACTCTCCTCGGGGGAGGAGTCCTCCACTAGCAGGCTACCATCTTGCTGAGTGGATAATTTAGGTTCTCTTCCATAAATTGATACTTCTGACCTGTCAACATAAAATTATCCAGGTCCATTACAGGCTGGCCTTCCACGACACAGGGCACTAGATATTTTGCAAAATCTACCTTTTTGAACACACTTGATAAGATTCTACGGGTAGAAGCATCATGGTGAATGTCAGGGTCAGTGGGCCTCCTGTGGCTCTTATACTTGGACATTTGTAGGGACCCAGAGCCATTTTTTTCTTCTGATATGGCTGCAGTGTAGCAATTGCTGATCCATAGGAGGGTCCAGGGAAGGGTGTAGGGTCGCCAGGGGATTATCAGGCCAGCTAATTGAGGTTGTGTCATTCATAAAAAAATATATATATAATTTTACTCCTTCATTCCCTCACCTACCACAGAGCCCAACAAGGGGAGGTCAATGCCAGAGATGAGACCCTGGTGACTCCAGGGGCAGCGGTTAACCACCAAGACAGCAGCTCCTAAACCATAGGAGTGCCAGGCCCCTGATGCCCGCTTGACCCTAGCCACGCTGTGACTATTTGATTGACTTGATTGGGCCTAACCAAGCCGCCCGTCTAGTTGGAATAGAGGACCAAAGAGGTGTGTCGTTAGCCGAACGAAGGGTGCAGTGTGTGGCGTCGTTCAACCTCCAGGGCTCCCGTATCCCAGCATTACGGGTCGCCACACACGGCAAACACGTGGGAAAGTATTCGATTCTCGGTGATCTGGGCTGGGGACGATGCTGCCGATCTGTTCTCAAAACCGGCAGCAGGATAGGAGCCATTTTTTCTGCACCCTCCCTGGTCAACCACCCGGTTTGGGAAACCCTTCCCATCCCTCCGAGGAGGGAATGAAGGAGGGCCAAGTCCCCCTCTGGTATAGCTCACCGGACCATCGGGACCCGCAAGTCCCCCACCGCAGTAAGATGGCTCCCACTGGAGGGGTGGGGCACAGATAGAGGGGGAACTGCTTATTCTTGATCTGGATACTAAAGTGAGGGTAGTTCTGCCCATTGTGCTAGTTTTACTACTATGTAAACAAACAGTGGTGCCACATCTCACAAAACACACCAGCCATTGCACCCGTTATAATGGGAGGCAACTGTACATCTCCTAGACAGCAATCAATTGTGGATTGCCTCTTTCATCATCCTAACCATCTTGTCAATATAAATAACAAACAATAGACAGCTGGTAGGGGCCCCCTGACACACGCCCACGATCGAGGATATAATAACGCATTTTAATAACATTTATTTGTATCTTTATACATTGCTTGGATTGCCGAGAGATTTCAACACTTCTATCAACTTATTTCGGGAGACTTTATCGTAAGCGTTACTGTAGTCAATAAACAATACATTTATTTTCTTCCGACATACAACTTGGTCTACCAGCAATCGTAATATAAATATTGGCTCTATACACCTTCTATGCTTTTACTCTCCAGCCTGACATTTATCTACCTTATATACTACAGTTGAAGTTATTTAATAACAATGTGTCATAATACTTTGCTAGTCTGTCCATTATGCTTATGCCTCTGTAACTGCCGCGATCCATTATATCCCCAGATTTAAACCGAATTAAGAACTTACTTTAACATCCAAGTAAGAAGATAACGCGTTAATAACCAAACAATAGGAACCTTGAGGCATGCCACTAGTAGTTTCATAATCAAACCGAGATAAAGTCCACAAGAACTCTTAAGGTATAGAACAGTAGAGAACAGTATAGAAAGGCAAAATCCAACACAGCCTCCCACTCTGTTATGCAGGTCACTTGTTCCTTATTAAATTTACGAAGTCGTTTAAACTGATTAATGAATTGCATTTCTTCCGGCTGAACAGAGTCCGAGGGCGCGACATCCATTCTCCACTTGAAGGATTTCCATATTAATTTGGGTCATTCGAGTCTAGCAATTATTTCCATCTATGGTGAGCAAAATATCAGGCATTATTTTCACGTCCATTTTTGTGTCATACATGTTCTATCAACACGACTGACAATGTCACTCCTTTTATGCCATATTGACCTGTGATATTCTCACCCTGACTAATGTCACAGGTCATAGGCTCTTCCCAATTAAACTTCAAATACCCATTCAGTTTCAAGATCATAATAAACACTGTATAAATATGTCAAATGTAATATTGAAACATTAATAAATTTCACAAGTTTATAAGTACATATTTCCAAACTCCTATATATTATGACATCTTACATAATAACCAAAGGCACCCAACTAACATGGCATAACTAGCCAACATAAAGGAACAACTAGCCCCCTGGCAGTACAACCATAACATATACACTCAGACAATACAAAAGATAATACAACTTACCGTAACATATACTACTAACATACAATACCCACAAAATAAAGATAACTCGGACCAAATATAACATACACTGGTAACAATACTCTAAAGTCTAAACCTAACGTAACCTAACTTAATGAAACAAGGTTAATGATTACGTTAGGTAACTCTCCACTCCTCCCACCACTATCTTCCTCCCACTAACCTAACACAACTTTAAACTCCCCCTCCTCTCCTGTCTCTCTCTTCATCAACAAACCATCATATAAGGCTCACGTCTACCAATGATAGAATATTACGGGACACGATCACTACTGAAGCTTTTAAGTCCCTCGCTGAAATGAAGTATTTAGATTTCATTATAGGCGGTGAGCAGATGAAGACGAGGTGGGAAGTAGATTAAAAGGTGTTGGAGGAAGTAGAGGAGGAGTGTTGGAGGAAGTAGAGTAGGGGTGTTGGAGGAAGTAGAGGAGGGGTGTTGAAGGAAGTTGAGGAGGGGTGTTGGAGGAAGTAGAGGAGGGATGTTGGAGGAAGTAGAGGAGGGGTGTTGAAGGAAGTTGAGGAGGGGTGTT